>NC_134357.1:82865862-83238996 GCF_048569485.1 Anomaloglossus baeobatrachus | reverse complement strand
GCACGAGCAGGCAGCAGCAGCGCCTGACGTGACCACGTGGGCCCGCTCATTACATATGCACGCCCAACCTCCCGCCCATCTCTCAGCGCTGAAGCTGGGGCTGATAGGTGGGCGGGATGATGGGCGGGGACGCGCTCATAATTAACAGCTGGCTGTGATCACCCCTGGCAACTACATCCTGGAGTGATCATGCTCGGCTGTATTCACTGCCCCCCGCGCATCATCATTAGCGCGGGGTGCAGTGAATCAATGTACTCACCGTTCCCCTGCAGCATTGCGATGTCCTCCAGTCTGCCGGCCGCGCTGTGTGGACTGGAGACTAGCGGTGCTCACAGCGATGACGTCATCGTTGTGCGCACGTGTGTCTGCACAGCCGCGCCGGCAGACTGGAGGACAATACATCGCAGTGCTGCAGGGAACGTGGCCGGCTCAACACAGCGCTGCCGGCACAGACAGGAGGAGGAGCGACGCTGCGTGGAACGAGGAAAGGTGAGTGTAAACGTTTATTTATTTTTTTGTGTGTGCCGCAGGATGGGGGTATATGAGCAGGATGATGGGGGTATATGAACAGGATGATGGGGCCATAGACCAGGATGATGGGAGTATATACAGTATGAGCAGGATGATGGGAGTATATGAACAGGATGATGGCATATAGCAGGATGATGGGGGGGGGATATGAGCAGGATGATGGGGGGGGGATATGAGCAGGATGATGGGGGGGGGGATATGAGCAGGATGATGGGGGGGGATATGAGCAGGATGATGGGGGGGGATATGAGCAGGATGATGGGGGGGGGGATATGAGCAGGATGATGGGGGGGGGGGATATGAGCAGGATGATGGGGGGGGGGGATATGAGCAGGATGATGGGGGGGGGGATATGAGCAGGATGATGGGGGGGGATATGAGCAGGATGATGGGGGGGGGATATGAGCAGGATGATGGGGGGGGATATGAGCAGGATGATGGGGGGGGGGATATGAGCAGGATGATGGGGGGGGATATGAGCAGGATGATGGGGGGGGGGATATGAGCAGGATGATGGGGGGGGGATATGAGCAGGATGATGGGGGGGGGGATATGAGCAGGATGATGGGGGGGGATATGAGCAGGATGATGGGGGGGATA
This sequence comes from Anomaloglossus baeobatrachus, assembly GCF_048569485.1. NCBI lineage: Eukaryota > Metazoa > Chordata > Amphibia > Anura > Aromobatidae > Anomaloglossus > Anomaloglossus baeobatrachus. The sequence continues at coordinate 83,237,865 of NC_134357.1, read as the reverse complement.
TGAGCAGGATGATGGCGGTATACGAGCAGGATGAGAGCACATACCAGGATGCAGTATATAGCAAGATGGGGCTATACCAGGATGAGGGACATATATATACACACAAGGCAGGAGGATCATTACCAGAATGGGGTACCTTAGTAGAGAATTTGTGATGACCCCATTTTTTGCTTAAAATTTTATTTTCCTATTTTTCTTCTCTAAAACCAGGGTGCGTCTTATGGTCCGGTGCGTCTTATAGTCCGAAAAATACGGTACTGTATATGTTAGTTTTAGAGAAGTTACATACCAGTGAGGTCTGATGGCACTAAGTATTTCCTTTTGTCTAAATCTGGGACTCGAGCTTTCGGGGCTTTTTCTACAATGACCTGAAAAAAAAAAAAAGATTTAATATAAATAGACTCAGTCAAAACAGCCACAGAACAATACCCTCTTATATTTATAAAAATGTAATAAATAGGTTCTATAGTTCTACTGAAGCACTAGGTATTCTTAGTTTTCCCAAAATTAAAAAGGTTTTCCCACTAAATATAAGTACGGTACTTTTATCCACCGAATGGGTGATGCAACATGGTAGCTCAGTGGTGGCTCAGTGGTTAGTACTGTTTTGCAGAGCTGAGGTCCTGCATTTAAAGCCCACCAAGGACAACATCTGCAAGGAGTTTATATGTTCTCCCCGTGTTTTCATGGGGTTTTCTCCATATTCTCTAATTTCCTCCCACAAGACATACTGATAGGGACCTTAGATTGTGAGCTCCAACGAGGACAGGGATGATCACGTCTGTAAAGCGCTGTGGAATTAATGACGCTATATAAGTGATTAAATAAATATAGAGTGGTAATGTATGAATTTTTATTGAAGTGAATTAATCGATAGTCACACACGCGCACTGCTGCTGCCTTCTATAGGAAGGACATTTATTTTCAGAACCACTGGAACCTCAGATATCCTACATTTATCACCTTTTTAGTGGCAAACTCTGCATCATCATGGAGTTCTAGGCTTGAAGTGTCGTGGGCGGGGAGGAGGCCGCCGCCGCTGCGCTCTCGCTGGCGCTCGGGTCCGGCGCTGCTGCTGCTCGGTGGCTCGAGCGGTGGGCCGGATCCGGGGACTCGAGTGGCGCTCCTCGCCCGTGCAGTGAAAGGGGTGATTTGGGTTTGGGGAGTTGGTCCGTGACGCCACCCACGGGTTGTGGTGAGGTTGGGACACCACCGCTGCTCTGGACGGGGATTCCGGGAGCGATGACAGGGAGCAGCCGAAATGTTTCTCTCCCCTCCGTGGGTAGGGGGGGGCTTGGTGGTCCCGGGGCAAGGTGAGGTGGGACGGGGAGGCAGGGTTGGCGAGGTGCAGGGTCGCGGGGGCAGCGCGGTGCCAGACGACACGGTGGTACTCACTCAGCCAATGATGGATACAGAGTCTCCGGTAAAACAAACGGCTGGATGGACGGGTCCCGCAGCCGGCTGCTGTGGTTACTCCCGGTAGGTTGGTGGTGGCTGCCTTTCCCTGCACCTGTTGTGTATCTTCGATCCCGATGGCTTCCCACCGGTAACCCGCTCCCCAGCTTGGATATGGGCCGGAGGAGCCCCTTTTGCCCGCAGGCTCTGGCCCAGGGAATTCTAACTGTGGCAGTAGTTGTATTTCCCTTTCTCGGTTTGGACGGTTGCCTTCAGTTGGGTCTTTGTTGCTAGGAAACCCCGGAGGTTCCGGTCGCTAACGGATTTGACCGGTTTAACGGCGACTCCAAGCCTGGTCGGGGTCCGTAGGCCCTGCCGGTTTGTGCTGGCTTCTCTTCGCTCCCCGGTTCGGTACCGGCGGGCCACCGCCCGTCCCCGGTCCTACGGTTCCGCGTTGATCGGCCTCTCCTGCAGACGGCCACCACCGTCTGCCAACCTTGCTCTCGGTGCCCGGGCCACGTACCCGGACACGGTCAGTCTGCTCCTCTACTACTCTGTCTTACTCCTTCTCTTTCCCTCACTTCACTCCTCGACTACACTGTTCTCTTCCGACTTCCTTTCCCGCCTCCAGGACTGTGTACTCCTCAGTGGGTGGGGCCAACCGCCTGGCTCCACCCCACCTGGTGTGGACATCAGCCCCTGGAGGGAGGCAACAAGGATTTGTGTCTGACTGATGTGCCTATCTCGGGGTGTGGGGTGTGTTGTTGCAGTACCTGTGACGACCTGGCTTGCCCAGGGCGACACAGAAGTACTACCAAGGGAACTTGACATGAAATCCATGCTGCCTGCACCACAGGACTCATAAATCAGACACCGGCCGTGTTATTGCAGTCGTCTATGTTTTATTCCGAAATGTTGCAATGTTTTATAGAAAAGTTAATTTCAAAAGCCGGTCGAGAAATATGAAATTCGGATGACTAGTCCAAGGCAGGTCTCAGTGGCCCCCTAGACTCTCAGGTTTCTGCCTAGGCACAAAAAAAAAAAAAAAACCAAAAAACACATACAGCTGCAGGCTACAATGATAACATGGAATAAGGGAACTCTGGCATTGCATTACTGCAATAGGAATATTTGAAGAAAAAAAAAAAAAAAAATAATAAATATAATATATATATATATATATATATATATATATATATATATATATATATATATATATATATATATATATATATATATATATATATATATATATATATATATATATATATATATATATATATATATATATATATATATATTATATATATATATTTATTATTTTTTTTTTTTTTTTCTTCAAATATTCCTATTGCAGTAATGCAATACCAGAGTTCCCTTGTTCAATGTTAGCATTTCAGAGTGCAGCTGTGTTTGTGTGTGTGTATGTATATATGTGTGTGTATACATATATACATACACACACACAAACACAGCTGCACTCTGAAATGCTAACATTGAACAAGGGAACTCTGGTATTGCATTACTGCTATAGGAATATTTGAAGAAAAGAGATACCTGGGTTATGTATTGGCCAATGCATGTGAGCCCAGTGACCCCAACAAGGTGATCTCTTATATAATCGGGACCCTACCTATGCACACACATAAGAAGAGACCTATCAGTCAACCATAGTGGGCAGGGAAAGCTGTCGGGGGACCTGTCTAGGACCAGTCATACCAACCAGGCCAACTTTTCAAAGTATGGAACACCGTAAAACAGATATGGAGCCAGTGTCTGATATCTGCTGTACATGAATCAGCTGACAGGTTCCCTTTAATACCACCCGCAATATAGTCCAGACATGTAAAATTCATCATGTATGCAATATATTTTCATTACTTTTATACTGCCTTTTACACAAGAATAGGCAAATAGTCGTGTAATTATGGAATAAGTTTCCACAACTAGATATTTTTTACCGAATTGTAGAATGTAAATATGCCGTCCGGCACAATACGGCAAAAAAAAACTGATGCAACGGATCCGCTTTTTCGCTGGATCCGTTGCATCAGTTTTTTCCATGCGTTCCTTCCGTTTTTTGACGGATCCGTTGTGCTACTGAGCATGCGCAGTTCAAAAAACCGGATCCAGCATTAGATTCCATCATATGCCGGATGATGACTGATCCGGCGCCCATAGGCTTTCATTGCAACTCACGCCGCACAGCGCCGGATCAGCTATTTACGCCGGAGCCGGATGCAACGCAAGGCCATGCGGCACAATCCGGCGCTAATACAAGTCTATGGGGGAAAGAATGGATCCGGTGGCAACACACACCGGATCTGTTCTTTCCGGTTTTACTGGATTGTGCCACACGGCAAAAACCGGATGTGTGAAAGCAGCATAAGGGAAAAACAGCAAAAGGTTAATGAACGTAACACTAAAGGTTTCTAGATTTTATATCTCCTATATAAATATATTGTGAATAAGAACCGGAGCCTCATTTTAATCCTGCGGAAATAACAAATCTGCCTTCTAAAAGCCTTAAAGTGGTCATCGGAATTCTTGGTGACGTTCTTGTTTACATATTTCCTTTTGATCCGGCCCTAAAAATAAAACGTTTCCCTGTGGTTAATATGTAGCTTTTGGAAACCTTTGTAACGTCTGGAAGCCTCGGTGCGAATGACATCATTTCATGGCTCACGGTGCCCCAGATTTTGGTGCTTGTGAGGACGCAGTGTCTGCTTCCATTTCTGTATTTATGTCAAGGTGACCGCATATGATAGAGGTAGGCCTGATCACGCAAGAGATTATGGCTAGGTTTAGGCCCGATGATCCAAGAATATTTATATTCAGTTTCGTCCTTAAAAACACAACTGTATTTTATCCGCACACGCATGACCGTCACATAGCAAGCTACAAGAACAAATCCATATCCATCTGCTGTGTCCTGCATATATCTTATGTACTGCAGTGCTACATGCATATACGTATACGATACATTATATATATGGTCTAAACCTACAGATATATATATCCTAACAATGTACTTATATAGCCTCGAATGCTGCTAAAAATCATACATGCAATAATACTGCAAGAGTTAAAGGAGGCACAAGCATCAGATGAGCCCTCCCCTCTCATTGCAGTGCTAAGGGAGGAGGAAAAGTGTGCGCACCATCTTTCTCCAGGGCACAGATACAGGTAGGGGGTGCACCGCCTGACCCCCCCCACAGACCTCTGTAATATTGGCATGTATCTTTACGGTCAATAAGCCATTTATATAGGGTCTCCTGTTACAATGTCACAGCAGAAAAAGCAACAAAACAACAAGTGAAATGAATATGGGCTTCCATATTTGACTGGATGGAGACAAGTGTGAGTGTATGTATATTGGGGGTAGGGTCATCACTGAGAAAAGCACAATGCAATTATACAGACAAAAAGGACGACCATCCCCCGACCTAGGACATAAGTGACAATGACTATGCAGTGCTTACAATGGGGCGGCCTGGGGTCCTTTACCATACTGTTCTAGTATATATATATATATATATATATATATATATATATATATATATATATATATATATATATATATATATATAAGGTGGCCCGATTCTACGCATCGGGTATTCTAGAATTTACGTATTGTGTAGTTCATGTATGATTTTTGTTATATATATATATATATATATATATATATATATATATATATATATATATATATATATATACACACACACACATTTATACAGTATATATACCGGTATATATATATTAATAGGTTAGTAATTCAGTGGGTAGACAGGTACATGGCGGCAGATACTCACAGGGACCCTGTCTGGATATTTCTTCCTAATCTTCTCGCCCTCCTTCTTCCTATATTCATAGGGGTGATCCTCTTTGTATTGAAATTTCATGGCTGCCCTGTTCCAGGGATGTGTGTGCAGAACAGCAGATCCTTGGTCTCTAGAGCAGTGTCTGCTACAAAGCAAAAAAGAAAAGCAGGGTATTGTGACATCAGAGGACACTCCTCTGGGCAGTACCAGAGCAACCAAACAAAGGGCAGATCATGTTAACCCCTTCTCCCCCGCCCAATGCCCAGCTGTTGTGCAGCTGAAACCCACAGATCACCATCCTGTGGGACATACAGCACCCATATGATTTAAGGTTTCCTGCTTTTCCAGAACTGATAAGTCACATGTATCCTTTTAAACATTGCTGCTTTGCATGCCCATTTGAGGTCAGCTCTGCTCTGCAATGCATGGCTGTAAGGCAGTAATTACATTACAGAACTATGTATAGAAACACAACAAGGCACCAGGCTGGCAGTGAAATAGTTAATAAGTGGTGTTTTTTTTCTCATGTGGTTTAGGGGAGGAGATGAGCTGTGTTGCTAACCAGCCTTGTGACTGATCACATGAATGTAGAGAAGGTAAACAGGTGAGTCAGGCAGCACAGACTCCTGCCCATGCACCTTGTTCTGCAGAGTCACCCATACAATGATTGCAGAACACAGGTGGAAAAGAAAAAATGCCTAGTAACAATAGTTATATTTACAATAAACGATTTATTTATTTCCATCTTGTAAATCTAAGGCGATGTGCCCACGGGAGAAAGTAACTGCGGATTTTGCTGCAGAAAACCCACTGATTTTCTAGATTTTCCAGATAAATCAGCGTGTTTAAGCAAGTACAGCCACTCCCCATGTTATCCTATGGGATTTGGGGAGTGCTGTATCAATGCTGTGGTATTTGCGGCTGCGGAAAATGCTGCGGATTTCCCACAGCCGCATGTAACTGCATGTCAATGATTCCTGTGGAATTATCTGCGGAATTCCCGCTCCTCCACTATGGCGATACAGGGCGGCAAATCCGTAGGAATTCTGCACTAAATCCACACTGTTTCCGCAGGTTTACCGCAGCAATTGATAGCTACGGATTCCGGGGATCAGGTGCGTGAACCTGCAGAAATACCTGCAGAAAAGTCCGCAGGTACAATCTCCCGTGGACACATGGCCTAAAGCGGGCTTTACACGCTACGATTTCGCTACAGCGATCTCGTTGGGGTCACGGATTTTGTGACGCACATACGGCCGCTGTAGCGATCTCGTTGTGTGTGACTCCTAGGAGCAATTTTGGATCGTTACAAAAACGTCCAAAATCGCTCCTCGTTGACATGGGGGTCACTTCTCAAATATCGCTGCTGCAGCCTGTACGATGTAGTTCGTCGCTCCTGCGGCAGAACACATCGCTCCGTGTGACGCCACAGGAGCGAGGAACCTCACCTTACCTGCCGCCGCCGGCAATGAGGAAGGAATGAGATGGGCGGGATGTTACGTCCTGCTCATCTCCGCCCCTCCGCTTTGAATGGGCGGCCGCTTAGCGACGTCGCTGTGACGCCGCAAGAAAGGAGGCGGTTCGCCGGTCACAGCGACGTCGCAGGGCAGGTAAGTAGTGTGACGGGTCCGGGCGATGTTGTGCACCATGGGCAGCGATTTGCCCATGTCGCACAACCGATGGGGGCGGGTACCCACGGTAGCAATATCGGTACCGATATCGCAGCGTGTAAAGTGGCCTTAAGGCTATGTGCCCACAGGACTCTTTAGCCGCAGATATATCCGCAGGTACGTCAACAGGTTTCCCGGCCGCAGCTGATCCCTGGAATCTGCAGCTATCCATTGCTGCAGGATTCCAGTGAAATATCTGTGGTAAACCTGTGGACATTCATGCGACTAAGTGGCTTTACATGCTGTGATATCCGGCCCGATATCGCTAGCATGAGACCCGCCCCCATCATTTGTGCGCAACGGGCATAACGCTGTCCGTCGCGCACCCCCGTCACACGTACTTACATGGCCTTCGACGTCGCTGTGATCGGCGAACCGCCTCCTTTCTAAGGGGGCGGTCCGTTTGGTGTCACAGCAATGTCACTAAGCGGCCGCCCAATGATAGCGGAGGGGCGGAGATGAGCGGGACGTAACATCCCGCCCACCTCCTTCCTTCCGCATTGTGGCCGGAGGCAGGTAAGGAGATGATCCTCGTTTCTGCGGCGTCACACGTAGCTTTGTGTGCTGCCGCAGGGACAAGGATCAACTTCGCCTCAGCGACAGCAGCGATAATTGGGAGCGGACCCCCATGTCAATGAGGAGCGATTTTGGACGTTTTTGCAACGATCCAAAATCGCTCCTAGGAGTCACACACTACGACATCGCTACAGCGGCCGGATGTGCGTCACAAAATCCGTGACCCCAACGAGATCGCTGTAGCGTGTAAAGCCCGCTTATGGCTACTTTCACACATCCAGTTTGTGCACTGCGGCTCAATCCGGCTGTGAAACCTATGCAACGGATGCGGTGAAAATACCGCATCCTTTGCATAAGTTTTTACATGCGGCCCGTCCGTTTTTTTCCGGTTGCGGCACGCTACTGAGCATGCGCAGGGAAAGAAACCGCGTGCGGCGGCCGGATGCATTTTTTTCCGCATCTCGCCGCATCCGGCGTCCATAGGCATGCATTGAAAATTGCGCAGCAGCAGCCGGATGCGGCGCGAAGCGTTTTTTTTTCCGGACAAAAAAACGTTACAAGATACGTTGCCTACGGTCGCCGCTTTACTTAATTTTGCCGCATCCGGAAAAAAACGGATGCAAAGCCATCAGGCACAATCCGGTCACAATGCAAATCTATGGGGATAAAACGGATGCGGTACCGGATCCACTTTACCCGTTTTTTTCCGGATTGTGCCTGATGGAAAAAACCTGATGTGTGAAAGTAGCCTTAAGGGTACTTTACACGCTGCGATATCGGTACCGATATCGCTAGCAAGCGTACCCGCCCCCATCGGTTGTGTGTCACGGGTAAATCGCTGCCCGTGGCGCACAACATCGCTATCCCCCGTCACACGGACTTACCTTCCCTGCGACGTCGCTCTAGCCTTTCTAAGGCGTCACACGGCAGCTGTCCAATAGCAGAGGAGGGGTGGAGATGAGCGGCCGGAACATGCCGCCCACCTCCTTCCTTCCTCATTGCCGGTGGACGGAGGTAAGGAGATGTTCGTCGCTCCTGCAGTGTCACACATAGCGATGTATGCTGCCGCAGGAACGACGAACAACATTGCTACTTACTAGACAACGATTTTTGTTAAATGAACGACCTCTCATTTACCAACGATTTTTGTCTCTTTTGCGATCGTTAAAGGTCGCTCCTAGCTGTCACACGCTGTGATGTCGCTAACGGCGCCGGATATGCGTCACAAACACCGTGACCCCGACGATATATTGTTAGCGATGTCGCAACGTGTAAATGGCCCTTTACCCCATAGTGGAGGGCCAGGATTTCCGCAGGTAATTCCGCAGGAATAATTGACATGCATTTATGTGCGGCTGCGGGACATCCGCAGCATATTCCGCAGCTGTACATACCGCAGCATGGACACAGCTAAAACCTGCGGAAATATCTAGAAAATCCATATAAATCCGCAGGTTTTCCGCGGCAAAATCCGCGGGTACATTGTCCCGTGAGCACATAGCCTAAAGGGTGCTTTACACGCTGCGACATCGCTACCGATATATTGTCGGGGTCACGTCGTTAGTGGCGCACATCCGGTGCCGTTAGTGACATTGCAGCGTGTCACACCAAGGAGCGACGATCAACGATCGCAAAATCGTTAAAAAATGGTGATCGTTGACACGTCGCTTTTTTCCTTAATATCGTTGCTGCCACACGTACGATGTTGTTCGTCGTTCCTGCGGCACCACACATCGCTATATGTGACACCGCTGGAGCGGCGAAAATCTCATTACCTGCGTCCACCGCCAATGCGGAAGGAAGGAGGTGGGCGAGATGTAACATCCCGCTCATCTCCGCCCCTCCGCTTCTATTTGCCGGCCGCTTAGTGACGCCTCAGTGACGTCGCTATGACGCCAAACGCACGTCCCCTTGAGGGAGGGATTGTTCGGCGGTCACAGCGCCGTCGCTGACAAGGTATGTGCGTGTGACGCTGCCATAGCGATAATGTTCGCTACGGCAGCGAGCAGCAAATGTCGCACGAACGACGGGGGCGGGTGCTATCGCGCTCAATATCGATAGCAATGTCGCAGCGTGTAAAGCACCCTTAAGACTTCATTCAGACGTGTGCGATGATTTTCCTTGATAAAACACATACCCATTATAATCTATGGAGCTGTTCACATTTTTGTGTTTTGTTTTTTTTCTTTTTCAATTCCCAAGTGTCCACAAAAAAAAAAATCAACATCTTTGTTTTTGATTCATATACACCAATGTAAGTGAGAAGGTCCATGAAAAAAAAAACCCATGTCATCTGTGTGCTGTTTTTTAGGCTAGGGTCATACGACGAGTAAAATCAGACGAGTGGAATGAGATAAAAAAAAAAATTATTCCATTCCAGCAATGTGTCACTTACTGGGCTGTCTAGTGTATATTTGATAAAATCAGTTTAATCAGCAGTAGATTATCATTACAGGACTACTTGGCGTGCTGCAAGTAGTCCAGCATATTCATGAGCTCTGTATAACTGCTAGATCTGCAGCAGAGGAAACACTGATTTCATCAAAATGACAGCGAACAGCTCAGTTAGGCTGGTTTCACACTATGTCTTTTTAACATCCGTTGAAAACGTTATTTTTAGCGGAAGTACGGATCCAGTGCAAATGCGTTTTCATTTCAATGCATTTGCAATGGACTCGCGTTAACATGCGTTCACCTGCGTTTGCGTGCGTTATAGTGCGGATCCGGTGACTTACAGTTTTTTAACATGTTTCAAAAACGCTACTTGTAGCGTTTTTGAGCTGCGTCAAAATACTGCAAGTCACCGGATCCTGACTAAACAGCACGCGAACGCAGGTGAACGCTGGCGTGCTGATAGGCAGGATCCTGCTTTTGTACTGAGCATGCCCAGAAAGTACTGAGCATGCCCAGAACCAGTCTCGCGTGATCTGTCTCTCTCTCCTCCTCCCTCCCTCACCCTCTCTCTCTCTATCTATGTCTTTCCCCCTTCCTCCCCTTCCTCTCTCTCCCACCTGAGAGCTGCGGACACTCGTAACCAAGGTAAATATCGGTTAACCACTTCTCTTAGTTACCCGATGTTTACGTTGGTTACGTGTGCAGGCAGCCCTGCTCCTAGCAGCTGCAGACACTCGTAACCAAGATAAATATCGGGTATCCAAGCCCGATGTTTATCTTGGTTACCAGTGTCTGCAGCTGTCAGATGCCGGCTCCCAGTCTAGTTCCCCTCACTCCCGATCACATGACTCCAATGCCCGCCCCTAAACATCCAGTGCAGATGCGTTTGCATACGTTATTTGCTGTAAAAGCAGGATCCGTATTTCCGCTAAAATAACGTTAAGGACGGATGTTAAATAAACGTAGTGTGAAACCAGCCTAAGTTACACATCGCTGGAATCAGGATCTCTGTCGCTACATTATGTTGCTCAGATGGGGGAGCAGAAACCTGGTGACGGATTCCCTTTATTAGGTAGAAGATGCATGGAAATTTTTATTCTTATTCTTTTTTTTTTTGCATTTGAGAAAAAACTAATGGCACACTGATGGTAAAAAAACAAACAAACCAAAAAAAGTCATTGAAAACTGGAAACATACATTTGTGGCATGTCGTCCTTTAATACTGCTTTATTTTAAGAGCACATCACCATAAATATAATATCTATTTCTGGGAAAGCTGCGTCATTTTTAAAAATCATAAATGGAATTTTTTGTTTTACTTTTTTTTTTTTTACAGAGATACAGAATGGTTTTGTACAAGACAATATATAAAATTTTCCATTTAGGGGTCAGGTAGAGGTCGGCTGTTCAGATGTAGCCAGGCCTAAAGGGCAGATTACAGTTTTGGGTTAATTTATCAAGAAATCATTTATCAAAAGTGTCTGAAATGAAACTATCTTTGGTGCTTTGGGGGGGAGGGGGAAGAGTCCAAAAACTCCCCTTGGTCTATGTATGAAGAAGACCAATAATATTAAAACCTATAATACTTGGATGATCTGTTGGATGATTTAGAATTGGGGTCAACGAGGACCATTTTCGTAGACCTGACAAGAAGCAGTTAGGCTACTTTCACACTTGCGTTGAACGGTATCCTTTGCGTTGTGTGACGGATGCAACGGATGTGTTGCATATAGTGGCACAACGGATGCAACAAAACAACGCAATCCGTTTTTTTTTTTTTTACAGTTTTACCGTTGGCAGACTATTGTGAACGATCAGCTGATCGCTAACAGTAGTCGGCCGCTGGGAGATCAGCCGATCACTCACAGTAGCCGGCCGCCGGGTGATCAGCTGATCACTCACAGTAGCCGGCCGCCGGGTGATCAGCTGATCGTTCGGTCGCCGACAATGTGTGCGGGGAGCGGGGGGCAGAGTGCGAAGTGGGTGGAGCCGAGCCATGGCTGAGGATGTCAGTGCCGCAGGGACTGCATGGCTGGGGGACAGGTGTGAGAGTGTGTGTGTGTGTGTGTGTGTGTGTGTGTGTGTGTGTGTGTGCGCGTGCGATTGTGTGTGTATACATACGGAGTGCGGGAGGGAGCGGGGAAGTGTGGGGCTCCCGGCACACGTAACCAGGATTCCTTGGTTACCCGATGTGTGCCCTGGTTACGGGTGCAGGGAGCCAGAGAGAGCATGCGCAGTAAAATCCAAAGGATTCCGCTGCTTAAAAAAAGTTACATGCTGCGTTCCTTCCGCCCGACACAGCGTCAAAATAACGGCGCTGCGTCGTCCGGCGGATGCAACGCTGACACTTGCGTTACAGTGCGTCATCCATACAAGTCTATGGAGAATAGCGCAGTGCGTTAACGGACTGCACTATTCTCCATAGTGACGGACTCCGCTGAACGCAAGTGTGAAAGTATCCTTAGTTATAAATGGGTTAAGAATCCGCCCAATAATTTGTGTAACAAACTGATCATTTAAAAGATTCTCATTAAATGGTAAAAAGTTGATTTTGTTGTTGCAACTTTTTAGATGAAGCCACTTTAAAGAGGTATTCCCATCCTACATTATTATGGCATGCAGTATATCACAAAAGTGAGTACATCCCTCACATTTGTGTAAATATTTTATTATATCTTTTCATGGGATAACACTGAAAATCTAACACTATGATACAAAGTGAGTAAAGTAGTAAATTAGTGAAGTGAAGTAGTAAAGTAGTGAGTGTGAGTGTACAGCTTGTATAACAGTGTATATTCTGTTTGTGCTCTAAATAGCTCAACACACAGCCATTAATGTCTAGACCACTGGCAATAAAAGTGAGTACACCGCTAAATGAAAATGGCCAAATTGTGTCAATATTTTGTGTGGCCACGAATATTTTTAAGCACTGCCTTAACTCTCTTGGGCACAGAGATCACTAAAGCTTCACTGGACCAGCTGGTGTCCTCTTCCATCCTCCACGACAACATCACTGAGCTGGTGGATGTTAGAGACCTTGTGATCTTTCACCTTCTATTTGATGAGGGTCCACAGATGCTCAATAGGGTTTAGGTCTGGAGACATGCTTGGCCAGTCCAGCATCTTTACCCTCAGTTTCTTTAGCAAGGCAGTGGTCATCTTGGAGGGGTGTTTTGGGTTTGTTATTATGTTGGAATACTGCCCTGTGGCCCAGTTTGCAAAGGGAGGGGATCATGGTCTGATTTAATATATCACAGTACATGTTGGAATTTATGGTTCCCTCAATGAACTGTAGCTCCACACAGCCAGCAGAAATCATGGAGCCCCAAACTATGACACTCCCACCACCTGACTTTAGGCAAGACACAATTGTCTTTGTCCTCCTCACCTGCATGCCATCATAAACGCTTGACACCATCTGAATTACATAAGTTTATCTTGGTCTCATCAGACCACAGGACTTGGTTCCAGTAATCCATGTCCTTAGTCTCCTTGTCTTCAGCAAACTGTTTGCGGGCTTTCTTGTGCATTATCTTTAGAAAAGGCTTCCTTCTGGGACAACAGCCATGCAGATCAACTTGATGAAGTGTGTGGCGTATGGTCTGATCACAGGCTGCCCCCACCTCTTTAATGACCATCCCCATCCTCAATGACAGCAGTTTGCTTAAAAAACAAACAATGCTTTACTCCCCCTCTCTGGGTCCAGAACAGAGTCTCCATCTGTTATTGTTTATAGTGCTATTCACATTGACATCATTGCAGCTAATCACTGAGCCCAGCGGTTTGTACTGTCAACTCGGGTGGTGCTGCTGAGCTCACTTACATCGGGGGACAAAACGTGAAGCAGGCTCAACACTACTGTATAAGTGCCGTGTTTGGGGTAATACTACTGTATTTGAGGACAAAGAAAACATAAGTATTAAAAGTTTTAAAAGGGTAGGTTTTTTTATGCATAATTGTATTGTCACTATCCTATGTACCTGTGGCGCCCCTGGGCTTCAGGCGCCAAAGGGTATTACACCACTTTTAAGGAGTAATATCCATCCCAGGTTAGGAGGGGGTTAACAGCCGGTGCCTTCACAAAACCACACACACAAAACAATAAGGTGCTTTCCCACAGGGGGGTGGACTAGGGCAGACAGGGAGGTTAGCCATCATGAAGCATGGGACTTCCCCAGTCGCTAGGACAACCACTGGCACTGGGGGCGGGCACCACTTGGACTTTCACGGGCACCGGCGGTGACCGCCGACTATCCGAGATCGACTGGAGCCCATCGTCGCAGAGACCAGTACTCTAGGGCAGCGCCTGAACTACCTGTGAGTAAAAAACCTGGAACCGCAGCCCCTGCCTCTGCCTCTCATTTGCCGTCGCCTAGCGCTGAAGCGCCAACGGGGACTACCACCACCCCCGTCTGTCCTCCATGATCCTCCCTGGGATGACCCTGCTTCGCCCGTGGAGTGCGACACCATCCCAGCTGCGACCTCCACCATCAGCCCCGGAGAGCAGCACCCGCAGCAGCGGCCCACCTCTGGCCGCGGACCACAGGTGGCATCACGATCTAAAAAAATTTTCCTAACTGTCACCCCCATCCCCCATCCTTCATCCCGTCCACTGCCTTCCCTCCCTTCTGTACGTCTCGGGGTCACGAAACCGGGCCAGGTTAGCCCCTGACGACGCAGAGGATCTGCATCCCCGGCCCAGCGACGTGTCGGGTGAAAACCCCCTTGACCCCGGGGTGTTACATATCCAGTTTACTAACGACTGTCTGGGGGACCCATAGATCAGTGGTCGGGAACCTTTTTGGCTAAGAGAGCCATGAACGCCACATATTTTAAAATGTAATTCCGTGAGAGCCATACTCACCAGGGGGGGAGAGGCAGTGGTGGAGCGGCTCAGAAGGTCCCAGGAGGCAGGGTAGGCGATGATGCGGGCACGGAGGAGGGGGTGTCGCAGCTCAAGAGGGTCAGTGTGCAGAGGGTCAACGATACTGCGGTGGGCTCATGGGATGTCACAGCGGTGAGCGCTATTGATCTGCTGGCAGGCTTGGAACAGGGGTGTCGTGGTTCAGTGTGCGGCAGCAGAGGGTCGGTGATACTGGGGGCTTGTTTGGTGTCACTGCAGTGAGGACCATTGATCTGCCGGTGGGCTGCTTTGAATCTCCCGCAGTTGACAAGATCGATTTCAAGAAAACGGCTGCGGCTCGTACACAGATTGATGTGATGGACTTCAAGAAAATTGCCGCTGAGTTCTATCTGCGCACGCGCTGCCTCTGCGACCATTTTGTTGATGTCAATCTTGGGTCAACTGCGGGAGATTCAAAGAAGCCCGCAGTCCACCGGCGTGCTCGCCGCCGCGACACCCCATGAGACCGCAGTATTGCCAAACCTGCGCCACCACTGCTGCTGTGGTAAGCCATATGGGGTTTGTAAGATGCACCCCCATTTTGGAAAAAAGTGAGTCTTACAAACTGGAAAATACGATATTTTTTTATTAAAGGTTTGTCTGGGAGCCAGATGACATCAGAAGAGCCACATCTGGCTTACAAGCGTTGTATTTTATTTTGAAGGTTTCTGTTACTGTGAGACAAAAGGGAGGAACTGTAGAATTGATAGACGTCTGTGAGTTACATCTTGCAGAGACGACTCCTGGTAGTGGTAGGATAATGTCAGAACGATCTGTGCTTGATAAAGAAGAAAAGAGAAAATTAATGCAGGGTTTAGCGAAGGCAAGGGCCGGCGCGCCCGGACGTGCGGGGGAAGGTTTGGTTACTCACAGTAAATGAATCACACGAGTCTTTTGGTAAACCAAGGTGCTGGTGGCCGGCCGCCGCGGCCGGTTGCATTCGGGTCCCCCACTCGGGCTGGTTGTCACTGTCCTTTTAATCGGCACTTGTTTTGTGTATGGTGGACTGCCTGGTCTTGAACTCAGGAGTCCGCTCCCGGCTGGATGTGGCCTAAGGAGCCGTGCTTGCAGACGCTGGCCCGTGGGATCTATGGGCCCTGGCGGTGGCCTCCTATCCCGATCGGTGGGCTGTTGTCTTCTCTTAGGGACTTTAGTTGGGACAGGACCTATAATCCTGGCCTCAATCGGTTAATTAGCTAGGCCGCTGGTTTCGGTTCTGGCTTCAGGGTCCGAGTACCCCGTCTGTGCTACGGTTTCCGGGTCAGTTCCCGGTGTCGGTACCGGCGGGCTACAACCCTGTCCCGTTCCACCTCGGTTCTGCTAAGCCGTCTTCTGCTGACGGAGACCACCATCTGCCACCTAGCCAAAGGCACCAGGGCTCCAACCCTGGCACCATTCAACTTGAACTTCTCCTCTGCTGGAGCTACGCCTAGCTCCAACCTCCACTCCTGTCAGCTTGAACTACAAACTTTGTCTGAAGCTTAACTGCTTGTTTTCCCACCCTGGGCTGTCTAGCCCCCTAGGTGGACGTGTCCAACCGCTTGGTCCCGCCCACTGGTGTGTCTATCTTTCCCTAAGGGGGGGTGACTAGGGTTTCAGGTCGGCTGTGTGTCACCTAAGTGAGGGATGGTGTTATGCGGGGGCCTAATTGTGACTACCTGGTTTTGCCAGGGTGTCACAAGACCATCATGATTAATAGAAAGGAAATCCTAATTCCTCTGTTCCTCCTCACTGTGATTTGAATGGAACAGTATTCTGGTCGCATGAAGTAAAGTTCTGGTCTCAAATTACTGCTCTAGTGATAGGGGGACGAGTGATGGGGTCTGAAGGGTATTTCCTAAAGACTCATACATAGTTATTTTTGGGGGGGAATGGGGTCAGGGTGGGGGCTATATTGTATGAATCTGTAATTTAAAAAAATAGTCATTTTCTATTAGATGCTGAATGTCAGAATTATTCAATGCTGTAAGGGGTGATGTGTGCCAACATAGTTTTCAATTCATGCCGTGTGCATAAGGCCTTGAGACCAATCTAATAATCATCCCACAAAGTCACCAGTGGAAGTATGTAGCGACATTTTCTGCTTGTAACAGGAACAATTCAGATACAGTAACAATATTAGTTCAGAAATTCAATTCTTTATTGTAGTATTTCAGAAGACTGCCAAGAAAAGCCTTACTGACCTAGGTTTAGGGTCTGAAGAATCATAAATTTTTCTTTGTTTTAAGTCCCTTTTTCATTTTTTTTAATATGAACGTATATGGTCATGACTTTTCCAAAAATACAAAAAGTATTTGTCTTTAAAGGGAACCTGTCTTGTTCCCAAATGCTATTAACCTACAGTTATAGGGCTAATCTGTATGATAGTAGTGTTCCAAAGCTGCCTGGCCACTTTACTGAAAGGGTGGCTGCAGGGAGAAAATTAACATTATTCCTCCTGGTAGCCCCCAGCTTTCAGTCATAGAGGCTACAGTCACCTGTCAGTACACAGTGAGTGCTGGATATCAGTAGGTCCTGGCACATGGACTGACAAGTCACTCTGCACAGATGCGCTACAGAGAGAGCTGTAAATCAAAGTTCTTGAGCTTGCTTACAGCCGCCGCTCATTGTGTACTGAATGATATCTGGAGGTGAACACATAGAAAATAGATGTTTAAAGAGGCACAAGTTAAAGGGAATCACCTGCAATAGTAGAAGATTTTATTTTTGGTCTTTAGAACAGTTAAGGCTATGTGCCCACGCTGCGGAAAATGCGCAGATTTTGCCGCGGATTTCTCGCGGAAAAGCGGAAAAGCCGCGGATTTCCCGAAAATCTGCAGCTCAGGCACTTCCCAGCCATTTCTATGGCATTTTGGAAATGCTGTGCCCATGCTGCGGATTTTTCCGCAGCGGATTTCGTGCAGATTTTGATCCGGAAAAATCTGCAACATGTCAATTATTGTTGCGGATTTTCATCCGGATTTTGCCTTTAAAATTGGGAAAAAAAAAAAATCCGCACCAAATTCGCGGCAATTCCACGGTAAATCCGCGGCAAAAAGGCGCGGATTTTGCGGGAAAGCTGCGGATTTTAATGCAGAAAAATCCGCAGCTACATTCTCTCGTGGACACATAGCCTAATGTAGAAACAGAGACCCTGATTCCAGCGATGTGTCACTTACTGAGCTATTTGCTGTCATTTTGATAAAATCAATGTTTTCTCTGCTGCAGATCTAGCAGTTATACAGAGCTCATGAATATGCTGGACTACCTGCAGCACTCCAAGTAGTCCTCTAATGATAACTCCTGCTGATTAAACAGTGATTTTATCAAAACTACACTAAGCAGCCCAGTAAGTGACACACCGCTGGAATCTGGATCTCTGCCCCTACATTATGCTGCTCTCAGATTAGGTTCTAAAAACCTGGTGACAGATTCCCTTTAAAAGAAGAATAATGAGTAAAAACAAAAAAATCTGACAACAAAAAAAACACTAACAAAGACAAAAAGATTCAAATACAAAAATGAATCGGGTTCTTCATTTTATTGCCAAAATCAAATACACTTCTGAAAACCTTTGTATCTGACGTGCTACAGGTTTGTAGAGCTGGTCATAGGTCTGTTGTGCCCTCACTGCTCCCCATGTGACAGAGTTATGGAGTCTCGTGGGTGTGATTGATGCTGCACAGATGATCTATACATATTATAATCCAGCTGTGTGAGATCATAGTGCCAAAAGTATTTGCTAATGATATTAGTCAGTAGCTGCAGGCTAAAGGCACGTGGGCACGACCCTTGTCCTTCCTGTTCTGTCTCTGACTCAGCGTCTCTGCGCAGGTCACATGATTCTTCACAGGTTATCGCCCTTATTGTCTGGATCATGACAGAAAGGCCTTGGTATGAAGGATTCATAGTCATATGGGATTACTGCTAGTGCCGAATCTTTCATTCATGCTCCTCAGTTATTTGTTTCTCTTTTATTATCTACATTTTTCACATTTTTTAAATTATATGAAAAGATCCTTGAACTGAAGCTAAACATGTAGCAGGGCTCAATGTGTGATTATTGTTAATTTTTTTGCACAGTAGCAATAAGGGCTATTCCCAACATTAAGGGGTACTTTACACGTTGCGACATCGCTAGTAATTGCTAGCGATGTCCAGCGCGATAGCACCCGCCCCCGTCGCACATGTGATATCTGGTGATCGCTGCCGTAGCGAACATTATCGCTATGGCAGCTTCACACGCACATACCTGCTCGGCGACGTCGCTGTGACTGCCAAACAATCCCTCCTTCAAGGGGGAGGTGGGTTCGGTGTCACAGAGACGTCACTAATCGGCTGGCCAATAGAAGCGGAGGGGCGGAGATGAGCAGGACATAACACCCCGCCCACGTTCTCCCTTCCGCATTGCCGTCGGGACGCAGGTAAGGAGATGTTTGTCGCTCCTGTGGGTTTACACACAGCGATGTGTGGAGCTGCAGGAACGACAAACAACATCGTACCTGCGGTCGAACCGACATTATGGAAATGAATGACGTTACACAGATCAGCGATATTGTACGCTTACAGTTAGGTCCAGAAATATTTGGACAGTGACACAATTTTCGCGAGTTGGGCTCTGCATGCCACCACATTGGATTTGAACTGAAACCTCTACAACAGAATTCAAGTGCAGATTGTAACGTTGAACGTAGAAATTGTAGGAATTGTACACATTTCTTTACAAACACTCCACATTTTAGGAGGTCAAAAGTAATTGGACAAATAAACAAAACCCAAAAAAAATATTTTTCTTTTCAATATTTTGTTGCGAATCCTTTGGAGGCAATCACTGCCTTAAGTCTGGAAACCATGGACATCACCAAACGCTGGGTTTCCTCCTTCTTAATGCTTTGCCAGGCCTTTACAGCTGCAGCCTTCAGGTATTGCTTGTTTGTGGGTCTTTCCGTCTTAAGTCTGGATTTGAGCAAGTGAAATGCATGCTCAATTGGGTTAAGATCTCGTGATTGACTTGGCCATTGCAGAATGTTCCACTTTTTTGCACTCATGAACTCCTGGGTAGCTTTGGCTGTATGCTTGGGGTCATTGTCCATCTGTACTATGAAGCGCCGTCCGATCAACTTTGCGGCATTTGGCTGAATCTGGGCTGAAAGTATATCCCGGTACACTTCAGAATTCATCCGGCTACTCTTGTCTGCTGTTATGTCATCAATAAACACAAGTGACCCAGTGCCATTGAAAGCCATGCATGCCCATGCCATCACGTTGCCTCCACCATGTTTTACAGAGGATGTGGTGTGCCTTGGATCATGTGCCGTTCCCTTTCTTCTCCAAACTTTTTTCTTCCCATCATTCTGGTACAGGTCGATCTTGGTCTCATCTGTCCATAGAATACTTTTCCAGAACTGAGCTGGCTTCATGAGGTGTTTTTCAACAAATTTAACTGTGGCCTGTCTATTTTTGGAATTGATGAATGGTTTGCATCTAGATGTGAACCCTTTGTATTTACTTTCATGGAGTCTTCTCTTTACTGTTGACTTAGAGACAGATACACCTACTTCACTGAGAGTGTTCTGGACTTCAGTTGATGTTGTGAACGGGTTCTTCTTCACCAAAGAAAGTATGCGGCGATCATCCACCACTGTTGTCATCCGTGGACGCCCAGGCCTTTTTGAGTTCCCAAGCTCACCAGTCAATTCCTTTTTTCTCAGAATGTACCCGACTGTTGATTTTGCTACTCCAAGCATGTCTGCTATCTCTCTGATGGATTTTTTCTTTTTTTTCAGCCTCAGGATGTTCTGCTTCACCTCAATTGAGAGTTCCTTAGACCGCATGTTGTCTGACACAGCAACAGCTTCCAAATGCAAAACCACACACCTGTAATCAACCCCAGACCTTTTAACTACTTCATTGATTACAGGTTAACGAGGGAGACGCCTTCAGAGTTAACTGCAGCCCTTAGAGTCCCTTGTCCAATTACTTTTGGTCCCTTGAAAAAGAGGAGGCTATGCATTACAGAGCTATGATTCCTAAACCATTTCTCCGATTTGGATGTGAAAGCTCTCATATTGCAGCTGGGAGTGTGCACTTTCAGACCATATTATATATATAATTGTATTTCTGAACATGTTTTTGTAAACAGCTAAAATAACAAAACTTGTGTCACTGTCCAAATATTTCTGGACCTAACTGTATGTGCTTGTTCATCGTCGCACCTAGGATTTACACGTTGCGATGTCACTACCGGCGCCGGATGTGAGTCACTAACAACGCAACCCCGACGATATATCGGTAGCGATATCGCAACGTGTAAATCCCCCCTTAGGCTAAGAATAGATCACACTTTGCACATTTGGTGAAGAGTTTTCGCTAGTAAATTCTGCAGCCTTTACCGCACCATCAAAGTGGATGCGTTTTAGCTTGACCTCATCCTCATTCTATATTTATTTTCTTTTTTGTGTGGAATCCACATGGAACTTCTCTTTTGATACTTTTTTTTCCAAATTTGTGGCATGTGTATTTTTGTTGAGGAAGCGTACCTTTGGATATTATTCAAGAGAGAAAAAAAACAAACATGGGTGTTAATTTCCACCTCCGATCTTTTGCTGTCAAGGAAAATGAGCTGCTGCCAGAAGTAAATACACCTCTGGCGCTACTTATGTTGGGGAAACGATAAGACAGAAAATCTAACATTTCTGTTCACAATTGAGCTTTCCTGTTAAAGGTTATCATCATTATAAAAAAATATTTCTAATATTTTGAACCTATGTTGCCTCCACTTTTATCTGGGGATATAGTGAGCATTTTGAACGCACAGGTACCTCACAGAATTTGGTAACATTAGGCCGTTATATTGAAAATGTTAATTTTTTTCACAAAAATGTTGCGTTAGCACCACATTTCCCACTTTTTCAAGAGATAATGTGGCACCCCTGTGGTCATGGGAGCCACAGTGACGTTGTTCTCCCCACCGGGGGGGGGGGGGGGGGGCAAGGCTATGACTGGAAGCAGCGGGCAATGTATGGGACTATGCTTTAAACTTTCAAGAGGCACTAATGGCTGTAAAACAAGTGGATCCTGGGAGTGTGCGTTATGGGGATCGAATGCTGACCAAGAAGTTCATTGAGGGGCTTCTGTCCAATGCCCCCCAAACCCAGCTGTGCATACTGGCCTTACAGAACCCCCACATGGACTTTGCCCACTTCAAGGACCAGGCCGTCCGGGTGCTGCGAGACTCTACCCCGGATGGCGCTCCACCAACCTGACTCCTCGCCATCACATACCCGAAGGTGGTGCCCTCCGCTCAGACCATCGTGGAGGTGGATGCCCAGACCTTGGTGATTTCCCTGCAGACCTGAGGCTTCAGGTCCAATAACTGTCAAATAACGTGGCCACCCTAGCAAAGGCTGTGCAATCCATGCAGACAACTCCGCAGCCCATGGCCACCGGGCTGGCCACCGGACCAGATGGCGCCCCGAGATGATGGCGAAGGGGAAACCCATTAACTCGGGGGAGGGTCAGTGATCGCTGTGCCTCAAACCCTTCAGCCAGGTGCTGCAGATGGTCTTCATAAGTCTTCGAGTACACTATGACATCATCCAGGTACAGCAGGACGGTTTCAAAGTTCTTATGCCCCAGGCATCACTCCATTAACTGCTGAAACGTCTCCGGTGCATTGCAGAGCCCGAATGGCATACAGTTGAACTCGCAGAGGCCCATCGGCGTCGTGAACAAGGTCTTCTGGTTTGTCTCTGTCACAGGAACCTGCAAGTACCCACTGGTGAGATCTAGGGTAGAGAAATAGTTAGTAGATTTCAAGGCTGCTAAAGACTTTTCTATTTTAGGCAATGGGTAAGCATCTTTATGTGTGATGCGATTAACCTGCCTACAGTCCACGTACATCCTCAACGTACCATTTTTTTTTTCCACCAGGACTAATGGAGTGGCCCAGGGGCTGCAACTATCTCTGATCACCCCAGCCTCCTTCATTTCCCGCAACATCTCTTTGACCCGTTGATAATGAGCCGGGGGCACTGGGCGGTATCGTTCCTTGATGGGGATTTGATGTTAAACCCCCTTCACCTGCCCAAAGCCTATAAGGTTTTTACTGAATGCCCACTCATATTCCTGTACCACCCAATGGACCCCTTGTTTTTGGTGGGAAGGATTAGAATCGGTGCTGATGTGTAGCTGCTGGCAGCACTCCGCCAGGGGACCCCCATGACCGTCTCCCTCCGCCAGATCGGATGGGGCCAAGAGCCCTGCTGCTTCGATGGCACCGTGGTTAATGGTAAAAAGTTTAGCTACGATGGCATACCGGGGCAATGTAACCTCCTCCTACCCGCAATTTAAAATTCGTATGGCTACCTTTCCCTGGCGAACGTCGACTACCCCCCTTGGTGTCAAGACATTGGGCCTATGCTGTGAATACACGGGTTCTACGAGAGCTTGATAATCCTGACCCTGGAGGTCTATTGCCACCAGTCACCAGATTATCATCTCACTTCTTGGGGGAACCACAATGGGAAAGGAGTCGCTCACTCGAACGCTATTTCTCCCCCAGTGTAATCAATTTGTTGCCTCTGCATCAGGGCCCTTATCTCTTTCTGTAACAACCGCTGTTGCCGATGTTGGCAGTTTTGGCCACGTGCTGCAATAAAACGATTACGTCGGAAAAACAATTCTCTATCACATTAGTGCCGATAGTCACTATTGGCGTACATGTCCACTGGTCAACATCCACAATTAATCCCTATGATTTCAGCTCTACTCGCCCCACTTTGATGGTCACCTTTTTGTAGCCCACCTGTGGCAAAGGCTGGCCATTACTGGCAATTATGGACAAATCTGTATTTGGGCCACGGGTCATGTTGGAATCGACCCAATACCTTTTGTAAAGAAAATATGGTATGGTTGTCACCTGGGTATGTCATCTAGCACGATCGGTTAGACCGGTTATGTCTACGCCCTCACCATAGTGGATTATTACTCCCGTTTCCTGGTGGTGGTCCCAGTCAAAGACCAGACGGCCAAGACCGCAGCCAAGGCATTCCAGGAATACTTATGTCGGACCCATGGCTACCCGGAGCAAGTACTCACTAACCAAGGCCCAGCCTTTGAAGCCAAAGTGTTTCAAGAATTTTGTCACCTGTACAGTTGTAAGAAGATAAGGACCACACCGTACCATCCTCAAACCAATGGGCTGTGTGAAAAGATGAACCAAGTGGTGCTAGATTTGCTGAAGACCCTGCCCTTGGAAGAAAGAAACCTGTGGCCGAAAAAGCTGCCTGGCCTGGTGGACATGTACAACCACATCCCGGTAAAGTCCACCAACCGTATCCTGGCTTATCTGATGCGGGTGAGACCTAGACCTGGACATGGGTGTCTTGGTGCCTGAAGCAGCTCCACCGGATATTCACTGGGACACTATACGACAGCAGCAGCACCGCAAGGTCCAAGCATGTGTCGAAGAGAGTTTATCCTAGGTTAGTCTGAGACAGGAGAAGCACTACAATCAAATGGCCCCAGCCACCCCCCTAGCACCTGGAGAGCAAGTCTTAAAGATGAAACGAAGGGTGCACAAATTGGATGACCAGTGGGAAGCTGAGCCGTATACCATCCTGCCCGCGGACTTTGTCAATCCTAAAGTGTAAGGGCGGCATTACATGGGACGATATATAGTGCGATCCCATGAGCGATCGCACCCGCCCCCGTCGTTTGTGCGTCACGGGCAATTTATTGCCCGTGGCGCACAAAGTCGTTTACCCTGTCAAACGTACTTACCTCCCGAACAACCTCACTGTGGGCAGCGAACATCCTCTTCCTGAAGGGGGAAGGACGTTCGGCATCACAGCGACGTCACACAGCGGCCGCCCAATAGAAGTGTAGGGGTGGAGATGAGCGGGACGTAACATCCCGCCCACTTCCTTCCTTCCGCATTGCCGGCTGGATGCAGGTAAGCTGTGTCCGTCGCACAGAAGGAGGGACGACTTTATGAAAATGAACGACGTGTCAGCGAGCAACGATAAGGTGAGTATTTTTGCTCATTCACAGTCGTTCGTAGCTGTCACGCGCTGCGATATGTCTAACGATGCTGGATGTGCGTCACGGAATCCATGACCCCCGACGACATATCGCCCGATATATCATAGCGTGTGATGCCGCCCCAATTCATCAGTAAGGACAGAGGAAGAATGTCAGCAGCGGTTTCAAGGGATCACCTGAAGGTATGCCCCAGCCAGCGGAAGATTGGCAAAGATGGCCCTGAAGTTTCCCAGCCTAAACCACAAGAAGACCATCCAAACTGTCCTTGGAGCGTTTCCAAAAACCTGGACACAGTGGAATCAAGCTGTTGTAGTACCAGTCTTAATCTTCCATCAAGCTGTCCCACCTGCAGCGACAGTAACTCCAATTCAGCACAAAGACCTACCAGCCAGTGAAGCGGATGTCACACCAGCAGAGGAGTTTGGGAACCTGCCTTTTGCTTGCGGTGAATCTGTTGTGCCCACGGTGAGTCTAGGGGATAGTGGGAGTCAACCTGTCCTGCCCAAAAGCACAGCGCCTGCTTCCAGCATAACCATAGGCAGCTCGGTTAGGTCAGGAGAATTAACAAATAGTGAGAGGTTACGGCTTATTCTGCGTAGGTCGCAGCGGAACAACCTAGGTCAAAAAACGGTCCGGTATCGGGAGATGGATGTATAGAATCAGTTAGGAATGTACAGTCAACAAATATAAATGTTTTGTATTTGTAAACTATATTGTTTGTAATGTTTTGTACTCATTTCTCTTTAAAATGTTTTCTCAGTCCTGGAGTACTGAATTTATCCAAGGGTGAATGTGGCACCCTAGGGGTCATGGGAGCCACACTGGGGTTGTTCTCACCGGGGGGTCAATGCTATGCCTGGAAGCAGCGGGAAAATCTCCATGTCAGGTACAATCACACACAACACTTCCTAACCCAGGCCAGAAGGGGGAGCTCAAGTCCTGGTTGGCATGAGCTTTCCTGTGCATTTTTGGCTGGGGAGGGGTTAGACAGCGGAACAGGAAGAGGGTCCTCAGAACACAAGAGGTGAGAAAGGAGAACGGTCGCTGTAAGACAGCTGTCGTGTAAGCTTTCCAGGACCGAGCGCAGGAATGAGGACACTGGGGTCCTCGACTGTTAGCTGCTAATGGCCCAGCAGTAAAACCCGTAGATCAGGAGATTCCACATCTCCTGGCCCACCAGAGACTCCCAAGGCAAAGTAACACCATAGAGCCCGGGGCCGCAGAAATACAAGCAGGCCCTACATCCGGCTTGCGCTGCCCGCAACAAGGGGGAAGGCATATAGCATCTCAGAAGGTAATCCTGTGCTGCTTCAGGCCACAGCGACCTCTGTTTGTTCAAATGGGAGGGCTTGGAATAGAAGGAGCAATATTTGAATTTTGGAAAGCAAATTTGGTTGAAATAGATTGCAAGCACCAGGTTGCATTTGCAGGGCCCCTAGGCTACCTAAACAGCAGAAACCCCCCACATGTGACCCCCATTTTGGAATCTAGACCGGTCAAGGAATTTATCTAGATGTTTGGTGAGCACCTTGAACCCCTAGGTGATTCACAGAAATTTATAACGTTAAACCGTGAAAATAAAAAAAATAAATTTTTACCACAAAATTGTTACTTCAAAAAGGTAGCTTTTTTCACAAGTGTAACAGGAAAAAATGCATCATACAATTTATTGTGAAATTTCTCCTGAGTACACTAATACCCCATAAATGGTGGACATCAACTGTTTGGGCGCACGGCAAGGCTCGAAAGGGAAGGAGCGCCATTTGACTACACAATTGGCTGCAATCATTAGCAAGTGCTATGTCGCATTTGGAGAGCTCCTGTGGTACCTAAATAATGGAACTTCCTCACATGTGACCCAATGTTGGAACCTACCACTGTGATACCCCCCCCAAGCCAGTCCTGTGACTCTGCTTCCTATGAACCCGCTCCATCACCGCCGCCCCAGTAAGCCATATCTGTTTTGTAAGACGCATCCCCATTTTACCCCAGTTTTTGTGGAATAAGTGCATCTTACAATCCGGAAAATACGGTAGTCTATGGCCATGTGCCCACGGGAGAAAATACCTGCGGATTTTCTAGATTTTCCAGATAAATCCGCGGTTTACACAAGTACAGACACTCCCCATGTTATTCTATGGGATTTGGGGAGTGCTGTATCAATGCTGCGGTATTTGCGGCTGCAGAAAATGCTGCGGTTTTCCTGAAGCCGAACGTAACTGCATGCCCATTATGCATGCGGAATTATCTGCGGAATTCCTGCCTTTCCACTATAGAGATAGAGAGCGGGAATTCCGCAGGAAATCTGCACGGTTTCCGCAGATTTACCGCAATAGTTCCACAGAAATACCGCAGCAATGGATAGCTGTGGATTTCGGGGAGCTACTGCGTGAAACTGCGGAAACACCTGTAGAAAAGTCTGCAGGAACGTTCTCCCGTGGGCACATGGCCTAAGATTAATAGCTGTCCTGGATACAAGGGAGCAAAGCGCAGTAAATTGTGAAATGGAAGTAAAATATATCCAGTCTGTAACGTTGAAGAATTGTGCCCGCAGTGGATCTGTTCCAGAAACACTGTGTGAAATCCTAAGTAAAGTGTCAATGTCAATTTGGAAAAAACACTGTGTCTGAATCTCCTTATGGGAAGAAGAAGTATGTTATTGTGATTAGTTGCACTGAGGAGATGGATGGGGCGTGGACTGATATTGCAGGACTTCTCAGCAGCTTGGGTTCGCCCTTGCCCACAACTACTGCTGCCCCGTGCCACCCCCGCAACAGCGACAGCAGTCTGAATTTAACCGGCTCACAGGATCCTATTTTGGCTCTGATTTAGCAAAACTACAAATGTGAAACATAGAAAAAAGAGCTTAAATCCTTGATTAATGTAATGTCAGCAACGCATTGGTCATTTTTTCCTTTTGCTCTTTTGCTCCTGAATAGTGTTGAGCGGACCCGGATTATAGCCGATCCGCTCAACTCTACTCCTGAATATATTATAGATGTGTTCTTGAGATATCCCAGCGACTGTTAATAAGCTGATAAGAAAACAAGTGTCGTTCTTTAATTAAAGAAATGTTCCAACGGGAATAAAGCAAAATACTGTTCTCTGGCAATAAAAATTAGATAATTAATTGAGCTGTACAAAAGATCAAGGGTTATAAAAGTAAAGTGTGCAAATTTATGAATTATATGTCCTGTCTGAGAAGCAGTATAATGAGAAACTACATCTGGGGGACTCAGAGATGATAACATTTCATATACCACTAAATCTAAGGGCCATTACACTATAATATTAAGAGCTGCTAATATCACACATTTATCACACAAGCATATTTTCGGTCCGTGTGTTGCAACAGGCCGCACAAGAACAGTATATGGACCAATCTTAGTGTACAGCCCCGTGCTCGGCAGCTGAGCCACTCGGATCCGGACCTTCAGTGGGTGGTTCGAGGGTCTCCGGACCCGGAGGTCTTGCGGTCACTTCAACTAAAAGGGGGGTCGTTGTTTGGGGACGTAGATGTGCGGCCGGAGCCGTGTTAAGTTCGTGACGCCACCCACGGGATGTAGTGAATGTGGACACCACCGCTGCAGTTACGGGGCACCCGGGGGAGATGTTACGCAGGAAGTTGTTAACCCCTCCGTGGGCAGGGATGGTGGCCCCGGGACCCGTTGGGGGTGTTTGGCGGTGCAGGGAGATGGGCAACCGGAGAGTGCTGATGTACTCACTATTAGTAAACACACGAGTCTCTGGTAAACCAAAGTGATGTTGGTCGGTGACCGCAGCCGGCAGCGGCCTGGTCCCCCACCCGGCTGGTGGTCTCTGTCTTTCTCCCACACCTGTGTTGGATGGTGGACTGCCTGTGCTTGCAACTTCAGGAGTCCGCTCCCGGCTTGTTGTTGCCTAAGGAGCCCTTTGCCCGCAGACGCTGGCCCGTGGGATCTCTGAGCCGTGGCGGTGGCCGTTTATCCCCCCGTTGGGCTGTTGCCTTCAGTCGAGACTTTGGGTGGGACAGGACCTCTAGTCCTGGCCGCATTCAGTTAATTAGCTAGCCACCAGTAGCTTCTGGACCTAGCTTCAGGGTCTAAGTACCCCCCTTTGTGCTCCGGTTTCCGAGTCGGTTCCCCGGGTCGGTACCGGCGGGCTACAACCCTGTCCCAGTCCACCTCAGTTTCACCGAGCCGTCTTCCCGGCTCCTGCAGATGGAGACCGCCGTCTGCCTCCTAGCCAAAGGTACCAGGGCTCCTACCCCGGCACCTGTTCAAATTGGTTTCTTTCCTCTGCTGGAGCTGCACACAGCTCCAGCCCACACACCTCTCCAACTTGAACTCTAGACTTGTTCTGTTTTTACTTTCCCGCCTCAGGCTGTCTGAGACTCCTCGGTGGGCGTCTTCCAATCACCTGGTTCCGCCCCCTGGTGTGTCCATCAAGCCCTGAGGGGGAACTAGGGTTTAAATGTTTGCATGTATGTTACCTATGAGGGACAGGTGTAATGCGGGGCCCTATTTGTGACTACCTGGCCTGGCCAGGGTGTCACATTAGCATGTAATCTAGTGCACTTGGGCTAATTTATATGCGGACCTCAAGTCTGCTTGGAAAAAATTGCAGCATGCACTGGTCAGGTTTGATTTATGGACCAGCCTAGGGCGTGTAAATAGCAGGCATGAGCACATACCAGAGGCACATGGAGGCAGTCATGTCCTCAGTTTGCAGACATAGGAAACTAAAGGTAACCTGTCACCTGATTTGGGGACTATAAACTGTGGCCACCACCAGTTAGCTCTTACAGTTGTGCTCAAAAGTTTACATAACCTGGCAGATTGTTTGCTTTCTTGGCCTTTCTTCAGAGAATATGAATGATAACACAAAATCTTTTTTTTTTTTTTCCACTCATGGTTAGTAGTTGGTTGTCAAACTTCTGTGTTTTCTCTTTTTAAATCCTAATGACAAACAAAAACATCCAAATGACCCTGATCAAAAGTTCACGTACCCTGGTGATTTTGGCCTGATAATATGTACAGGAGTTTACACAAATGGGTTTGAATGGCTAATAAAGGTAACATCCTCACATGTGACCTGTTTGCTTGTAATCAGTGTGTGTGCATAAAAGCTGAGTGAGTTTCTGGGATCCAGACAGACTCTTGCATCTTCATCCAGCCACTGACGTTTCTGGGTTGGGAGTCATGGGGAAAGCAAACGAATTGTTAACGGATCTTCGGGAAAAAATAGTTGAAATGTATAAAACAGGAAAGGGATACAAAAAGATATCCAAGGAATTGATAATGCCAGGTAGCAGTGTTCAAACTGTGATTAACAAATGGAAAATCAGGGGCTCTGTAAAAACCAAACCACAATCAGGTAGACTAACTAAAATTTTAGCCACAACTGCCAGGAAAATTGTATGGGATGCAAAGAAAAACCCACAAATAATATCAGCTGAAATACAGGACTCATTGAAAACTAGTGGTGTGGCTGTTTCAAGATGCACAAGAAGGAGGCACTTGAAGTAAAATGGGCTGCGTGGAGTTTCCAGAAGAAAAGCCATTACTGCGCAAATGCCACAAAGTATCTCGACTATAATACGCCAAACAGAACAGAGACAAGCCTCCAAACTTCTTGAACAAGGTAATTTGGAGTGATGAGACCAAAATCGAACTTTTTTGCCACAACCATAAATGTTACATTTGGAGAAGAGTCAACAAGGTCTATAATGAAAGGAACAACATTCCTATTGTAAAGCACAGAGTTGGATCACTGATGATATGGGGTTATGTGAGCTACAAAGGCACAGGAAACGTGGTTAAAGTTGAAGGAAAGATGAATGCAGCACATTATCAGCAAATACTGGAGGCAAATTTGCACTTATCAACCCGGAAGCTGCACATGGGACGTTCCAACATGACAATGTTCCAAACCACAAGGTCAAGTCGACCTGTCATTGGCTATAGCAGAACAAAATGAAGGTTCTGGAGTGGCCATCTGAGTCTCCTTACCTCAATATCATTGACTCAAGCTCGCAGTTCATACAAGAAAGCCCAGAAATTTACAGGAACTGGAGGCTTTTTGCCAAGAAGAATGGGCAGCTTTACCATCTGAGAAAATAAAGAGCCTCATCCACAACTACCACAAAAGACTTCAAGCTGTCATTGATGTCAGAGGGGGCAATACACAATATTAAGAGCTGGGGTTTGTGAACTTTTGATCAGGGTCATTTGGATGTTTTTGGTTGTCATTATGATTTAAAAAGAGAGAACACAGAAGTTTGACAATAAATGGCTTCACTCCAACCACTAACCATGAGTGGAAAAAAATATTTTGTGTTATCATTCATATTCTCTGAAAAAGGTCCAAGAAAGTAAAAAATCTGCTGGGATATGTAAACCTTTGAGCACAACTGTATATACAGCATTCTAATATGCTGTATATAAGAGCACAGGCCGCTCTGTATAACATAAAAGACACTTTTATAGGGGGTGGTCCAGTCCGATAGGTGTCGCTGC
This sequence comes from Anomaloglossus baeobatrachus, assembly GCF_048569485.1. Classification (NCBI taxonomy): domain Eukaryota; kingdom Metazoa; phylum Chordata; class Amphibia; order Anura; family Aromobatidae; genus Anomaloglossus; species Anomaloglossus baeobatrachus. Next base: position 83,206,643 of record NC_134357.1, on the reverse strand, counting down.
TCTTGGAAGTAGCAATTTTAAAATATACTTTCTTTTTCGCTCCTAATTGGGAGACCCAGACAGTGGGTGTATAGCTACTGCCTCTGGAGGCCGCACAAAGAACTACACTTAAAAGTGTAAGGCCCCTCCCCTTCTGGCTATACACCCTCCCGTAGGAGTACAGATTCCTCAGTTTTAGCTTTGTGCGCAAGGAGGTCAGACACGCACGCATAGCTCCATTGTTTTTAGTCAGCAGCAGCTGCTGACTATGTCGGATGGAAGAAAAGAGGGTCTATACAGACTCCCAGCATGCTCCCTTCTCACCCCACTTATGTCGGAGGTGTTTGTAAGGTTGAGGTACCCATTGCGGGTACGGCGGCAGGAGCCCACATGCTGATTCCTTCCCCATCCCTTTTTACAGGGCTCTGGGTGAAGTGGGATTTACCGGTCTCCAGGCACAGAGACCGTGCTCCATCTACAGCCCCTGGAGAAGATGCTGGATGGAGCGGAGTACATCAGGGACATGGCCCTGCTTCCTCAAGGTACTCTGTGTCCCCGTGTATCTGGCGCTCACACCGCAGCATGCTGGGTGTTGTAGTGCGCCGGGGGACATCAGCGCTGCGGCGCCTGTGCCATGGCCTCATTCAGCTCTGCTGAAACAGGCACATTTATGGGAATAGGCCGCGCCGGCCGCTGGGACTGCGGCGCGGCTGGCACTTGTAGTGCGCCGGGGACTTCAGCGCGGCCTGCGCTTTTACGGCGGCCGCGCTGATAACTACAGTCCCCGGCTTTTGCGGCCTGCTTCCTTTCGTTCCCGCCCCCAGACCTGCCAGTCAGGAGAGGGGCGGGACGCTGCCCACGTCTAGAACTCGGGCGCCGGCCGCTCGAACAGCGGCGCGGCTGGCACTTGCGGTGCGCCGGGGACTTCAGCGCGGCCCGCGCTTTTACGGCGGCCGCGCTGATAACTCGAGTCCCCGGCTTTTGCGGCCTGCTTTCGTTCGTTCCCGCCCACAGACCTGCCAGTCAGGAGAGGGGCGGGACGCTGGCCAGTGCATCAGCGCTGAGGGCTGGAGTCGTTTTTACATACTCCAGCCCTCACAGTCAGCACAGAGGGGACACTGTTCCCGCACTTTTGTTTGGGAACTCCCACGGACCGCCCCTCTCCACAGAAGCCGGCAGCCATTCTTGCTGACACGCTGAGCTGCAGAGGGGAGCCGGGGAGACCCAGACAAGGCAGTTCTGCAGCCTCTTACCCGCTGTTCAGCGGGCGGTAAGCAGCCCTCAGGGCTCACCCCCTCTTGTGCTCGTAGTATTCTTAGTATTTTGTTTCTACAAATACTTTGTACTGCATAGCGCTGGTCGCCCTTTGGCTATAGACTCTCTCACATGCAGAGAGCCAGCAGCATGTCGCCCGTAAAACGCAAGGGTGCCAAGGCACAGACATTGTATGCTTCCTGCACCGCATGTGGGACTTTTCTACCGGCAGGCTCCACGGACCCCCATTGTGTGCAGTGCTCGGCCCCTGCGGCGCTTGCACAGTCGGGACCTCTGCTGGACGTGTCCCAGGGTGTACCACCTGTGAATGCTGTCCAGGTGACAGGAACTGAGTTTGCAGCTTTTGCTGACAGAATGTCTCTCACTATGTCACAAATTCTTGACACATTGCGAGCTAGGCCTGTACTTCAGGCCACGGACACTGTGCATGTATTGCCCCCTGGTCCCCCTCAGCTCCTAGCTCCGGGACGGGCATCTACACCTCAGGGTGAAGACTCTGACTCGGACGATGGCCCCGGGCAGCCTAAGCGGGCTCGTTATGACGGGCCCTCACATTCATCTCAATGGTCTGGATCCCAGCGGGATGAATCTATGGGTGATGAGGCGGACTTAACTGATCAGGATTCTGATCCAGGGACCGCTCTCAATCTAGATACACCAGATGGTGACGCAATAGTTAATGATCTTATATTTAACATCAATAAGATGTTGAATATTTCCCCACCAGCTCCTCCTGTAGAGGAGTCAGCTTCGCAACACGAGAGAATCCATTTCAGATACCCTAAGCGTACATTAAGCACTTTTCTGGACCACGCTGACTTCAGAGACGCAATCCAGAAACCCCACGCTTATCCTGAAAGGCGTTTTCCTAAACGACTTAAAGATACACGCTACCCTTTTCCCTCTGAAGTGGTCAAGGGTTGGACCCAGTGTCCAAAAGTGGATCCTCCAATTTCCAGGCTTGCAGCCAGATCCTTGGTTGCTGTTGAAGATGGAGCGGCACTTAAAGATGCCACTGACAGGCAGATGGAGCTCTGGCTGAAATCCATCTATGAAGCGATTGGAGCGTCATTAGCGCCTTCTTTTGCGGCCGTATGGGCACTCCAAGCTATCACGGCCGGGCTTGCGCGAGTCGACTCAGTCACACGTGCATTTGCCCCGCAGGTAGCACCATTGACCTCGCAAATGGCGGCATTCGCGTCGTACGCGATTAATGCTGTTCTTGACGCTACAAGCCGCACGGCAGTGGCGTCAGCCAACTCAGTTGTTTTGCGTAGGGCTCTGTGGTTGAGACATTGGAAAGCAGATTCTCATTCCAAGAAGTGCTTAACCAATTTGCCTTTTTCTCGTGACCGATTGTTTGGAGAGCGTTTGGATGAAATCATCAAACACTCCAAGGGTAAGGACTCTTCCTTACCGCAACACAGACAAAACAAACCCCAACAGAGGAGGGGTCAGTCTGGTTATCGGTCCTTTCGAGGACAGGGCAGGTCCCAATTCGCCTCGTCAAAAAAGACTCAAAAGGACCAGAGACGTTCAAATTCTTGGAGGTCTCAGTCACGCCCAAAAAGACCAGCCGGAGGAACCGTTGCCAAAACGACGTCCTCCTGACTTGCGGTCTCCGATGCCCACACCCGCGGTCGGTGGGAGGCTGTCCCACTTTGGCGACATTTGGCTAGCAAATGTCAAAGACCGTTGGGTGAGAGATATTCTATCTCACGGGTACAGGATAGAGTTCAGTTCTCGTCCGCCAACTCGTTTCTTCAGAACTTCTCCACCACCAGACCGAGCCGATGCTCTGTTGCAGGCGGTGGCCGCTCTAAAGGCGGAAGGAGTGGTGACCTCCGTCCCTCTTCAGGAACAGGGTCACGGTTTTTACTCCAATCTGTTTGTGGTCCCAAAAAAGGACGGATCGTATCGTCCCGTCCTGGATCTGAAGTTGCTCAACAGACACGTAAAAGTCAGGAGGTTCCGGATGGAATCCCTACGCTCCGTCATAGCCTCAATGTCTCAGGGAGATTTTCTAGCATCAATAGACATCAAAGATGCGTATCTCCACGTGCCGATTGCACCAGAGCATCAGCGTTTCCTACGTTTCGTCATACACGACGAGCACCTACAGTTCGTAGCGTTACCCTTCGGTCTGGCAACAGCCCCCCGGGTCTTCACCAAAGTCATGGCAGCAGTAGTAGCTGTTCTGCACTCGCAGGGTCACTCGGTCATCCCGTACCTAGACGACCTGCTTATAAAGGCATCCTCTCAAGAAGCATGCCAACACAGTCTGAAGGTGGCGCTAGACACTCTCCAGACTTTCGGGTGGATTATCAACTTTCCAAAGTCTCATCTAACCCCGACCCAATCTCTGACTTATCTTGGCATGGAGTTTCATACTCTATCAGCGATAGTGAGGCTTCCACTGGACAAGCAGTGCTCGCTACGGACTGGAGTGCAATCTCTCCTTCAGAGCCAGTCGCACTCACTGAGGCGCCTCATGCATTTCCTAGGAAAGATGGTAGCAGCAATGGAGGCAGTCCCGTTCGCGCAGTTTCATCTGCGCCCTCTCCAATGGGACATTCTGCGCCAATGGGATGGGAAATCGACGTCCCTCGACAGGACTGTCTCCCTCTCTCAGACTACCAAGGACTCTCTACGTTGGTGGCTTCTCCCCAACTCATTGTCACAGGGAAAGTCGTTCCTTCCCCCGTCCTGGGCAGTGGTCACGACAGATGCGAGCCTATCAGGGTGGGGAGCAGTGTTTCTCCACCACAGGGCTCAGGGGACGTGGACTCAGGAAGAGTCCACCTTGCAGATCAATGTTCTGGAAATCAGAGCAATCTATCTTGCCCTGCGAGCCTTCCAACAATGGCTGGAAGGCAAGCAGATTCGGATTCAGTCGGACAATTCCACGGCGGTGGCGTACATCAACCACCAAGGGGGAACACGCAGTCGCCAAGCTTTTCAAGAAGTCCAGCGGATTTTGACGTGGGTGGAAAGCAGAGCGTCCACCATATCTGCAGTTCACATCCCAGGCGTGGAAAACTGGGAAGCAGACTTTCTCAGTCGCCAGGGCATGGACGCAGGAGAATGGTCCCTTCACCCGGACGTGTTTCAACAGATCTGTTGCCGCTGGGGGTCGCCGGACGTCGATCTGATGGCGTCACGGCACAACAACAAGGTCCCAGTTTTCATGGCACGGTCTCACGATCACCGAGCGCTGGCGGCAGACGCCTTGGTTCAGGATTGGTCGCAATTCCGACTCCCCTATGTGTTCCCACCTCTAGCATTGTTACCCAGAGTTCTCCGGAAAATCAAGTCCGACTGCCAGCGAGCCATACTCGTCGCTCCAAATTGGCCAAGAAGGTCGTGGTACCCGGATCTGTGGCATCTCACGGTAGGCCAACCGTGGGCACTACCAGACCGTCCAGATCTGCTGTCTCAAGGGCCGTTTTTCCATCTGAATTCTGCGGCCCTGAACCTGACTGTGTGGCCATTGAGTCCTGGATCCTAGCGGCCTCAGGTTTATCTCAGGGAGTTGTTGCCACAATGAGACAGGCTAGAAAACCATCCTCAGCTAAGATCTATCACAGGACGTGGAAGATATTCTTAGCGTGGTGCTTGGCTCAAGGGTTTTCTCCCTGGCCATTTGCATTGCCAATTTTTCTTTCCTTCCTGCAGTCTGGGTTGGAAAAAGGTTTGTCCCTTAGCTCGCTTAAGGGTCAAGTCTCCGCGTTATCCGTATTCTTTCAGAAGCGCTTGGCACAGCTTTCTAAAGTACGCACGTTTCTCCAAGGAGTTTGTCATATCGTTCCTCCTTACAGACGGCCATTGGAACCCTGGGATCTGAACAAGGTTCTCCTTGCTCTTCAAAAGCCGCCTTTCGAGCCTTTGAAAGAGGTTCCCCTTTCTCGGCTTTCACAAAAGGTAGTTTTTCTTGTAGCGGTCACGTCTCTTCGAAGAGTGTCCGAGCTGGCGGCGTTATCTTGCAAATCTCCCTTCCTGGTATTTCACCAAGACAAGGTAGTACTGCGTCCAATTCCAGAGTTTTCTCCCAAGGTGGTTTCTTCCTTTCATCTCAATCAGGATATCACTTTGCCATCTTTGTGTCCGCATCCAGTTCACCAATTTGAAAAGGGTTTACATCTGTTGGACCTGGTGAGAGCACTCAGGATTTACATTTCTCGCACGGCGCCTCTACGCCGTTCGGATGCGCTCTTTGTCCTAGTCGCTGGTCAGCATAAGGGATCGCAAGCTTCCAAATCCACCCTGGCGCGGTGGATCAAGGAACCAATTCTTCACACATACCGTTCTGCTGGGCTTCAGATTCCATCTGGACTGAAGGCCCATTCTACCAGAGCCGTTGGTGCGTCCTGGGCGTTGAGGCATCAGGCTACGGCTCAGCAAGTGTGCCAGGCGGCTACCTGGTCGAGTCTGCACACGTTTACCAAACACTATCAAGTGCATACCTACGCTTCGGCAGACGCCAGCCTAGGTAGACAGGTCCTTCAGGCGGCGGTGGCCCACCTGTAGGAAGAGGCTGTATGACAGCCCGTTCATGTGGTATCTTTTTACCCACCCAGGGACTGCTTTTGGACGTCCCACTGTCTGGGTCTCCCAATTAGGAGCGAAAAAGAAGAAGGGAATTTTGTTTACTTACCGTAAATTCCTTTTCTTCTAGCTCCAATTGGGAGACCCAGCACCCGCCCTATCTGTTTTTAGGGTTTCGTTTTTTCGGGTGCACATGTTGTTCACGTTGTTTCTTAAGTTCTCCGATCTAGTTATCGGATTGAATTTGTTTTTGAAACTGTTATTGGCTTTCCTCCTTCTTGCTTTGGTACTAAAACTGAGGAATCTGTACTCCTACGGGAGGGTGTATAGCCAGAAGGGGAGGGGCCTTACACTTTTAAGTGTAGTTCTTTGTGCGGCCTCCAGAGGCAGTAGCTATACACCCACTGTCTGGGTCTCCCAATTGGAGCTAGAAGAAAAGGAATTTACGGTAAGTAAACAAAATTCCCTTCATCTCCCCTTTAACGAGCCTTACCACAGGACTTATAATAAGAAGCCAATCTAGACACTTAATTTGCAGACACACGTTTCGGAGTGTTTGCTCCTCATTAGTGCAAAGCAGGAGATCTGATTTAGCTATGTGAGACACCTCTGAAAAGAAGCGTAATGGGAAAACAAACATCCGGATATGTGTCTGCAAATAGTGTCTAGTATTGCTTCTTATCCAACTGTAAGGGTACCGTCACACTTTAGCGACGCTCCAGCGATCCCACCAGCGATCTGACCTGGTCAGGATCGCTGGTGCGTCGCTACATGGTCGCTGCTGAGCTGTCAATCAGGCAGATCTCACCAGCGACCAGTGACCACCCTTCAGCCACGTCGTGTGGAAGCGATGCTGCGCTTGGTAACTAAGGTAAATATCGGGTAAGGCTGCTATCACACATGCGGTTTTAGCAGTGCGGCTAAATCCGGCTCTAAAACCTATGCAATGGATGCGGCGAAAAAAACGCATTCTTTGCATACGTTTTTACATGCGGCCCGTCCGGTTTTTGCCGGTTGCGGCACACTACTGTGCATGCGCAGTGCAAAAAATCACATGCGGCGACCGGATGTGGTTTTTGCCACATCGCGCCGCATCCGGCGTCCTTAGGCATGCATTGGAAAAAGCGCTGCATCGGTCGGATGCGGCACGATGCGTTTTTTTCCGCCAGACAAAAAAACGTGCCAGGCAACGTTGCATCCGGCCGCCACATGCGCTAAATGTGCCGCATCTGGCCAAAACCGGACCGAACGCAAGGCCGTGCGGCACAATCTGGCACTAATGGAAGTCCATGCGGAAAAAACGCAACCGGCGGCAAAAAAAAACGGTTGCATTTTTTCTGCAGAGCCGGAGTGTGCTGCACAGCAAAAACCAGATGTGTGAAATCAGCCTAACCAAGCGCTTGGTAACCTGATATTTACCTTTGTTACCAGCGCACACCGCTTAGCGCTGGCTCCCTGCACTCCTAGCCAGAGTACACATCAGGTTAATAAGCAAACCGCTTTGCTTATTTACCCGATGTGTACACTGGCTACGTGTGCAGGGAGCAGGGAGTCGGCACTGACAGCCTGAGAGCGGCAAACGCTAGTAACCAAGGTAAATATCGGGTAACCAAGCAAAGGGCTTCACTTGGTTACCCGATATTTACTTTGGTTACAGCTTACCACAGGCTGCCAGACGCCGGCTCCTGCTCCCTGCACATTCAGATCGTTGCTCTCTCGCTGTCAAACACAGCGATGTGTGATTCACAGCGGGAGAGCAACGTCCAAAAAATGAACCAGCACTGTGTGTACCGAGCAGCGATTTCACAGCAGGGGCCAGATCGCTGCTCAGTGTCACACACAGCGAGATCGCTAATGAGGTCACTGGTGCGTCACGAAAACCGTGACTCAGCAGCGATCTCGCTATGTGAGAAGTACCCCTAAATCTTAAGTCATATGACAAGGCTTGTTAAAGGGCCGATATTGTCTTTTAGGATTGCTACCCCAATAGGTGACACTACTATCTTCTTCATCTCTGAAGAGGCTATGTGCATATGTAAATTCTACGAGGATCATTGCTTGACTTATAAGTGTCCTTACATCAGCTTGGTTTTCTCCACAAGGAGAAACATTCCCACTTAGACCCCCAAACAGAGACTTGTCATCCAGCTAAATCAGATATCCTCTTTTGCACCTATGGGGGTGCAAACACAAGTTTGTTAAAGGGAACCTGTCACCAGAATTTTTGCTATTAAACTAAAAGAATCCCCTTCTGCAGCTCCTGGGCTGCATTCTAGAAAGGTTCCTCTTGCTACTGGCCCCCCTTTCAGACCTAAATAAGAACTTTATAAAATATTACCTTTTGGTATGGTAATGAGGTTTGCTGGCCCCGGGGGCGGTCTGTATTTCGTCTGTTCTCCCCCCTCCTGCCGCTGTTCGCCGTCCCCCAGTGTTCATTTACATAGATGAAGCCGCCGCCCTCATGTTCCACAGTGCTCCTGAAGTCTCGCACATGCGCAGTAGCATTATCGCGGGACTGAGCACTGTTCAAATCGAGAGCGCCTGTGATGTTATTGCGCAGGCGCGAGATTTTGGGCGGCGCTGTGAATGTCATCACCAGCGTCATTTATGTACCCGCCCATAATCTTGTGCCCGCCTTTTACCTCTGCCTCCACCGCTATGCGCTAGCGCTGGCCATATCATCCACATTACCGATTACCCATCTTTCCCTGGTGCCGGAAATAGATGGGAAGAGCATCATCGATCGATAGAGGAGACGAGCACCGAAGAACACAGTAAGGCCCGCAACACACATCCGTGCCTCCGGTACGTGTTTGGTACGTTTTTGCACGTACCGGAGACACGGAGACCCATGTTATTCTATGGGTGATGGCACACACACGTAAAATCACATGGAACGTGTGTCCGTGTGATAAGTACGTGTGTGCGTTTTCCCGCACGGACAACATGTCCGTTTTTGGCGGTCAACACACAGGCACGGACCCGCCAAAGTTAATGGGTCCGTGCCTGCACGGACGACACACAGAGCATGTCCGTGTTCAGCACGTTTCGTCCGTGTGCGTTTTTAAACGAGCGATCTATTTTTTTTTTTTTTTTATAATAAAGTCAGTCTACTTACCTTTTTTTCTGCTGTTCTCAGTCATACTTACATTGGCGCTCGGTCTTTTTCTTCCCCCGGCTCATACTTACCAATCCCCGATCACCAGCACGGCGAGGAACAGCTGTGCCGAAAATAAGCGGCTTCAATTCATTTGAAAATGCCGGCCGCTCATTAATCAATCTCGTGTTCCCTGCTTCCCCTACCCACAGGCGCCTATGATTGGTTGCAGTCAAACACACCCCCACGCTGAGTGACAGCTGTCTCACTGCAACCAATCACAGCAGCCGGTGGGCGGGTCTATACTGTGCAGTGAAATAAATAAATAATTTATAAAACCGGCGTGCGGTCCCCCCCAATTTTGATACCAGCCAAGATAAAGCCATACGGCTGAAGGCTGGTATTCTCAGGATGGGGAGCCCCACGTTATGGAGAGCCCCCCAGCCTAACAATATCAGCCAGCAGCCGCCCGGAATTGCCACATACAATAGATGCGACAGTTCTGGGACTCTACCCAGCTCATCCCGAATTGCCCTGGTGCGTTGACAATCGGGGTAATAAGGAGTTATTGGCAGCCCATAGCTGCCAATAAGTCCAAGATTAATCATTGCAGGCGTCTATGAGACACCCCCAATGATTAACCTACAAGTTAAAGTAAATAAACACACAGTGAAAAAATCCTTTATTTGAAATAAAAAACAATAACAAATTCCCTCGTTCACCAATTTATTATGCCCCAAATACCCATCCATGTCCGGCGTAATCCACGGAGGTCCAGCGTCGCTTCCAGCTCTGCTACATGAAGGTGACAGGAGCTGCAGAAGAACACCGCCGCTCCTGTCAGCTCCATGCAGCAACTGAGATGAGTAGCGTGATCAGCGATGATGTCACTCAGGTAACTCGCGGCCACTGCTGGATCCTCCAACTGTGAAAGCAAGTCGCCCAAGTGACAGCGATGAAGTCACAGGTGAGTTGTGGTCTCGGGTGGAGGACTCCAGCTAGCCGTGGGTAACCTGAGTGACAGCAGCGCTAATCGCGCTGCTCACTTCAGTCACTCAGGGGATTAGCGGTCACCGGTGAGTCCTTCACGGGTGACCGCTAATCAGTACGCGACACAGACAGAGCCGCGGTATGAGGATGAAGTCGGGTGAAGTTCACCTGAGTTCATTCTCATCGTGCAACTCTGTCTGCTGTCAGCCGACATGTATCAAACGACATTTTACCACACACACGGACATTTCACATGGACATTTCATGTACACATACACTGACTTTCCACACGTGCACACAGATAGCATACGCCATCACACGAATGTCATACGTACTGGAGAAACGCCCCAAAAAAAACGGAACACTGACCCGAAAAACAGACCGTGTCACACGTACGTTTTTTATGCGGAAGTGTGTTTTTGGCCTAAAACACAGTCCCGCGATAGTGCCACTGCGCATGCGCGAGACTTCAGGAGCACTGCAGAACATGGGGGCAGCAGCCTCATCTCTGTAAATGAACACTGGGGGATGGCGAACAGCGGCTGGAGGGGGGATAACGGACAAAATGCAGACCGCCCACCGGGCCAGCAGACTTCATTACCATAGCAAAAGGTAATATTTTATAAAGTTGTTATTTAGGACTGAAATGGGGGCCAGTAGCAAGATGAACCTTTCTAGAATGCAGCCCAGGAGCTGCATAAGGGAATTCTTTTAGTTTAATAGCGAAAATTCTGGTGTCAGGTTCCCGTTAAAGGATCGATATTAACTTTTAGGATTGATACCCCAATAGGTGGCGCCAGAGTTCCTCTCTGAAAAGGCTATTTGCAGTGTTATAAAATGTAGAATATTTCTTCAGGATCTTGCTCATTCATTGTAAAAAAAGCAAATATTCTGTTGTTACCTGGACTGTCAACAAGCTGATATTGACAAATCTGTTAAAAAGAAAGGTAATAAAGATTTACTACAAATAAATGGAAATAAACTAAAGTGGCATAGGCAATCTGATCAATCTTCACATTATACATTTTCTGATTCTGGTGTGTGACTTGGCACTTGCAATATCATAGTTGTATTTATGCATTGTCCATTTTTTATGGTATAGGAATTTCATTCCTTTCTTCAGGAACAGGGGCAAGAGGGGTTAGTTTGCTCCGAGCAACGGTGAATCTACTCATGTGCAGGGCTTCCTCATAACATGGAGGGGTCTCTGGTCCGGTATAAGGAAACTGAGGTGGAGGTACATGGGTGTGAGACACTGCAAATATTCTCCGAGCGGCTGGACCGAACACGGACTGAAGAGCTGGGAAAAGAAGAACAGAGTATCAAATCAGGAATTTAAAGGGAATATCTCAGAAAATGTTATAATATACGATGCATACGTTAATAGAATAGGGTATGTTAGGCCTGATTAGGCTAGTGTACTTACTGTGAAATTCCATGTCAGAATGACTGTATAATCCTTTTTTTAGGCTATATTCCCACAATCAGTTTTTGGTGAGTTTTTAATGCTGCATATTTTCGCTGCTTCTGAACAAAGCATCTTACTATTCCAGCAAAGTGAATGAGATTTATAGAAATCTCCTGCCCACGGAGCTTTTTATTTAGCGTAAACTGACCTGAGGTCTGTGTTTCAAATCTGTACCATGTCAATTTCTCTTGCAGGTATACAGAGTTTTCTGTGCAGATTTTCTCCATAAACTTCCATTAAATGCAGAAAATCTCTGAAGGTAAAAAAAAACACACATTCTTGGCGGAAACGCATAAAAAATTAAACGTTAAAGAAATGCACTCAAAAATGCCATAAAAAAATGGAAGTAACCTAATTTATATAGCAGGTGCAAAAATGGTGCCGAAATCCTGCAGTATCAAAAACTCACCAAAAGCTCATTGTGGGAATGTAGCCTAAATGTTTCCCCAACATAGTGATGAAATATCAGGAGGGAAAAGTTTCAAAATTGATTATACAGCCATTCTGCGATAGATTTGATTTTCTAAGTAAGTACACCTGCCTAAATGGGTCTAAGTGATTTATTTAATAATATATACAGTTTGTATTATGAAATCTGGTGACAGTTAATCTGCAAAAAAGAATATCAGATATACTCGAGTATAAGCTGAGACACCTAATTTTACCACAAAAAACTGGGAAAACTTATTAACTCGAGTATAACCCAATGGTGGGAAATGCAGCAGCTACTGGAAAATTTAAAAAATAAAAATAGATGCTAATAAGATGTAATGTGCCCCATCTTTGTCCCCTGTTGTAATTTGACCTATCCTTGCCTCCTGTAGTAATGTGCCCCATCTTTGTAACCCCTTGTAGTGATATGCACCATCCTTGTCTCTTGTAGTAATGTGCCCCATCTTTGTAACCCCTTGTAGTGATATGCCCCATCCTTGTCTCTTGTAGTAATGTGGCCCATCCTTGTCTCCTCTAGTAATGTGCCCATCTTTGTGCCCTATAGTAATGTGCCCATCCTTTAATAATGTCATCCTACTTGTTCCCTATTATACTGTTGGTCACATACACAGAAAAAAATGTATTCTCACCTGTCCTCCATGCCTACAGTGTCCTCTCACCTACTTTTTGCGGACTGCGGACACATAGACCCCTCCAATAATTGCAGCTGGTACACGGGGCTGCCACTGTTGGTATGGCTTACTTCAGTTGAATGCTTTGCGGCGCCGCAACAACTTAAGTAAAGCGCTGACGACAACGACGGCCCTGTGTACCAGCCGCGATCATAGGAGGGGTCTATGTGCCTGCAGTCCACAAGAAGCAGGTAAGAGGACACCGCAGCAATGGAGGACTGGTGAGAATAATTTTTTGTGGGACCCTCACTCAAGTAAGCCGAGGGGAGTGTTTTCAGCATAAAAAAACAAGCTGAAAAACTCAGCTTATACTCGAGAAAATATATGGTCAATCATTCATCTGGTCACAATCAGTGGAACTAGCATCTCTGCTTCTTTGTTTAAATAGAAGTTACTGACAAAAGAAAAACTATATAGATTTCTATTTAAGGTTATGAAGAAATGAAGCCAGGCAATTTTAAGACATAAGAACATGAGAAAATAACTGAATTACTGAGCCATTACTTATGTGGCCTTACTGATCTTATCTTTATGAAATTCAATTCCATACCAGTAAATTTCATTCAAATGAGGATTGAGATTCTTTAAGCCCACATTCCCATGGAAAGTATTTATTACAGACCTCTGGCAGTATTTAGCACTGCAGATATGATAGCAAGAAAGGTTAAATGTGCATAGCAAACTGTAAAATTAAAACCACTATCAGCAGCAGAATTTGACGTTCTGCAGATCTGTAACTCAATTTACGTTGTGAATATATTTTGCAGCACGTACATAAGATTTTTTAACGTCTCATATACTTACCTGTCACTGTAAGGCCTCCTTCAAACATCCGTTCATTTAAATGAATGGGCTTGCGCACACCTTCATGTTATGATACGGACTGTGTGTTCGTGTGGAACACATGCTTATCCGTGTGCTTCACACGGTGACATGTCCGTTTTCTGCCGGCAGCATGGGTGTCACACGGACCAGATACTGATGTGATCTATGTGAAATCAGTGTGACACGTACTGGAGAAAACACCTGTCCCGTAAAAAAAAATAATTTTTATACTTACCCCCTGTCTCCGACCCTGCTGTTACTTCCTGGACTGCTCATTATGCTCATGCATATTCACTGCACTGACCGAGGACCCAGACGTAACAGCAGCACTGGTGACAGGTAAGTATACAATTTCATGCTGTCCGTGTGCTATCCAGATGCCACACGAACAGCACATGGAGAACATATGTGCCACCCCAGAGGCTTCAGTCGCCAAAGAGGTACTTCACCTCAGCCAGAGGTGTGGTATTCAATCCCTGGGTAAGGAAGAGGTCATCCACCGGTTCACACAAAACACAGAACCACTCATTTAGCAAAACGCCACCGAGTCAGGGTTAGTGTGGCGCCCCTGAGGTTTTAGTCGCTACAGGGTACTGCAACTCACCAGAGGTGCAGTATTCATCTCGGGTAAGGAGGAGGTCATTGCCAGTAAACCACAATCCACCAACACACATAGCTAGCTGCCGTCTCACCACGACTGGGTTAGGGTAGGGTCATTTAAGATGGTCACCACAACATCTACGGGCTCCCACCCACTAGCTGAGGAACCCGGGGGGTGGAGCGACGGATTAGAGGAGGATGGTGACATACACACTCAGACAGTTGAGAAACCACTGGGAGCCAAGTGAGACATAGGAGTACACGGTCGCTGAGGGAAGAGCTGCGCCATAGCTCCCTCAGGACGGGATGCACATAGACCAGGGTGCGGAGCCAAAGGCTGGTGGGCACTTCAAGTCCCACCAGCAGAATCCACCAGGCAGAGGATTTCAACTCTTCTGGTCCACACACAGATCCCGGGGCAAAGCAGCATATAGATCCAGGAGTTGTAACCAACGGGCGGCACCAGCAACGGACTCGCGCTACCTACTATACAGGATAGGAAAAGTACCACTCCCAGGACTTGGGTCCCTATGTAGCTTCAAGCCACAAGGACTCACACAACACAGCGCAGGGAGGAAGGACTCAATGAAACAAACACTAGTTCTGACGTTCAAACTATCTGGGATCGGCTGTGGTCCATCACAGCGGAGTCCGGCAGTCCAAATGGGGGAGCAACTTGGTAAGTAAAGAACTTAAACTGCAACTGCTGTGTCGTCGGATCCATCCTGCGCCGTGCGCTCCCTTGTTTGAGTGGACTACTACTCCCAACATCCTTCCTGGGACCTGTGCTCTGCCTGTGGAGAGCTGTACCATCTGAGCTGCGTTATCATCCGCACCAGAGAGAAGACATCCTGCAGCGGCGGCTCCAATTATAGCCGCACACCACAGGTGGCGTCACGAAGACATACTCCACATCCCCAATCCCCCCATTTATTGACACCGCTGGGGTCACAGAACTGGGCCAGGCCACTGTGACATCCCAAACCCCTCTCCTACACCGGCCCGGTGACGAGTGTACCCCCAAGACCCCATGAGCGCGTCATTAAGGCTTGGTGTCACTAAAGCTATGTATAGCCATCACTGGTGGCGGCACCTCCCAACCCCTAATCCGACCTAGCCTGGGGGTGGAGTTAGGTTAGTTAGTGGGAGCAGATTGTAGAAAGTGGAGAGTCGAGAAGGAGCAGTGGAGGAGTAAAGACCTGTGGTCTGGAGCTGGTGCAGCTCGACCCAGGCACAAGGAGGTCCCATCCCGCAGTGTCGGCTATCACTGGCCGAGTACCACAGGTGGCGTCACGAAAAAACTACTACCTCATCATCCCTTGTAAATAACCCCATCTTTATTAATGACACTACCCGGGTCATGGAGCTGGGCCCCACCATCGCAGCATCCCAGATAACGTGGTTGGCTCGGTAACGAGTGCTCCCAGGCCCCGGTGGGCGCATCACATACACATGGACACACAGACAAACATACTAACCTGCCTCATGGACTGTCACACACGTGCATTAAATGCACGGACATGTGAAAGAGGCCTAAAACAGCAGATTTTCAAAACGTGAATATGCCATGTAAAATCTGCTGTTTTTGCACTGTGGGAACTTAGCCTAACAGATTGCATTTTTGCCTGAAAATGTGCTGTAAATTATATTTATGCTGCTGATATGGCCATGTTTAGGTTATATTTATATTAAAAGTAGAAATATTTTGCTAAATGTTCTAATTCATTGATCAGGACGTGCAAGCCTGGAGCACAAGACAAGATGAAGCAAGTGGTGGGACTGTAGACAGGTTATGAGAATGCAACAGTGCAGTAAAGGTGACTCAGTGGTGACTTAAAAGGTTTTTTTTACACAAATAAAGAAAAATTGACCGTTATATTAGATCAGGGAACAGCAAAAGTAACAATTATAAAACAAATCATTTATCAGTAAGAGATGTACAAAATACAAATGCAATATTATTACACTTGGTTACTTATAACACTAAATAACCGGTGCCATAACATTATCTTAGCCCTAGTCTGTCTGTCAGGGAGGCGTCAGTGTCAGGTCTTCTGTCACTATCCAAATTATCACTGTAGATAACAGTCTAACAACACACAGGCCCCACAGCTATGGCACATCTTGCAAGGCCAATTTTAGTGAGTAACCTTCCTCACTTAGTACTGTGCATCTGGACAGGAAGCAATTCTTAGTACGGAACCCCATCACTTACAATGGAATGGACAAATCAGGAGAGGTATGGACCCTGCAAACCACAGGTCCCTTTTCAGACTATAAAGGGAACCTGTCATCAGAAATTTTGCTTGAAACCTAAAAGTTTCCCCCTCTGCAGCTCCTGGGCTGCATTCTAGCAATGTTCCTGTACTTTTTTGTGGCCCCTTTTAAACCAAATTAAATACTTTATAAACTTGTACTTTTTGCTATGTAAATTTTGTAAATCGTCCATGGGGGCGGGGTCTCTGCTGACCGTTGCTGTTCCTCCAGCAGATTTATGCCGCCCCCCAACGCTGATTTTCATATCTCAGGACACCGCCCCTGGGCGCCCGTGGTCCCGCACATGCGCTGTGCGACTGTAGCGGGACTGTGCACCGTGTGCACGTGTGACCGCTGGTGACATTTTGCGCAGCCACGAGGTTATGGGCGGCGCTGTGAGTGTAATCAGCAAGTGCCGCCCATAACCTCGTGACCGCACTTTCCCCTCTTCCTCCAGCGTTCTGCGCAAGCGCTTGCTGGCCAGATGACCCGACGTCACCTCTTTCCCATCTTGCCCTGCTGCAGGGTAAGATGGAAAGGAGGTGACGTCGGGTCATTTGGCCGGCGAGCGCTTGCGCAGAATGCTGGAGGCAGTGGGGGAAAGCGCGTCCACGAGATTATGGGCGGGCACTTGCGATGCAATCACAGCGCCGCCCATAATCTCGTGCTTGTGACACACGCCACCAGCGATCCTGGCGTGGGCGGCACCTCGGGCGCAGTGGGCGGCATCCTGATGGATGAAATGGAGCGTGGGGGGACGGCGTCAATGTGCTGGAGGAACAGCAACGGTCAGCAGAGAGCCCGCCCCCATGGACGATTTACAAAATTTACATAGCAAAAGGTACAAGTTTATAAAGTATTTAATTTGGTTTAAAAGGGGCCACACAAAGTACAGGAACCTTGCTAGAATGCAGCCCAGGAGCTGCAGAGGGGGAAACTTTTAGGTTTCAAGCTAAATTTCTGATGACAGGTTCCCTATAAGTAGCCCTAAATTTGACCTGATTTGACCCTCCCTGAATGCAGAGGTTGCACCCTAAGATTACACGATAGCGCCCACACTCAACGTCGACTGACCCTGAGTTTCTTTAACTGCGCCCTCAACTATAAACAAAGTGTAACACAAAACAAAAATAACCATAAAGGAAGTGTATACAACTAGAGGGTAAGACACAGGGCTAAGAACGTGTTCACACCATCATACAGGGAAGATGAAGGAAAATGGAAGAAACCCAATAGACTACGGGTTACATGGAAATCCCCCCAAATACAACACATAACAAATGGGAAGAATGCTGGGTAAGGAAACTCACAAACCAACCCTAGAGAAAACTAATAAAGATAATTCAACAACAATATCCATAACTGAAGAGCTGAAACATATCCATCCATCTAGGAATATAATCAACAGAGAAGGCTGCTGAAAGGTGAGCATAAATAACCCCACTTGGGACTGTGATAAGAAAGAAACAATATAAACAAGTGAGAACACCTATCTAACCGCAAACCAAACTAAGAAACAAAGATAAATAACCATGACCATTTGGACAGAGTCCAACCAGGCTGTGGCTCAGCAGGGAAGGAAACTAACCATGGAGCAAGAGGCCACTGGATTGAGTCCTGAGACCAAGGCATGACAGTACTCCTACTTCTACGAGGGGTCACTGGACTCTCAGCAGCCCACACCATCTGATGTTGCTGATGGAATTTGCTCACCAGGCAATCCACAAGAATCAAATCATCTCTAGGATCCATCCTCAGGACCACAACCCTTCCTCTTGACGATATACTGTAAATGGTGCCTGACCCACCTAGAACTCAGCACTTGCTCTGATTCACACTCCCAATCCTCCTCCAAAACTACCTCAACTATTTTCTCAAAGACTATGTGACCCTTCCAATTACGGTATTTAAAAAGGGGAAAATGAAAACAAACAGTTATTTATCTTCCAAAAAATAGGGAGTTTAAGGATTGAAAAGTTCAATAATCACCTACAAATTTGGGGGCAAGCCTTCTAGATGCTACTTTTAAAAACAGATTTTGACAACCAGACAAACTCCCCCACCCTTAAAACAGGAGCCTTCTTACATCTATGGTTGGCACGCTTTTGGCCTGTTCAATAGTCAAGTGAATACTGGATAGTGACAGAATCTCGCAAGGTGAGAATAAACCCGCTGGGGCCCAAAGAGGGATCTTAGTCTTGGCACAGACTCTGCAATTAAGGACATTCTCTTCTATAACCTTACAAGCATTCTGCCAACAAAAAGGTCTAGAAAGAGACCTCCCTTTGGCAGAAAAATCCAGATGTGCCGCTAAAACGGAACCATGTATTTCTTTAAGTAGATCTACTCGCAAAGAGAGAGGCACATAGAGTTTGTTCATAGGTAAGCATTTCAGCACACTGTCCTGAGCATTCTGAATGCGCTGTCTGATATTTGCCCTCAGAGAACCCTGTACCACCCCTTCATTGTTCCTCAGTTCTTGGACAATACTAGAATACAAAATATCACCTTTAACATTCTTAAATCTGGGCACCTGTATCAGAGACAATCTCAGACTCTTGGCACTTGCATCACTACAAAAAGTCTCCTCTTTTTGTCCCTTTGAAAATCCTTAATATATTTGAAACATTGAACAATGATGTGACCAGAAACACAACAATATAAACAAAATCGAGCAGATGCTCCAAGTTCAATTCCCCATTTGGTGTCTCTGCAAACATGAATTTGCATAGGTTCATCAGTGTCAACTGATAGCAAGGAAGCTGGCACTGAAATGTCTTTAAATGTGTCTCTATCTAAATAAACAGTCAGTGTCATAGCTTCCTCCAGGGACTGTGAGCAAGAACTGTACACCATTATGTCAGTAATCTGATCTGAAAGTTCGTGACAGAACTGACTCCGAAGAGCAGAGTTGTTCCAAGAAGTCTCTACTGCCCAATGTCTAAGCTGTGAGCAGTAGTGAGCTGAACAGCCTCCCGAAACCACCTTGTGGATCTAGGATTAAGTTTTGAATCAAGCCCTATGTGTCACAATGACTATGGACAAAGCAATAAACTAGGGCTCCTAAGCTGACCTTCAGGCTAGGGGGCCCTATGCTATCCCTAGTCTTATCCCTAAAGGCAGGAATGCCTGAGTCTCCTTCCTGGCCCTGCTCCTAAGTAGCCCTGATCTGATACCCACTCCCCTTCTCACAGGGTGTACTGGGATAGGAGTGAGATTAAACCCACAAAAATAGACAGACGGGAAACCAAAACTCTTTCACACAGCACGCGCTCACAGAGGTATAAGACAATAAAAGGTAAGGAGGAAAACAAGAGCATAGAGCAAACAAAAAGATTAAGGGTAAACTCCACAACCACTCCAGGCAAAATGCAACACTTTCCAGATAGTCCAGGATACCAAAACACACAGACCAACACAGTATGAACTATAGCTGGCATGGGTAAAAGATTTCATTCAGCTTAAATATGAGAGGAGCAGATGTGATTGGCTTCCTCACAACATATGATCAAAGGAGCCTAACAAATGCAGGCTAGTAGAGGTTACCTCTTGCTAGCCTGACTATGACTGAGCACACAGCAGGTCGACACCCGAGTCTGCCTGTGTTGATCAGAGCCACCAGAGAAAGTGTGGCGCCCCAGGACCTGGTCGCCACAACAGCATTGCCCCTCCAAAGGGTTAATGCTGAGCCTGGAGGTAATTGGGGGGGTCTATTGGCCAGTAAGTTTAACATCCAACGCAGTTCTCCCTCAGGCCAGCAGGGGGAGCTCTGAACCTGGAGTTCCAGGGAGCATTCCCTAAGTCTGGCCTGAGGGAGGAGTTAGTGGTCAGTCTGTAGAGAGAAGTGAGAGCAAACAGACGCAGAGTAGTGCTGTCTTGTGGAACTGGGGCCTGGAGCTGGAGTAGCTTGGCCCAGTGAAGCAAGATTTGCAGAGAGGCACAGAAGAGACTCAGACATCGGAGTCTGTGGTTGCCAGGGTATAAAATCCTTCCCTGGTGGCCGAATCCGGAGGGCAGGAGAGCTGCAAGCCCCCCTGGCCCAGAAGCAATCTGAAGGTACAGCTGCATCCCAAGGGCCCGGTGTGGACTCCTGCAGAGAAGCACCAGAGAGGGCCTGCGCAGCCTACCACACAGAAAAAAGGGACGAACCACTGGTCCCAGCAGCAAGAGGGCCATTGCTAAATTCAGAGTGCAGGGTCCTATAGAAGAAAAGGAAAGATCAGGGAGCAGGCCTCATACTCAACTGGCCAAAGAGATCACCCCCAGGCACTTCCAGGCCGGCCGGATCATCTTTACCATCTGTGACGGTCTCCCTGGACTAAACTTCTGCCAAGTAAAAGAGGAGAAGGTAAAGAGACTACTGTTTGTGCCTGTTTCTTTCACTGCCTGTCGGCCCTGCACCGTATTATTCACACATCACACCATAGACTTTCACGAGCACCAACTGTGCCCCGGGGCACCGCTCCACCTGTGGGGAGCAGTACCACCATTGCTGCCATTCCATCACCCCGGAGGCCTCATACAGCAGCGGCGGCTTAATAGCCGCATACCACAGGTGGCGTCACAAACACAAACTTTATTCACCTAGCCATATTTAATTGACACCCACCAGGGCCACGGAGTCGGGCCCCGCCACCACTGACGACCCCCGGACTAGTCCGGCCCGGCACCGGGTGTCCCACAGCTCTGGGGTGGGCGAGTCAAAATCATAGGGTGGAGTGTCAGAATATGGAATTGTCACGGGCGGAGGAGGGGACGCTGCGCTCACCCACTGCTCAGGTCCGGCTACTGCTGCTGCTGCTCGGTTGTGGCTCGAGCGGTGGGGCGGATCCCGGGGACTCGAGCGGCGTTCCTTGCCCGTGAGTGAAAGGGGGGTGGTGTGTGGTTTTGGGGATATTGTCCGTGACGCCACCCACGGTTGTGGTGAAGTTGTGACACCACCGCTGCTCTGGACGGGGATCCCGGGAGCGATGACAGGGAACAACTTGGATGTTGGTTCTCCCCTCCGTGGGTAGGGGGGTTGGTTGTCCCGGGGCCCCGGTGAGGGTTAGGGATGACATGCAGGGTTGCGGGGGCAGCGCTGTGCCGCACGGCACGGTGGTACTCACTCAGCCAGTAATTTACACGGAATCTCTGGTCAAACAAACGGCTGGATGGACGGGTCCCACAGACGGCTGCGGTTGTTCTCCTCCCGGTAGGTTGATGGTGACTGCCTTTCCCTGCACCTGTGTTGTTTACGGTTCCAATGGCTTCCCACCGGTAACCCGCTCCCCAGCTTGAATGGATGCTGAGGGAGCCCCTTTTGCCCGCAGGCTCTGGCCCTGGGAACTGTAGCCTTGGTGGTGACTGTGTTTCCCTTTACGGTGTGAGCTGTTGCCTTCAATCGGGTCTTGACTGCTGGGAAACCCCGGAGGTTCCCTTCGCTAATGGATTTGACCAGTTTTACGGAGACTCCTAGCCTGGTCGGGGTCCGTAGGCCCTGCCGAATGGTGCTGGCTTCTCTTCACTCCCCAATCTGGTACCGGCGGGCCACCGCCCGTCCCCGGTTTTTACGGTTCACTCCACTCAGCCTCTCCTGCAGACGGTCACCACCGTCTGCCAACCTTGCTGTATGTGCCCGGGCCACACACCCGGACACAGTCAGGCTGCTCCTCTACCACTTCACTTCTCTAACTCCAAAACTCATCTGCCTACTTTTCCCGCCTCCAGGACTGTGAACTCCTCGGTGGGCGGGACCAACCGCCTGACCCACCCCCTGGTGTGGACATCAGCCCCTGGAGGAAGGCAACAAGGATTTGTGTTTGACCTAGGTGTGCCTAGCCGGGGTGTGGGGTGTGTTGGTGTAGTACCTGTGACGACCTGGCTTGTCCAGGGCGCCACAGAATGTGAGCAGAGCCTGACGCCACCATAACAGTCGGGGAAGTTCATGCAAAACTCATGGCAATGGAAAAATAAAACAGTTATTATTTGGATGAAGGGGAGGAGAAAACAAACAAGCAAAAATAACAAATGGCCGTGGCAGAAAAGGGTTAAGGTCCCTGCAGCAAAGTTAGGTTTTCACTTAAAGTGAGTGGTCTTGGAGTACAGGTAAATGTATTATAGCCATAGAAGGCCCCATGTGAACCAGTTTTCTTATATTTATGCACCTTAGTACACTATAAATACATTTTGAATTTGCTGTGTTCTCGCTTTACATTGCAGCTCGGCTTTGGGGAAAACCTTCCAGGTGAATAGAGAATGACTTCTACAAGTATTTTTCTCTCCTAGCAGAAGGTCTCCATATTGCTGACCTCTGTGCTGCAGTACTCACATCCTCTGCCTAGCAACCAACTGCTTGACTACAGGAAACCCTGAAAAAAAATTGTAATCCCAAAGGGCCCTGACTCTTATCAGTATGTTAAAGAAGCACAGTGATAAGACGGCATCATTAGTCTACTAATTTATATGTCATTCTAATAATTTATGTATACGGCATTTTAATACAGTGCTTATAAAAGTGTATGCTGGCAACAGAAGATACACATTCCTTCAAACAACTGCTAGAGAAAAAATATTACGCCATGTTTTACTGGAAATCAAACAATGGAATTATTCTCCTGTAAATACATATATTGGTAATTTATCTGAAAGACAGCTCGAAGGCACCTCCGCGGGGCAGACTTGTGTGAAGCCCCTCCAGTGCAGTGTCGGTGCATTACCTTCAGGGACTCCACTCAGCTGGATCTTGTCTGGTCACAGGTAGGAAACCTTCTTTTAGGATTGTCATGACGCCACTCTCAGAATTGCGGTCAGTGGAGACCGCCACTGCAGGTTAAGGGATGCCTGGGGCTGATGGTGGGTGCAGTCAGTTGTAATAGCCTCCTGAGAGTGAGGCAAGCCCCAGGGCCCTGTGTAGGTGTGTAGAACCACAAGGCGCAGAATAACTCCACACAAGCAGAATGTCTTTCAGGGGTTTTACTCACAGAAGGTGGCAGGGTGAGTAACCCGGGCGTAGCTGGGATGAACCAGGCTGGAACCAGGTGTCCTTCAGGCTGACTGATGAGGGTGGCTACCGACTCGCCTTCCTTAGCCCTTCTGTGGTTTGTGGTAACCCCGACTTTCAGTCCCTATGGGGGTCACCCAGGGAAGTAGCTGCTCCCCTCGTTTGTTTGCCGTTTGCTTGTCGCCTGGACCAGATCACTCCAGCTGCTTGCCTCCTGTGAACTATGGGCCCTAACTGTGGCTACGTGGCTGCGGCCTTTGGGGTGTTGTGGCGTGGGCTTTGAGGGCCCCACACCGGCAGGTTTAGCAAGGAAAGGTGGATCTATCCCCGCACCGGGATCTGCCGCCCGTTTGGGCCTGGTACTCCCTGACAGTCTCCGTACTTTCCACTACGCTGCTCTCTCTCTAGCTGTGTGTGGGGTTCGGGCAGCACTACCAGGTGACCGTTCTCCCCCGTCGGTAGTCACTGCGCGGACGCTGTTAGACTGTCACAGCCCCAGGGGTCTGCTCCTGACGTCTGCTCTCCCTGGACTGCACACTAAACCGGCTCACTGCTCCTCCTCTCCTGTTCTTGCCTACGCCACCTAGCAACCAGGCTCTCTACCACACCCCTTGAGTGGAGATGGAGGCTTCGCCCCCTCCACTCCTCAAGTGGAGGTGAAGGCTTTTACCCCCTCCTGGGATCCCCAGGGGTCCTCCCAAAGGTACATGTGTGAGACCTGATCACTATGCGCCTGTGTAGTCACACCTCGGTCAGCCTTCTGGATTACCTGTTTTGTACTGTCCCCAGCATGGGTGCAGTACTCAGTGGTGCCTGACCAGGTCAGGGGCGCCACATTCCCCCTTAGTTATCACCAGCACGTCCTCGGGCTGCAAGACAACATTTTAAAATGCATAAAACATTAAAACATGGTAAAACTTTTAAAACCACCAGGTACTATACATCACCATCCTCCACCCACAAGTCCGTTAACCCACCCTAAACCCTTTCAGGAGGCAGGTCACCGGTTTCTTTTGGTAACCAGGTCTGGGCCATCCGTTTCCCCAGACCTTTCCTCCAATCTGCCTCTCCCGTTGGCCGCGCCTTCAGCCACTTCTGGCAGGATGTAGAGGCGGCTTTCATGGGCTGGTGGTCTTCAGGGCATACCTGGCCTGGTGAAGCCGCGCCTTCAGCCACTTCTGGCAGGATCCAGAGGCGGCCTTCACGGTTGGTGCTGACCAGGTACCCTCTTTGTGGTGGAGAGCCAGGCCCCATAAACAGGCGTGCTCCCTGGTTGCAGGCGAGCCAAGCCCCTAAACAGGCTGGCTCTGGTGGTGGTACCTCTGGGGTAACTATGTACACTGCGAGAGTTTGTGGCTATAGCCAGTTCATAGCCTTAAGGTTCATGGGTTTCTCACATTAGTTCATGTGGGCGCATTTCTTAAACATTAACGTTGCAAACTTTTCAAAACTTGTCAAACTGGTAACTTCTGTACTTCTTTCTTTACTTTACGCAGATTCCTCCTTACCAGGGCTTGGGCCTGTAGGGCTGCGGCACCTGTTGCTTTCTCCATCTCTGTCTTTTCCTTCTTCTTCTGTATCTGTTTCTTTTTCTGTATCTGTTTCTTTTTCTGTATCTGTTTCTTTTTCTGTTGAGACAGCAGGTTCACTGTAGGGATTTCTGGAACATGGTGTAACATCCAATGCATACCATCCCCTTTCTCCTTGGTGCATGGTGAATTCCACTGAATCTCCTGTTCTTAGGTTCCTTCCTGGATGTCCTCTGGGCAAATGGGCTCTTACGTCTCTTCTATTAACAAAGATGCCTTCCTTCATACCAGGAGCTACTATGAAGCCATATCCTGATTTCAAGCTGAAGTCTTCTACTACACCACGACAAAGTGGACCTCTAACCTGGGATTTGGCCCTTCTCAAGAACCGTTTCTCTTCCAAGTCTCTGGCCATGACTTCGTCTTTCTGCTCTGGAGACTGCGGTGCAGGGGAAAACCTTGTTCTGCTACAGCGCCGTGTCTTGTGGGCTGGGTTCTGCTGGGTTGCGGCTTCACTGTTTGCAGGCTCCCAGGTGAGGTACCTGGACAGATCTTCTTCAGCAGAGGGTGTCGGGCTCTCTTCATCCCAGCGGGAATACGGCAGCATCTCTGGCGCGGGGCATGGATCCACTGCTGATGGCTCCGGGGTCAGCTCCTCAGCTTCCTGGCCTTCTCTCCCCCTTAGTTCTTCTGAGCACTCCTGTTGTGGCAGCGCCGGGGATGGGTGGTCATCAGCAGGCCCGGGCGGGGGACTCTTTGGCGTGGTTGCTGCAGAAGTCGCCTTGGGGGTGTGCGGAGGGAGCAGATACCGATCCACCATCTCCTGTGGGAACTGGGCCTCTAGGTCAGCCTTCAGCTTCCAGTATTCGGGGTCCTCTCCTATCAGGGACTTCCTAGCAGGGACTTCCTTAGACTGGGGAGCGGTGTCTGCTCTGGCCTTGCAGGCCGGGGTAAACAGAGGTACATTCTTGTCTTGGCGGGCCGCGCCCTGCATGGCGGCGGCCTGGTCTTGGCGGGCCGCGCCCTGCATGGCGGTGGCCTGGTCTTGGCGGGCCGCGCCTGACATGGCGGCGGCCTGGTCTTGGCGGGCCGCGCCTGACATGGCGGCGGCCTGGATCAGCGTCGCTGTCGCAGTCTCAATCAGGGTCGCAGCTGGAGTCTTAGCGGGCATCGCTACTGTGGCCGGTTCTTGGCGGGCCGGGCAGGGCATCGCTGCGGCGGCCTGAATTGGCGTCGCAGCCGCGATGGGATCTGTGCAGGCTGGGCTGGGCGTCGCTGCAGCGATCTGGGCTTGGCGGGCCGCACCTGGCGTGGCTGCGGCCTGGTTCAGCACCTCGCCTGCGGCGTGGATGAGCGTCGCTGCTGCGGTGGGGTCTTGGCGGGCCGGGCCTAGCAAGGCGGCGGCCTGGGTCAGCGTCACACCCGCGGCATGGATGAGGGTCGCGGTGGCAGCCGGATCTTTGCGGGCCGGGCAAGGCATCGCTGCGGCGGCCTGGGCTTGGCGGGCCGGGCAGGGCATCGCTGCGGCGGCCTGGGCTTGGCGGGCCGGGCAGGGCATCGCTGCTGCGGCCTGGTCTAGCGTCGCCGCGCCGGGCGCCTCTTCAGGGACCGCGGGCGTGGCAGCAGGGGTCGGGGCACTCGCGCTGGCAGGGGCAACACTGGACTCACCCATCGGTGGCACCATCGGGGTCTGAGTCGTCGCCGCTCGGTCTGGCACTCGTCGCGCAGCTTTTTCCTCATAGGCCTGCACCGCGGCAGCCATCTCCAGAAGCGCCGTGCGTTCCTCGCTGATCTGTCGTATGACTCTGGCCTCCAGTTGGTCGCAGAACTGGGCAAGTTCCTGATACCACCAGGCAGCGGAGCCTGGCTCTGGGTCTCTGCGTTCAGACGCCATTTCCTCTGCGCCTTCTTCTGCACGATTTCCCAGCAGCGGACTCGTCGCTGCCTCCAGTAGCAGGCTCTTCAGTTTCTGCTCTGCCTCTTCCAGCAGCAGGCTTCTGGCTCCCTTTCTGTCCCGACGTCTCTGAACGCCTCCGCTCTCATCACTTGCGAGGTCAGGACTCTGCAGGGGATCTCTGGGTAGCCACACCTCTTCGTGGGCGGTAACTTCTCCCAGCGCGGGCTGCTGTTGTTTTTCAGCGCGCTTTTCATGGTGGCAATATGGCGGCGCTTCCAATTTTTCAAGCGGACCGCCCAGGCACATGGTCACCTGTCTGAACAGGTCTAGTCCTTATCCTGTTCGTGACGCCAGATGTGAAGCCCCTCCAGTGCAGTGTCGGTGCATTACCTTCAG
The DNA here is from genome assembly GCF_048569485.1 of Anomaloglossus baeobatrachus. Classification (NCBI taxonomy): domain Eukaryota; kingdom Metazoa; phylum Chordata; class Amphibia; order Anura; family Aromobatidae; genus Anomaloglossus; species Anomaloglossus baeobatrachus. The sequence goes on along the minus strand of NC_134357.1, from coordinate 83,179,680 downwards.
GGACTCCACTCAGCTGGATCTTGTCTGGTCACAGGTAGGAAACCTTCTTTTAGGATTGTCGTGACGCCACTCTCAGAATTGCGGTCAGTGGAGACCGCCACTGCAGGTTAAGGGATGCCTGGGGCTGATGGTGGGTGCAGTCAGTTGTAATAGCCTCCTGAGAGTGAGGCAAGCCCCAGGGCCCTGTGTAGGTGTGTAGAACCACAAGGCGCAGAATAACTCCACACAAGCAGAATGTCTTTCAGGGGTTTTACTCACAGAAGGTGGCAGGGTGAGTAACCCGGGCGTAGCTGGGATGAACCAGGCTGGAACCAGGTGTCCTTCAGGCTGACTGATGAGGGTGGCTACCGACTCGCCTTCCTTAGCCCTTCTGTGGTTTGTGGTAACCCCGACTTTCAGTCCCTATGGGGGTCACCCAGGGAAGTAGCTGCTCCCCTCGTTTGTTTGCCGTTTGCTTGTCGCCTGGACCAGATCACTCCAGCTGCTTGCCTCCTGTGAACTATGGGCCCTAACTGTGGCTACGTGGCTGCGGCCTTTGGGGTGTTGTGGCGTGGGCTTTGAGGGCCCCACACCGGCAGGTTTAGCAAGGAAAGGTGGATCTATCCCCGCACCGGGATCTGCCGCCCGTTTGGGCCTGGTACTCCCTGACAGTCTCCGTACTTTCCACTACGCTGCTCTCTCTCTAGCTGTGTGTGGGGTTCAGGCAGCACTACCAGGTGACCGTTCTCCCCCGTCGGTAGTCACTGCGCGGACGCTGTTAGACTGTCACAGCCCCAGGGGTCTGCTCCTGACGTCTGCTCTCCCTGGACTGCACACTAAACCGGCTCACTGCTCCTCCTCTCCTGTTCTTGCCTACGCCACCTAGCAACCAGGCTCTCTACCACACCCCTTGAGTGGAGATGGAGGCTTCGCCCCCTCCACTCCTCAAGTGGAGGTGAAGGCTTTTACCCCCTCCTGGGATCCCCAGGGGTCCTCCCAAAGGTACATGTGTGAGACCTGATCACTATGCGCCTGTGTAGTCACACCTCGGTCAGCCTTCTGGATTACCTGTTTTGTACTGTCCCCAGCATGGGTGCAGTACTCAGTGGTGCCTGACCAGGTCAGGGGCGCCACACTTGCATTACGGTACAAGAGACGAGGGTGCAGAAGCAAGGTAACCAGTGATAAGCGGACCGTAATCAGCAGATCCCGATGATCCGATTTTTAAAATCCGGTTTCGGGCCGGATCCCGGTCCCCATATAACTTAATGGGGATCAGAATCCGTCGATTAAAAATGGTGGTAGAAAGGATAGAAGGATAGGAGCAAGTGCACTTTACTAACCGAGGCTCCGCCACAAGCTGTATGTAATACTCATACCGGTGTTCTCACACTCTCCTGCTCCTCCCTCAGCAAGGTTGCCGATTCCCTCACCTGTCCAGGCGTCCTGCTGTGCTGGTTCCGTCCCTGTCCCATGTACATCCTCAGTACTCCAGACCGGCTCCAGGCCTCTGCCCAAAGGGTACGCCCACCACCAAGCCCCCTTCTTAAAGAGCCAACATCCTCCTACCCCAGATCTGCCTTCCAGGTCAGCTGGGAGGTTGCAGCAGGTATTTAAGGCAACTCTGCCTCTTTGTGAGTTGCCTGGGCAATGAGTTAGGGGTACTTTGCACGTTGCGACATCGCTACTGCTATATCGTTGGGGTCAAATCGAAAGTGACGCACATCCGGCGCCGGTAATCACGTCACAACATGTAAAGCCTAGATGCGCCGATAAACAATCGCAAAAGCGTCGAAAATCGGTGATCTGTGTAGTGTTTGTCATTTTCATAATGTCGCACCAATAGGAGATACGATGTTGTTCCTCGTTCCTGCGGCAGCACACATCGCTGTGTGTGAAGCCGCAGGAGCGAGGAACATCTCCTTACCTGCCTCCACCGGCTATGCGGAAGGAAGGAGGTGGGCGGGATGTTTACGTCCCGCTCATCTCCGCCCCTCCGCTTCTATTGGCCGCCTGCCGTGTGACGTCGCTGTGACGCCGCACGACAAGCCCCCTTAGGAAGGAGGCGGGTCGCCGGCCAGAGCAACGTCGCAGGGCAGGTAAGTGCGTGTGAAGCTGCTGTAGCGATAATGTTCGCTACGGCAGCTATCACAAGATATCGCATGTGTGGCGCCCCAGGACCTGGTCGCCACAACAGCATTGCCCCTCCAAAGGGTTAATGCTGAGCCTGGATGTAATTGGGAGGTCTATTGGCCAGTAAGTTAAACATCCAACGCAGTTTCTCCCTCAGGCCAGCAGGGGGAGCTCTGAACCTGGAGTTCCAGGGAGCATTCCTCAAGTCTGACCTGAGGGAGGAGTTAGTGTTCAGTCTGTGAGGAGAGAGCAGAAAGAGCAGACTCAGTGTGTGCAGTCTGGTGAACTGGGGCTGGAGCTGGTTAGCTCAGTCCAGGGAGGCCAGAGCTGCAGAGAGGCAAAGAAGTAGACTTGGACATCGGAGTTTGTGGCCACCAGGGCCTGAAATATTCCCTGGTAGCTGAATCCGAAGTTCAGGAGAGCTGCAAGCACCTGGCTCATAAACAACCTGAAGGTACAGCTGCATCACCAGGGCCCGGAGTGGACTCCAGCAGAGAAGCACCAGAGAGGGCCTGCGCAGCCTACCACACAGGGAGAGGGACGTATCATCGGTCCCAGCAGCAAGAGGGCCATTGCTAATCCAGAGTGCAGGGTCCTATAACAGCAAAGAAAGAACAGGAGTAGGCCTCATACTCATCTGGCCAAAAAGATACCTCAGTTACTTCCAGGCCGGCCGGAGCCCTCTACCACCTGTAACGGTCTCCCAGGACTGGACTGTTCTCAAAGTAAAAGAGAAGGTAAAGAGACTACTGTTTGTGACTGTTTCTTTCACTGCCTGTCGGCCCTGCACCGTATCATTCACACCAACATCACCATAGACACTTACAAGCACCAACTGTTGCCCCGGGGCACCGCTCCACCTGTGGGGAGCAGTACCACCATTGCTGCCGTTCCATCACCCTGGAGGCCTCATACAGCAGCGGCGGCTTAATAGCCGCAAACTACAGGTGGCGTCACAAAAATTATAAACTTTAACAATCACCCCCCACTGAAGCCATCTTAATTGACCCCACCAGGGCCACGGAGTCGGGCCCAGCCACCACTGACGACCCCCGGACTAGTCAGGCCCGGCACCAGGTGTCCCATAGCCCTGGGGTGGGCGAGTCACATGTGCGACGGGGGCGGGCACTATCACGCTTGGCATTGCTAGCCAATGCTAGCGATGTCACAGCGTGCAAAGTACCCCTTAGAGTTGGACTCATTGCTGTAGACAGGTTTCCTTGCACTGTGCTGCTGCCACTGTTACTGTGCTAGTTCTGTTGCATACATCTATTTGTGTTACAGAGTGCTGCTGCCATTATTGTAATATTCTGCTGCTGCTGTAACCTGTCACGTCAGCCAGCTTACATGATACCCACCTGTACAAGTATCCAAGCCGGACACTGCTGCTGTACCATCTGTCCATCCATCCACTCATCCATCAAAGACAGATTCTCTACGCGTGCTGCTACCATAACCTTATACCAGAGACTGCTGCTCTCATATCCCTGGGGCCAGCCAACGCAACACCAGTCTTCTCGAGTGGCACCCAGAATGATCTCTGCAGCATAACACTTCCATCATTAGGGGCTCTGGAGAAAACCAGGCTAAAATCAAGCCCCTCTGGGTTTTCTGTGTGTTGCGGCCCAGAGGTGCTCACTGGCATCACTGCTCACCCAGCAAGCATAACACGGTACACTAAATCTGCAGCCTCTTCTTCACTTCCTGGGCCACTCATTATTGCTCATCCATATGCACTGCTTCCCGCGCCCACCAGCCATCCTGGTATCTGTGATTGGTTGCAGTCAGACGTGCCCTTTAGCCTGTGGGACAGCGTTTGACTGCAACCAATCACAGGAGCTGTCTGCGGGTCAGTATTGTGGTACAAAAATAAATAAATCGGAGTAATAAGGGGTTAAAAACAGCACACAGCTGCTACTAAGTCCTAGATTAGTAATTGCAGTCCTTCATTTTTTAAAATTTCCCCAGTACCGAATCTGGATCAATAGCCGGAATCCCATGCCCAGGTCCGGCACCAGGGTACCTTTGAAACTGCTCGGATCCGGACTTTTACAGTCCGGATCCTCCCATCACTAAAGGTAACAGCTTTATTAACAGACAGGAGATAAAGATGCAATTCAACGATAAAGTCTGGTATGGTAACAATAAAGGTGGCAAACTCTGCAGGTTCTAGCTGAGCAGCACTAACACTGTCACCACAAATTTTATAGGCACAAATACAGCAGAAAACTTTGATAAGCAGAATAAGCTTGAAACTACACTACGATCATAACTACCTGGCATCTACTATTCGAGCCATGCGGCTACTGCTCTCTGGCCTATGCTAAACCCTATCAGAAGTGTATGTAAGAGGGTCAGGGCTATGGCCACCCATGTGTAAGTGGCCAGCACACCATGGTTTAGTTTGTAAGATAATATATGGTATTTTGTGTAGTTGCCACCAGGTGGCAGTGTGGCTTTTGGATAGCAGTCCTGGCAGCTGGGTGGGTGTAGGGGTTAAAGGAAAGGAGGAGAGAGTGCCTATAAAAGGGACAGCAAAAAGGAGGAGGGTTAGGAGTGTCCCCAGGAGTAGACAAGGAAAGGAGGAAGCTCAAACCTCCGTTTTGCCTAGATTGCTGATTTAATTCGATTGACCCAAGTAAGGTCATCCCTGCACATATGGACCCACGGGAACTGGCACATTGGTGATCGTGTAGTTATGGCCCAAAATGCAGGGTGTAGTCAGATGGTAGGCAAGGCATCCATTTTCTGAATACGTGTACCTTACGACGTCCCCTGCGGGGCTACAGGTCAGTGGCCCCCTGTCAAGTAAGGGGAGGACCCCAGAAGTAGTGGAGTCGGTCGCACAGGATCATGTTAGCCGGGAGAAAGAGGGGCAAGGAAAGCGGTTAGCCATCAAATTTAAACAGTGGAGTTTAGTGGGAACCCTGATGGGATCAGGATGTGTGCCCAGACAGTAAAGAAGTTAGACGCTGTAGATGCGGTACTGACAAGAAGAAAAATGGAGAAGTTAACTGTATGTTGAATGTTGAACAGACCAGTATTAAAGTGCAGAAGATGAATGCTGTACATGTTACTGAGAAAAGAAGTAAAGTTCCATTGTTTGAAAAACCTACTACTGTGCCGTTTATTGCATCAGTGTGAGAATAGACTGCATGGAAGATGTCCTTTTAGTAACATGGCGTCCGGGAGCCGAGGGGTTACCGAACGGCTGCTACGTGGCCTGGTAACCCCTAAATGCACCGTGTCCACCACTGCCAGGCCCGGGCACCAGGTACATGTACACCGGACTCACGCTTAAACTACGGAGGGCCCAGGAGCTTAACACTACGACGCTCAGGTGGCTCGTCGATGTGCACGCTCCTTCCAGGGCAGGGAACCTCTCCTCTTCCACGGACCCGGGGTGCATATCTCCTCCGAATTGCATCTCTTCTTGTCTTTGGGATCGCCGACCTCAAGAGCTTCTCAATCTAGTTTTGGCTAGACAGACACCAGGTATCATAGGTGACAGACAGTCCTGTGGTGTCCAGCTATAGAATGTCACAGTGTGTGCCTGCACAAACTGATTCCTGACCTTCTATTATTTCTGCTTGGTTTTCATCCCTTTCCCTTTAGGACCCTGCGGAGTTCCTCAGCCTTTCAGATATTTTTCATCAGAACTCCCCTTTGTGTATTTATATACCTTAATTTCCTCTTCTCTGTGCTGTTGATAGCTCTAAAGCCTGCTTTACACGTTGCAATTTCGCATACGATTTCGTATGCGATTTGCAACGCCCCCATCGTATGTGTGGCACGTTCAATTTGTTGAACGTGCCGCACATACGAGTAACCCACGTCACACCTACTTACCCGTCCATACGACCTCGCTGTGGGCGGCGAACGTCCACTTCCTGGAGTGGGAGGGACGTTCGGCGTCACAGCGACGTCACACGGCAGCCGGCCAATAGAAGCGGAGGGGCGGAGATGAGCGGGATGTAAACATCCCGCCCACCTCCTTCCTTCCGCATTGTGGGCCGGGAGCCGCAGGACGCTGGTAAGATCTGTTCATCGTTCCCGGGTTGTCACACACTGCAATATGTGCTACCCCGGGTACGATGAACAATCTAACGTGCAATTCTAGAGACAGGTTTGATGTGTATGCGATGAACGTTTTAACGTTCAATCGCAATCGCACGTACCTGTCACACACTGCAATGTACTTACAATGCCGGATGTGCGTCACTTACGACGTGACCCCGCCGACACATTGTAAGATACATTGCAGCGCGTAAAGGCTTAATACCTTTAACAAGCATTCAGCTTCTATACATCTGGAGACACTTTGTTGTTGTTGCAGTTCTACTCCCTGAGTCACCTGGAGATATTATTTGTTCCCACTTTCCCCTTGTTTCTTATCATTGTGTCTTCATTAAAGTTGACTAAGCGCTCATCCCATGTGCTCCCTACCTAGGGCACACTTTAGGGTCAACTAAGGTCAGATATCCGGCTCGGCGGATAGGCACAGAACCTATCTAAGGTGGTGAGGGGCCAGCGGTAGGCTTGGTCAGGGGTCACCATCTCCCCATTCCGTAGACACAGGGTTTTCCCTTCCCTTTCGCCATTCACTTGGTACTTCATCGTACCTAGCATGACATCAGGGCTCTGTCACAGTCCGTGCTGCAGTTGCTCTTGTAGCCTGCACCATGCCTGTCTTCTTACCGCCATTATTGGATAGTCTTTCAGGTAGTCTCTCCTCTCTCTCATTTTATCAGGCGACCCAACTTCTCCAGTTTCCAACTTAAGCTCTTCTCCCACTCTTTTTCTGCTTCCTGCACTTTTTGGGCAGGGTTAGTTCACTTGTACAGCTCAGAGGGGAATGCTAACCCTGCCAGCTAGTGCACAAAACATAGATCACAGGAGGAGCACTATTTCTTAAAGTCAAAGCATGCTCATTGCTTATCCGTTCGTTGGGGCGACACCCCTACCTACAGAGCACTGTACTAAGAAAAGCCAGTGCCGTTATCGCGGGCGGGGAGGAGGGTGTCAGCACACTACGCTCACCCCTTCTGCTCGGGTCCGGCGGCTGCTGCTCAGTGGTGGCTCGAGCCGTGGGCCGGATCCCGGGGGTTTCTCGAGCGGAACTCCTCGCCCGTGAGTGAAAGGGGTTTGTTGGGTGTGGGAAGTGTTTATTGTCCGTGACGCCACCCACGGTTGTGGTGATTTCACCACCGCTGCTCAATATGGGGATCCCGGGGATGGTGATGCGGAGCAGCCAGGTGTTGTGTTGCCCCTCCGTGGGTAGGGGTTGGTGATCCCATTGTCCGGTGATGGTTTGGGAGGTGCAGGGCCTGGTGGGCGCAGGGACGCGGGGGCAGCGCTGTGCCTTGCGGCACTGTGGTACTCACTCAGCCTGAGACGTTGACACAGTTTTACGGTAAACCACACGGCTGGAAAGACGGTTCCCACGGACGGCTGCACTTGCTCTCCCAGTAGGTGACGGTGATGTCCCTTTTCCTTGCACCTTTGTTCTATGTTGGTAGCGATGGGTTCCTACCGGTAACCCGCTCCCCGGCTTCAAGCTGGACCGGAGGAGCTCTACTCTTTGCCCGCAGGCGCTGGCCCTGAGAAACTGGTGCCTTGGTGGTGGCGGTGTCTCTCCTACACTGGTTGGGCTGTTGCCTTCAATCGGGACTTGGTTGTTGGGGGATCTACGTCCCCTTCACTGACGGATTTGGCAAATTCTGGCGACTCCTAGCCTTGCCGGGGTCCGAGAGGCCCCTGCCCTGGTGCTGACTGTCCTTCGGAACACTGCTCCAGACCGCCGGGCCACTACCCGTCCGCGGTCCTTCCAGGAACTTCCAAACGGTCCCCCTCCAGACAGTCACCGCCGTTGCTGACCTTGCTGACCTGTCCTGCACACAGCTGGACTACTTCAGGCTTTCTCTCTGTCACCACTCTTGCTTTCCTCCTTTACCACTTTACTTCCTTCTACTTTCACTTTCTTAACTCCTCTTAGCTGTTTACTCAAGCCCTGCCTGGGCTAATCTGCCTGGTTCTTCCCGCCTCCAGAGCTGTGAACTCCTCGGTGGGCGGAGCCAACCGCCTGGCCCACCCCCTGGTGTGAATCATCAGCCTCTGGAGGAAGGCAACAAGGATTTTTGGTTAGCTTTGGTGTTCCTAACTGGGATGTAGGGTGTGGTGGTGTGTGACCTGTGTCCCCTGGCTTGCCCAGGGCGACACATTCCCCCTTAGCAAAATGCAGACCGTCCGCGGGCTGCCGTCCAACACCGGTTTTATTTTCTGCAAAAGATAACAGGGTAAAGTAACATAGGTACATTTTTAATAACTCTTCCCTTAACGGGAGGCACATTTCTTAAACGTTGCATAACGGTTTACGGTTACGGTTTCCGCTCTCTCCCACCCAAGCAACCTGGCCCTGATGCTGCCCCTAAAGCCCAGGCAGCACCCCTTGACCCACAGTCCAGCACACGGTACCCGAGCGGGATCTGTCCTTTCCCTCCAGAGGGTAGCCACCGGTTCCTTTGGTGGCTGGGCCCCAGCCTGCTCTGCTCAGGGCCCTCCCTCCAACCTGCCTCTCCGGAGGCGGCATTGCGGAAAACGGTAACGGTAAACAACATATTTACAAGCCACTAACGTTTGTGGTTGCCCTGCAAGTTCACGGGCTTGTCCATGGAAAGTCCTCCATGCAAAACTTTTAAACGGTCCCCACTGGGACAACGGTGCCGGCTCCAGCCGGTTGCAAATCACAAAGACAATCTGGTTACTGTTCGGTAATCATTTCCTTATCATTCTTTCAAACTTTTAAACAACAAACAACCACTCCTTTCATTCCCTGACCCCTTTTACTCACAGAACGGTCTCCCTGTACCTAAGTGGGGGTCTACCTAGGTTGGAACGGGTGGACCTTCGGGGCCCGGTGTCAGTGGTGCTAGACAGTGGGGTAGAGGGAACAATCGGTTCCTCCTCCCTGCTATAGTGTGGAGCAGGCGGAGGTGTAGGGGAGCTGGGTACAGGTTCATCCCTGGGCACTGGCACTGGTTCTGGCTCACGGTTAACCGCTTCCACTACTTCTTCATCCACGGGTTGTGGAAACAGTATCACTGGAAGAATCACCGCGCCGTTCTGTGTAGGCCAGTTTGCTGGGAAGTCACCCATTACAGTGTGGATTACCTCTGCTGCCTTCTCCGCTGGTGGAGGAACCGGTACTTCAGCCTCTGCCTTCAACGCTGGGGGGCACCTTTTTAGATGGTCCCGGGAAACTATGGCCAGGGTGCCCCCTTGGTCACAACTGATCTGGTAGGCCTTCCCATCTCCCCATTCTGTGGGTTGTATGACGTAAGGGACTTGCTCCCACTGATCATCCAGCTTGTGGGCCTTCCTCTTCTGTTTCAGCACTACATCTCCTGGCTGGAAAGGACCCGCGGACGCCTTCTGATTGAACCGGTGCTCCTGCTGTTCTCGACTTTGACTGAGGTTTTTCTCCACATACTCCTGGATTTGCCGGTATTGTGCTCTCCTCCGACTTTCCCACTCCGCCGTCGAAGGGAGTGCTTCTGGGGCCTCCAACCCCATCTCCAGATCCACCGGCAGGCGGCCAGGCCGAGCCCTCATCAGCTACGCTGGGGTGCACTTCGTCGAGCTAGACGGGATATTATTGTACATGTTGACCAAGTCGGGTAACTTTTCCGGCCACAGGTTCCGTTCTTCCAGCGGTAGCGTCTTGAGGAGCCCCAGGACCAAGTGATTCATTTTCTCGCACATGCCGTTAGTTTGGGCGTGGTACGGAGTGGTCCGGATCTTCTTGCAGCCGTACAACTGGCAGAATTCGTGGAACACCTCTGCTTCAAAGGCCGGGCCTTGGTCAGTCAGCACATTTTCGGGGTACCCATGGGGTCGGCAAAAATAAGCCTGGAACGCTCGAGCCGCAGTTCGACCAGTCAGGTCCTTAACGGGGACTACCACAATAAATCTTGAGTAGTGGTCTACAATGGTCAATGCGTAGGTGTACCCACTTCGGCTAGGGGTGAGCTTGACATGGTCTAGGGCGACCAGCTCCAGCGGCTGATGGGTGACTATTGGATGTAAGGGTGCCCTCTGGCTAGTCTCGTACTTTCTCCTCAGCGTACAAGGACCGCACTCTCGGCACCAGGCTTCCACCGATTCACGCATCCCACTCCAATAGAACCGCTCCCTCAACAGCATCTCCAGCTTCTTCCACCCGAAGTGGCCAGCACCATCATGGTATGCCCGCAGGACAGTAGCGACGTCAGCTTGAGGAACGACCAACTGGCATATTTTCTCATGGGTCTTCGGGTTGATCAGCTCACGGTACAGCCTCCCTTGGTGTAGGTAAAGCCGTTTCCGTTCTTTCCACAAGCGTTGGGCTTCGGCTGGAGCGGCAGCGTCTATTCCCATAGCACCTTGTTCCACCAGAGTCTTGACAAGGCGAACAGCCGGCGCTTGGTCCTGAGCTTCCTGCCACTCTTGACTGGGCCATGGGTCCAGATCCACCCGTTGCTGATGTACTTGTACCCTCTCAGTAGGCGGCTGGTGAAACGAAGGCAACTCGATCTCCTCGAGGTCGTCATCCTCGCACCCCTCTTCTGACAAATGGGGCATTCGGGAGAGTGCATCAGCATTTATGTTGACACGACCGGCTCGGTACTTTATGGTGAAATCATAGTTGGCTAGCCGGGCTACCCACCGCTGCTCCAGAGCGCCCAACTTGGCCGTGTTCAGGTGAGTCAGCGGATTGTTGTCCGTAAACGCGGTGAATGTTGCTGCCGCCAAGTAGTGGCGGAACCGCTCCGTGATAGCCCATACCAACGCCAATAGCTCGAGCTTGAAGGAGCTGTAGTTCTCAGGGTTCCTTTCGGTCGGCCGGAGTTTTCGGCTAGCATAGGCAATCACCTTCTCCTTTCCATCCTGGACCTGGGATAGGACCGCTCCTAGCCCCACGTTACTGGCGTCCGTGTGGAGGATGAACGGGCGCCCATAATCAGGGTACGCCAGGACCTCTTCTCCGGTCAAGGCCGCCTTCAACTGGCAAAAGGACTCCTCATGCTTGTCCTCCCACGACAGTGGGGCTCCAATGGGTCTACCACCTTTGGTCTGTCCCACGAGGAGGTCCTGCATGGGGGCAGCCATCTTCGTGTACCCCTTTATAAAGCGCCGGTAGTACCCCACCAGACCCAGAAACTGCCTTACTTCCCTCACTGTAGTTGGTCTCGGCAGTAATCTTCTCAGGGTCGGGGGCGACACCGTCCGCACTCACCACATGCCCTAGGTACTGCACCCTGGGTTTCAGCAGGTGGCATTTAGAGGGCTTCAATTTCATCCCGTACTTGGCAAGGGACGCGAACACCTCGGCCAGGTGCTCCAGATGGGCCTCATACGTCTGGGAATAAACAATCACATCATCCAAGTACAACAGGACGGTCTCGAAGTTTAAATGTCCCAGACAGCACTCCATCAGCCGTTGGAATGTTCCGGGGGCATTGCACAGCCCAAACGGCATGCTATTGAATTCGAAGAGCCCCATCGGGGTGGTGAAGGCGGTCTTCTCCCGGTCCTCTGGGGCCACGGCCACTTGCCAGTATCCGCTGGTGAGATCAAGGGTCGAGAAGTAGTTTGCAGTTCTCAGTGCAGCCAAAGACTCTTCAATACGAGGTAATGGATAGGCATCTTTATGGGTTATCTGGTTGATCTTCCGGTAGTCCACACACATCCGCATGGTACCATCCTTCTTCTTGACCAGTACCAACGGAGCGGCCCAGGGACTACAGCTGTCCCGAATAACCCCTGCCTCCTTCATATTCCTCAACATATCTTTGGCACACTGGTAATGTGCAGGGGGGATAGGTCTATACCTCTCTTTGATAGGGGGATGTTCACCGGTGGGGATGTGGTGTTGGACCCCCTTGATCTGCCCAAAGTCTAGGGGGTGCTTACTGAAAACCTGTTCGTACTCCTGCACCACCCTGTATACCCCTGCCCTGTGATGTGTAGGGGTATCATCAGTGCCTACATGTAGCTGTTGGTGCCACTCCTTTGTCTCCCCCTGGGGTTGGGAAGTGCTGGTGGTAGGTGGGAGTGTGGATGGACTGGCTTCATGGATAGTGTGAGGGTCCAGGGTGAACAGCTTGGCAATGGTGGCATACCGAGGAAGCCTGACTTCTTCCTCTCCACAGTTCAACACCCTCACAGGCACTCTCCCTTTCTTCACATCCACCACCCCTCGGGCGGCCATTACAGTGGGCCAGTGCTCGGAAGGCATGGGCTCCATCATCGCAGGGTAGTCACGCCCCTGAGGCCCTACTGCTGCCCTACACCAGATCATCATCTCACTCCTAGGGGGCACAGTCAATGGAGCAACATCCATCACTCTCACTCCACCAATCTCCCCTCCTGTTGAGCTTACATGCTGGCGGTACATCAGGGCTCGGATCTCACGCTGCACAGCCCTCTGCCGGCTCCCTGCCGCTGTGGCGGCTAGCTGTTGCAATAGGGTCAACACATCAGCCATGCAGTGCTCCATCACATTGGTTCCCAGCACTATTTTCGGGTTATGATCACTGGGTTCATTCATGATCACAATCATACCCTGGTGTTGCAGTTCAGCTTGCCCCACTGTCATAGCCACTTGTTTATACCCCACCTGGGTCAATGGAAGTCCATTAGCGGCAATCAACGTTATACTATTGTCTGGGGGCGCCAGCTCGTCTATGGCCCAATACCGCTGGTACAACGTGTATGGTATGGTAGTTACCTGTGATCCAGTGTCCAAGAGAGCCATCACTGGTATGCCGTCCACAGCCACGGGGATGATGGGGCGGGCCCCGATATATCGGTCCCGCCAGTCCGGGGGGCCATGATGTTCTACTCCTGAGGATTGGCCCGGGGCCCCAGGGGTTGCTCGTTTAACGGGCACTGTCGGAAGTAATGACCCGGCTTACGGCACTTGTAGCAGATTGGGGGTCTGCTCCGCGGGTCGTTAGCACTTTTCCGCTGCATCCAGGGAACATCCTCGGGACTGTCAGCAAGCTGTATCTGTGCTGGAGGCTGAGATCTGGTCAGAGGTTGTAGTGCAGCAAGGATTTTGGCAAGGTCTCCGTCCATGCGACGGACCTGGGCTGCCAGTTCTTCTACTGTGCTGCTCGGGGCTGCAGGTATTGGAGAGGTTGGTTTGGCTGAGGCCGCCACAACGGGAGCCGTCTCGACGGGCCACGGGGCGGGTTCCAGAACTTCGGCAGCTGGGGGCTGTAGTGCTTTAATGGCCCACTCCTTTAACACAGCAAAGTCCACATCAGGGTGTTCCAGGGCCCACAGCCGGAGTTGTTTACGATCCTCAGGGGACCTCATCCCCTGCGCAAATTGCTCCACTAACATCTTGTTGCTATCCGCCTCATTAATAGGGTTCACCCGCTTCAGCGTGCGGAGGGCGGTCTGCAGACGTAGAGCATAGTCCCGAATGCTATCCCCAGCTCGTTGCCGGCACTGGTAAAACTGCATCCTCAGCTCAGCTTCAGTCCGGGTCTCGAAGGCAGTCTGTAGCTTCTCAAAGATGGTGGCTACAGAGAGCCGGTCCCCCTCGGCCCAGGTCTCCGCTTCCTGCTCCGCCGCACCGGTTAACTGGCCTAGCACTATCGCTGCACGTTGCTTATCAGTCAGGGGGTACAGCTCTAGCAACGGGTTAAGCTTTTTCCGGAAGGCCTGTAGGGCATCCGGTTTCCCGTCATACTGCGGTAGCCAGGCAGCTCCGGGCGCATAGGGCAAGGAGAATGGCATGACCTGAGCGAGCGCGGGGGCCGCGGCACCTCCTGCCGGTACGGCCGGCACCTGGGCAGGCCCATTCCCATCCGCGGGTGCCGCTGAGGCTGCGACCACCGCTCCTCCAGCGGCTCCGTCGGGCGCAGACTTCTTGTTTCCGTCCCCCTTAGCTCTTTCCGGCCCCTCCTCTCTCGGGGCGGGGTTTTGGCCTTCGCGCCTCTACTACTCGAGAAGACGCTCGAGCGGGAACGTTTCGCGCCAAAGATGGCGGCTTCTGAAATTTTTCTGCCGGATACCTCCGGCGGTAACAAGGCGCACCTCTACCAGACGGCAGAGCGGTAAGATCCTGTTCGTGACGCCAAGTTATCGCGGGCAGGGAGGAGGGTGTCAGCACACTACGCTCACCCCTTCTGCTCGGGTCCGGCGGCTGCTGCTCAGTGGTGGCTCGAGCCGTGGGCCGGATCCCGGGGGTTTCTCGAGCGGCACTCCTCGCCCGTGAGTGAAAGGGGTTTGTTGGGTGTGGGAAGTGTTTATTGTCCGTGACGCCACCCACGGTTGTGGTGATTTCACCACCGCTGCTCAATATGGGGATCCCGGGGATGGTGATGCGGAGCAGCCAGGTGTTGTGTTGCCCCTCCGTGGGTAGGGGTTGGTGATCCCATTGTCCGGTGATGGTTTGGGAGGTGCAGGGCCTGGTGGGCGCAGGGACGCGGGGGCAGCGCTGTGCCTTGCGGCACTGTGGTACTCACTCAGCCTGAGATGTTGACACGGTTTTACGGTAAACCACACGGCTGGAAAGACGGTTCCCACGGACGGCTGCACTTGCTGTCCCAGTAGGTGACGGTGATGTCCCTTTTCCTTGCACCTTTGTTCTATGTTGGTAGCGATGGGTTCCCACCGGTAACCCGCTCCCCGGCTTCAAGCTGGACCGGAGGAGCTCTACTCTTTGCCCGCAGGCGCTGGCCCTGAGAAACTGGTGCCTTGGCGGTGGTGGTGTCTCTCCTACACTGGTTGGGCTGTTGCCTTCAATCGGGACTTGGTTGTTGGGGGATCTACGTCCCCTTCACTGACGGATTTGGCAAATTCTGGCTACTCCTAGCCTTTCCGGGGTCCGAGAGGCCCCTGCCCTGGTGCTGACTGTCCTTCGGAACACTGCTCCAGACCGCCGGGCCACTACCCGTCCGCGGTCCTTCCAGGAACTTCCAAACGGTCCCCCTCCAGACAGTCACCGCCGTTGCTGACCTTGCTGACCTGTCCTGCACACAGCTGGACTACTTCAGGCTTTCTCTCTGTCACCACTCTTGCTTTCCTCCTTTACCACTTTACTTCCTTCTACTTTCACTTTCTTAACTCCTCTTAGCTGTTTACTCAAGCCCTGCCTGGGCTAATCTGCCTGGTTCTTCCCGCCTCCAGAGCTGTGAACTCCTCGGTGGGCGGAGCCAACCACCTGGCCCACCCCCTGGTGTGAATCATCAGCCTCTGGAGGAAGGCAACAAGGATTTTTGGTTAGCTTTGGTGTTCCTAACTGGGATGTAGGGTGTGGTGGTGTGTGACCTGTGTCCCCTGGCTTGCCCAGGGCGACACACCATCACCTGGCAAATCCGACAGGTGACAGTATCGGAACTGACACCAATCTATTTGCGGCATTCACTTTACATGAACAGAGGATGTCTGCACTGCATTAATGCAAAGGGCTCAGAAGTTGAGTTCACTCCATACAGCTAGGATGCCAGCTGACACCAATATACCTCCCTTCCATCACAACAGTATTGGCATCCATGCCAGGGGAGCCCGTGTCTGCCATCTTTGTAAACTTGTGCAGCCTGGTCTGAGGCTGGAATTCATAGGAGATACATAATTTTACAACACCATGTACTTCAAAATTACAATGTATTGTTCAAGTCATAAAATATTACAGTTTTCTAGGAAGACCAATAAAAATAAAAAAATGTAAATATTAAAAAAAAATAATTTTGGAATCATTGGGTGCATGACTGTCCAAAGTAAGAAAATATCATAACAAACTCCACAGTTTTGAAATTGCAATATGAAAATGTAAAAGTGGAATCATAAAAATCACTTGATCAATAAACATGTTAAAGGGGTTATCCACTAGTAGGACAACCTCTTCTGATTTCACAAGTTCCCCCCAGAAAAAAATAATAAAGCCTATACTGACCTCTCTTACCGGCTCCCTCCCAGTGGTGTCCGGGATCGCGGTGCTGGGACTCACGTGGGATTGTAATGTCACGTGAGCCATGAGTCCAATCAGAGCCAGCTTCTTTCTCCCCGCCTTTGAACCAAACGAACAATCAACAGGAAGTGAGCACAGCTGCAACACTCACTTCCTGTTGACTAACTCGTTTGGTCTGAAGACGGGGACAAGGGAGCCAACACTGATTGGATATAGGACTCTCGTAACATCGCAATTCCACATGAGCCCTGGCACCGTGATGCTGGACACCGCAGGGAGGGCACTGATATGGGAAGTGTGTAAATGGGCAAATGATGAAAAAGTGGAAACAAAAATGTCAAAACATCTCAATTCATTCAGTACCGAGTATGAGCACCACACACAGAAATCCTGCCGCTATGCTGCAGACCATGGTAGCACATTTAGGATTTGTAAGCTGCGTACAGTAGCACAAGCAACATGCGGCCTGGTGTTTTTGTGTTGAAAAATGGCTCTTGGTACACTTTGGAGGAACGGCAGTACCACTGGTTCTACCATCAAATCAATGTAACTCTGTGCCGTTAGTGTACCTGGAAGAAAGACTAGAGGGGTCCAGGTACTGTACAGGCTGCCTGCCCACACCATAATTCGTGAAATTTACTGGTGGGTGGGATGTTCCCTTGTGAAGGAAGCTGTCAGCAGTGGATCTTGATGATTTGCATGCCCAACTCATGGCAAAACATTCCTCCAACCACCACTAATAACATCACTGATAGCATGCCAAGGCGTCTAAGTGTGTGAATTGCAAAGCGTGGTTCTTATACGTGATTCTGAATACAACCAATATGTTGTCTGCATGTTTTCATAATTTGCACTTCATTAACTTATCTATCCATTCTGTGATTTCCATAATCCAATGACGTTTCCTTCATGGTGTTGCAATTTCAATGTGAAATATTTTTTCCATATGGTGAAAGCTGAACTGGAAAAAAAAATCTAATTGACAGGATCACAGTTTTTTACTCACTTTTCCTCTTTACTAAGAGAATAAAAAAGACTCCAGAAAGTCTGTATGGACTTCAATATAGTAATGATAAAAAATGATAGCTCTTACTGCAAATATCCAGGCATACATTTGTCAACTGAAAAATAAAAAATATTATAGCTCTTGAAAAGCGAGAAGGAAAAACTGAATTTGAAGAGAGGCTCAGTGGGATTCGGTCACCCAAGGCTTCACCATAAACCTGAAGCCGGCCCTAGTTCTAAAGCACAGAAATAGTCACAGCATAGCCTCCAGCAAAAGCTCTTCAAAGTAAGCAAATTTACAAGCATACACTTCAATTAACAGGCAAAGAAAATCACATCACCATTTTAAAAATCCCTACGTGCATAATGACACTAGACTAGTGGAAATACTGCATGTTCTGTAACTACCTAAGAGATAAAGTGTGCAGATAAGAGATAGCCTGTCCTTTTTAAGTTACTCACAGGTCAAAGTACTTTGGATGGTACTGTCATGGTCGAAGGCAATGACTGTCACTTCACAGGGCTGTTCTCCTGCCCTCTCTGGGCAGCGCTGTTGTCTCAGGTACCAGCAACGTAGACAAGCGCAGGTGATTCCAAACATTAGCAGCAATACGCCTGCAGTAACCACAAGCCTAAGACGGAATAGAGAAAAAATAAAGAGGTTGTCCACTACTTTTACATTGATGGCGTATGCTTAGGATAGGTCATCAATGTGTCATCGGCCGGGGTCCAACACCTGGCACCAACAATTGGCGACGGCAGCAGGCAGCCAGAAATTCTCAGTTCCGGAGCTGCTCCATCAACTGATAGCAGCTGCGGCCGGATACTGCACATCCGCCTCCCATTCAAATCCATAGCAGATGGATGTGCAGTACCCGGCCACGGCCGCTATCAGAAGACAGGGCAACTTTGGAACTGAGCATTTCCAGCTGCCAGCTGCTATCGCCGACACCAAGAACAGCTGATCGGGGGTGGTGCGGGGTGTCTATCCCCGGGTGATCAGACATTGATGACCTATGCTAAGGGGCACTTTGCACACTACGACATCGCAGGTACAATGTCGGTGGGGTCAAATTGAAAGTGACGCACATCCGGCGTCGCAGGCGATATCGTATTGTGTAAAGCCTTTTTGATACGATTAACAAGCGCAAAATCGTCGTAATCGTATCATTGGTGTAGCGTCGGTAATTTACATAATTTGGAAATGACCGATGTTACGATGTTGTTCCTCGTTCCAGCGGCATCACACATCACTGTGTGTGAAGCCGCAGGAGCGAGGAACATCTCCTTACCTGCGTCCTGCGGCTCACGCCAGCTATGCGGAAGGACGGAGGTGGGCGGGATGTTTATGTCCCGCTCATCTCCGCCCCTCCACTTCTATTGGCCGCCTGCCGTGTGATGTCGCTATGATGCCGCACGACCCGCCCCCTTAATAAGAAGGCGGGTCGGCGGCCAGAGCGACGTCGTAGGGCAGGTGAGTGCATGTAAAGCTGGCGTAGCAATAATGTTCGCTACGCCAGCTATCACCATGATATCGCAGCTGCGACGGGGGCGGGGACTATCGTGCTCGGCATCGCAAGCATTGGCTTGCGATGTCATAGTGTGCAAAGTGCCCCTAAGGATAGGCTATCAATGTAAGAGTAGCGGACAACCTCTTTAACAGTTTTAAATTTTATTTTTTACTATATAAAATTTTGTATTAAGTATAAATCTGCTGTTTCTTTCTATCATTATTATCTGAAAATCACCTTCTAGATTTTATCAGACTGCTCCAAGAGCAGATATTTATAAAATACATGAAAAACAAAAATAAATGCAGCTTTTTTATGTATTTTTATGTAAATTATAGCAGATTGTAGTTCTTACCAAATGTACCACTGGCTCATCCATTCTGTCTTGTGGCAGCTATTTGTGCAAATGAGAAAAATGATGCAATTAGGACTCGGCAGAGGTACTATATTATTTTATGGCCTCATACAAGTTCACACTAGTATTATTTCATTTGTTAACATGGCATTCAATGAAGCTAATCTAGAATTAAAATTGTGCTTTTGGATTCCATATTATGAAGATACAGAGAATATATCTGTAATACGACCAAATACAGCGCACTGAACCCTTAGGCTAAGTTCACACACAGCGCTTTTTTGACTCTGCGTTTTTGTGCGTTTTTTGCGGCAAAAAACGCACAAAAATGTACCCGCGGCAAAAACACATGCGTTTTGGTGTGTTTTTTGCTGCCTTTTACTGCGTTTTTGCTCACTGCGTTTTTATGCGTTTTTTAGCAGTGAACAATGTCATTAAAGATTGTTGAAAAAAAAAAAAAGTCTGATGTCATTTCCTTCTTCAATAGGTTCTTCATTCTCCACTAGTGTATGCAGGAGAGCAGACAGCTGCAGAACTACAAGGCTCAGCATGCTCCATCCAGGACTGTATACAGGAGGGAGAGGCAGGGGGAGCAGAACTAGAAGGCTCAGCATACTCCATCCAATAGTGTATGCAGGAGAGCAGACAGCCGCTGCAGAACTGCAAGGCTCAGCATCCTCCATCCAGGACTGTATGCAGGAGTTTTTTGCCCCCCAAAAAAATTATGTGGGCTTTGCCATATTTTTGTATGTTAGCCAGGTACAGCAGGCAGGTACGGGCTGCCCCTAGCTGCCTATTTGTACCCGGCTGGGAACCAAAAATATAGGCAAGCCCTTTTTTCTTTCAATTATTTCATGAATTGCATGAAATAATTTAAAAAAAAAAATGACGTGGGTTTCGCCCAATTTTTGAGTCCAGCCAGGTACAACTAGGCAGTTGGGGATTGAAATCTGCAGTGCAGAGTGCCCAAGCTTTCTGGGCACCCCCGCTGTGAATTGCAGTCCGAGGCACCCCAGAAAATGGCGCTTTCATAAAAGCGCCATCTTCTGGCGCTGTATCTAACTCTTCTAGCTGCCCTGGTGACGGGTGGCTTGCTAGGTAATGATGTGGTTAGGGCTAACTGTATATTATCAGCTGGCCCTAAGCCCGAAATTCATGGTGTCACGCCAATATTAGACATGGCCACCATAAATTTCTAGTAAAGATTAAAAAAAACACAACACACAGAAAAATATTTTTATTAGAAATAAAACACAACACAATTAGTGACTCCATATTTATTGAAATAAAGACCCCCCCTCCACAGTAATCCTGGATCAAGGGTCCCGCGCCGTCCAATCCGGATCCAATATCATCTGATTGGTTTGCTGGAAGGCATACCGATCAGATGATGTGTCAGGTTCAAGGAAGTGAATCACATCACACATCAGCTGATTGTATAAAAGCCGTTCATACAATCAGCTGATGAATTGGTGCAAAAAAAAAAATAAAATAAAATACACACGTCTGTTATGACTCCTGTCCGATCGCACCAGGAGAGCTGCCGATAATCAGTGAAGTGGTCTCCTGACGGCATCAGCTGATAGTTTAAGCCGTCCGGTAAAAAGCCGGCGTCACCTCGAGACTTACGATCAGCTGATGCGTCAGGTGCCGCATCATGTGACCGCATCAGGTGAGCCACCGCCAGGTCCTGCAGCCATCGAATGTGCCTGGGAGCCGGCACACAGCCGGAGGGGGGATGGCGGTACCGGGAGGGGAGCTGGGAGCGGACATGGCACCGGGAGTCTGCAGACAGGTGAGTATGACATTTTTTTTTCTACTGTTCACTTTTGATTTCGCAGCTGCTTCCACCTCCTGCCCGGACATGGCGCCGCACGGGAGCAGACATGGCACTGTACGGGAGGTGGAGGCAGCGGTGGTGGTACCGGAAGGATTCATGCTTCTGTGTTTACTGACAGAAGGAATCCTCTTCCTGTACATGTCACTTTACTTCCCACACCTTGCTTTTATAGCAGCGTTTTTAGTCAGAGAAACGCACTAAAATGCAGCTATATTTGTAATTTGCATTTTTCATTGCGTTTTTGAACATCTCATTGAACTCAATGGGGGGTACGAGCAGCCTCAGTCTCCTGCCTTCTCCTGCGGAGGAGACTCGCCGACCTACAGGTCAGTACCCGCTGCATCCAGGACGCAGTGAGTCCTGATCATGGGCACATACCCTTAAGGGGGCTGTATACGCAGCGATATCACTAGCGATATTGCTGGTGAAAGCACCCGCCCCCGTCGGTTGTGCGTCACGGGCAAATTGCTGCCCGTGGCGCACAATATTGCTCGGACTTGTCACACGGACTTACCTGCCTAGCGACGTCGCTGTGTCCAGCAAACTGCCTCCTTTCTAAGGGGGCCGTTCGTGCGGCTTCACAGCGGCGTCACTAAGCGGCCACCCAATAGAAGTGGAGGGGCGGAGATGAGCGGGACGTAACATCCCGCCCACCTCCTTCCTTCCACATTGCCGGCGGACGCAGGTAAGCTGTAGTTTGTCGTTCCCGAGGTGTCACACGTAGCGATGTGTGCTGCCTCGGGAACGGTGAACAATCTGCGTTCTCCTATATCAACGATTTTTTGAAAAGGAACAACGTGTCAACGATGGACGATAAGGTGAGTATTTTCCATTGTTAACGGTTGTTCCTTGCTGTCACACGCAACGACGTCGCTAACGAAGCTGGATGTGTGTCACGGAATCCGTGACCCCGGCGATATATCGTTAGATACGTCGTTGCGTGTAACGGGGCCTTTAATCTCTTAGGTTTATCATTATATCATTAGTCAGACCCAGTAGCACATGAGCTCAGGACAGACTCTGCCCCCTTCTGTGATTAGCAGCTTCTGTTTATGGAAATGTATACTGAAGCCTGGTGTGGGCGGGGGCAGCTCTCCCAGCATTGCTACATGCAAAATCTGAAATTTTGGCTTGTGTCAAAAAGGCTGCACCCAGTAATCTAAGTGATACATCATTGGATTCAGGGTCTCTTTGCCTACATCATGCTGCTCTCAGATGAGGTAGCAAAAACTTGCTGACAAATTCCCTTTAAACTTTCCTTGACATCTTTGCTTATCCACATCCACTCTTCCCCTGAAGGTTTCATTTTGGATCATTTTTTGCAACTTTTTAAACAATTTACATTTTTTGGTGCTGAAAAGTCACAAAACTGGTTATAGACCCAAAAAAGAATACTTTTAATTTTGCGACAATTTCATGTACCAATTTGAAGAATTTAGTACAAAAAGAAACAACAAATACCACACGACAAAAAACAGAAAAGTGACTTGAATTAATGTCAAATTATTAATTGGGCCAAGAGCATAGATTTTCAGCATTTCTGCCTCCTGAGATTTGCACTTTTCAGGATTTTTTCGATCATTTGGTTGTTGTGCCAGAACTCAGAACAGTCCTGTTTGGACTCAATGTGATTGTGAAGGTTACAACTGATGGAAAACTTTTCAAAACACTCCAAAGTTTTAAATATTACTCACTGTTTAGAGTTTTCGCAGTCGATTTCACAGTTTCCCTTAGATGCCTACAATAGAAACAATATAAATAAATATAAATATACATAAAGAATTTTTAGAGAGAGCCTACCTTGAAAAGATAAAAAACTCAGTTTACATAAAAGAATGTAAAAAATTTGGATTTACCGTGCTAAGATACAATATATGGTTAAAAGTTCTGGGACACACCTCTTATTTATCAAATTACACTTTTTTCATTCAGTCCTATTGCCCCAAGTATTTAACATCTGGCCGCTCCCAATGCCGTCTGCCATTACTAATATTTGTGGAAGAATGGCTCGTTGGAAGGATCTAAAGGCCACGTCTCACTAAGCAACATCGCTAGCAACATCGCTGCTGAGGCACGACTTGCTAGTGATGTTGCTGTGTGTGACATCCAGCAACAACCTGACCCCTGCTGTGAGGTCGCTGGTTGTTGCTGAATGTCCTGGACCATTTTTTAGTTGTTGCTCTCCCGCTGTGAAGCACACATCGCTGTGTGTGACAGCGACAGAGCAACAACTAAATGTGCAGTGAGCAGGGAGCCGGCTTCTGCGGAAGCTGGTAACCAATGTAAATATCGGGTAACCAAGAAGCCCTTTCCTTGGTTACCCGATATTTACCTTCGTTACCAGCGTCCGCCGCTCTCACGCTGTCAGTTGGTTACCCGATATTTACCTTAGTTACCAAGCGCAGCATCGCTTCCACGCGTCGCTGCTGGCTGGGGGCTGGTCACTGGTTGCTGGTGAGATCTGCCTGTGTGACAGCTCACCAGCAACCTGTGTTGCGACGCTCCAGCAATCCCTGCCATGTCAGGTTGCTGGTGGGATCGCTGGAGCGTCGCTTAGTGTGACAGTACCTTAACTGAAATCAGCTTAGTCCTGTAATTGGATACCCACACACACTCAAAGAAATCATAGTTTGAAAAGCTCTTGGGAGAGACGTGACTGGTCTGGTGTAGTCCCCGGTCGGTTTCTCCCCACACTTAAAAAATTTCAGCTGGAATCCACTGTAAAATCCAATAAGGTTTCTTTATTCAAGTAATTTTAAAAGTCAAACATGGGGACAGGGCAACAAGTTGACGCGTTTCGACTCACAGCGAGTCTTAATCGAAATGTGTCAACTTGTTGCCCTGTCCCCATGTTTGACTTTTAAAATGACTTGAATAAAGAAACCTTTTTGGAGTTTACAAATGGATGCCAGCTGAATTTTTTCTGGTTTTCTGGATATGTAGTTATTACCCTGCCAACAGGTGGCTTGGCATTCTCATCAATATACGAGGCTGCTATTAATCCATATCTATAATAAGCATACTAAAATTCTTTTATTTTCTCACAACACTGCCTCAGTTGATTGACAGGTCTCATCCATGTGTGTAGAAAGGAAGAGACCTGTCAATTAACTGGACCAGTGTGTGAAGAGGACGGCCGGGGCTGCATCGGACTATTCGGGTCTATCCCTAGAGTTGCCGGCTGGCTTTTCAAACTATGTTTTCTTTGAAAAACACGCCCTTCCATCATTATGCAGCCAAGCTGTTATTCATGCTGGACACAATTTTGGCACTATGAATCTAATAACAGGTTACCTTTAAAGGAGTGTTTATTCTAATTTTCTGTGTGTTTCTGAAGATTGACAGCTCAAATGAGTGGCATTGGTGAACAATGCACTCTCCTATGCTGCTACCAGAGGCTTCTACAGTATGGGAGAAGTGATCCAGCCATCCGGCCATCTTTATACCACTGCTTGCAAACTTCAAGCTTTAGGCCTTGTGCCCACGTTGCTTTTTTTCATGCTTTTTGTGCTTCCTTCTTTTAATCAATAAAAGCAAAGAAAAAGCATCCCAGCAAAGTCTACAGTCATATGAAAAAGTTTGGGCACCCCTATTAATGTTAACCTTATTTCTTTATAACAATTTGGGTTTTTGCAACAGCTATTTCATTTTCATATATCTAATAACTGATGGACTGAGTAATATTTCTGGATTGAAATGAGGTTTATTGTACTAACAGAAAATGTGCAATCCGCATTTAAACCAAATTTGACCGGTGCAAAAGTATGGGCACCTCAACATAAAAGTGACATTAATATTTTGTAGATCCTCCTTTTACAAAAATAACAGCCTCTAGTCGCTTCCTGTAGCTTTTAATGAGTTCCTGGATCCTGGATGAAGGTATATTTGACCATTCCTGTTTACAAAACAATTTCAGTTCAGTTAAGTTTGATGGTCGCCGAGCATGGACAGCATGCTTCAAATCATCCCACAGATGTTCAATGATATTCAGGTCTGGGGACTTGGATGGCCATTCCAGAACATTGTAATTGTTCCTCTGCATGAATGCCTGAGTAGATTTGGAGCGGTGTTTTGGATCATTGTCTTGCTGAAATATCCATCCCCTGAGTAACTTCAACTTTGTCACTGATTCTTGCAAATTATTGTCAAGAATCTGCTGATGCTAAGTTGAATTCATACAACCCTCAACTTTAATAAGATTCCCGGTGCCGGGATTGGCCACAAAGCCCCAAAGCATGATGGAACCTCCACCAAATTTTACTGTGGGTAGCAAGTGCTTTTCTTGGAATGCCGTGTTTTTTTGCCTCCATGCATAACACCTTTTTGTATGACCAAACAACTCAATCTTTGTTTCATCAGTCCACAGGATCTTTTTCCAAAATGTAACTGGCTTGTCCAAATGTGCTTTTGCATACCTCAGGTGACTCTGTTTGTGGCGTGCTTGCAGAAACGGCTTCTTTCGCATCACTCTCCCATACAGCTTCTCCTTGTGCAAAGTGCGCTGTATTGTTGACCGATGTACATTGACACCATCTGCAGCAAGATGATGCTGCAGGTTTTTGGAGGTGGTCTGTGGATTGTCCTTGACTGTTCTCACCATTCTTCTTCTCTGTCTTTCTGATATTTTTCTTGGCCTGCCACTTCTGAGCTTAACAAAAACTGTACCTGTGTTCTTCCATTTCCTTACTATGTTCCTCACAGTGGAAACTGACAGTTTAAATCTCTGAGACAACTTTTTGTATCCTTCCCCTGAACAACTATGTTGAATAATCTTTGTTTTCAGATCATTTGAGAGCCCAAACGTTTTCATATGACTATATGAGAATCCTGACTTGCTGTGCACATGTTGCTTCCTTTTTCTTTGCAGTTTTTGTTGCTGAAAAAATAAGCAGCATGTCAATTGTTTCTGCATTTTTTCCTCCTTTTTTCACCAATTGACTTTAATGGAGTCTGTGAAAAACGTAGGAAAAAATCCATGTAATGCACTCGTTGCTTTTTTTGTGCATTTTTATGTGATTTTTGTTACGTCACTGGGGTTCCCTGCAGCCATTTCCTCACCTTGTGGTCTTTACAGTGGGACCTTGCTGTAGGGAACTCCGGGAACATAGGTGCCCTGGTCTGTCAGGCGATTCGTACCTCAGTAACCCGGGGCTGTCAAGGTGACAACCCAGGGTTAATATGGCAGCAATCATATCCCTGTGATTGCATTACAGGGACCCGATCACCAGGGAGAGGTCAGCGATTCCTCTCCCTGCCTCTTTAATGCTGCGATCGCACTGATCGCAGCATTCAGGGGGATAAACTGCCGTGAGCGGCGTTGACACGGTTCCTGGCAGTGAGAGCCAGGTAAGATCAGCTGGTGACCCGGCGGCAACCATGGTGGTACAGAACCTGAACTCCACAGTCGCCATGACTAAAAAACGCACAGATAGAAGCATGAAAAAAGGATATAAAAAACCAAGCAAACGCAATAACAAAATTAACTTTTTGAGCTGCTTTTTTCCTGCCAAAACATGCATTTGTATGTGCAGATTTTCTGCACATAAAATGAATGTGGGCAACTGGCCACTCTTAAACTGAGGGGTGGCCACTAAGCTAGAAAATGAGCTGCACATATGACGCCCTGGCCTATCAGGTCGTCACAGGGTATTGTGCAATCTACCCTTCTGCACAGTATCCACCCTCCTTTGTTACAGATCCTGGTCCTTTGGCTAAACTGTTAGCAACACCAATCAAAATCCTAGGAACACTTCCCACTTTAACCTACCAGACACACCATTGGGGGGCCTGAAGGGAATAGGGCCGCCCACATGGGGGGTTGGTCAGGGGAGAGTGAGGACAGTGACAGTTGAGCAGTGGAGTTGAGCTAGAGTTGACCAGAAAAGAGGAGGTGAAGTGACTCTCTGGGAGGGAGAGGTCACGGAGCAGGGCTCCTGAGTACTAGGTGGCAGACGGTCTAGGCCTGGTAGGAGCTGGAACCCTGGTCGCAGGGGACAGTGTCAAGGGGCACGGACTGCCGAGGAGGGCGGCCGGCGGCCTTGAGCTATCACCGGGCAGGGGCCAGGGCACGATGGGGTACGTGGACCCCAGACCTGAAAGTAGCTTCATGCGTTCCGGTAATTTACCCGACGGGGTGAAGACTTCAAGTATCATCCCCAACCCACTCCAAAATCGGGGTACTAGCACACCGATGGGATAGGAGTTTCCCACTACAGTCCAAACAAATCCTACTCATGAACCCTGAGAGCAAGCTCACTCCGTTAGCCATACGGGTGAGTGGGACCCGAAGCGTTTTTTACCCACGGGTCCAATAGAGATGAAGGTGCCAAGGACAGGGCCACAGACTAACAGCAACACCAAGGGCACGGACCCAAGCATGCTCCCTACCAGCTGCAGTGGTGCTCAGAATTCTGGTTTACAGACTGTCGGTGTAGTTATTCCAGGACTGAGTGAGTACATTGAAAACCCCTGTTCCTATTCCCAACGGCACACAAAAACCATCCCAGCATCAACGGGCCCCGGGACACGAACCACCTACCCACGGAGGGGTTAAACATCAGGCTGCCACACCATCGTCACCGGGCTCCCCAACGGCAGCGGAGGTCCCTCACATTACCACGCACTGTGGGTGGCGTCACGAACTTTCCAAAAATCCTCTGTACATATTCCCCCCCCCTCTTTTAATCGAGTGGCCGCGCGACACGCGGGTCCGGAGAACCCTCGAGCCACTGCGGATCCGGATCCGAGCAGCAGCGGTAGCCCGGCTGCTGGCACGGGGGCGGTACACACACAATAGAAATAAAAATCCCTCTGTTCTTGAGAATGAAGAGGCTTTTTATTAAGAGGTAAATTGCAAAGCAATTTGCCATTTTAACCTTTTAAGAACTTGAAGCAACCCCTTTCTGATATATATATATAAAAGCATTTTTAGAGTCTTTACTTGAAATACATACAAATATTTTGTAGATAATTGAAATCAGATTTACTGCTGAATAGCTACTTGTTTTTATTTTGTAGTCCTTCATAAAGGGGTTAGTGGAAGCATGGCACCTGCTAGGACTTCACACGTATACCAAGGAACGAGGAGCATTCTTCAGCATATATCAATAGGAGAAGCTACACGAGCAGATATTGCACTCCATAATAGCTCTCCTCAAGGATACCGATCTCTTCCCAAACCATAATGCCTGGTCATACATTTGGATAAATAATTAGGGCGTTTATTTTACTGAAAATCTCCCTCCATGGCTCTTCTCCAGTCTAGTTCTTGTTACTATATGATGCTTTAAATAGAAGTTCTAATTCTGTAATTTTGTTTGGGAACTTTTGTGTATTTCCAGCATACATTTGCCTTTACTGGTAATATTACATTTTTTGAGCCATACACTTTTCCTTAGTGAATCCCCAACTTGCTACCCATAGAGTAGCCTTCTGGAAGACATTAATTATCTCTCCAATCTGTTACACTATGTTATATAATTAACTTCTATAACATGTCTTCAGCTACATTAAAAGCAGCCATATCCATCTTTATCAAGTACTTTAAAAAAAATTAGGATGAAAATATCATATTTTTATATTAGGTAGCGTATGTCATGTATTATATGGTATTTGTTATTTTGTTTTTGCTGTTATGTCTTACCAGATAGAGTCCTATGCCTACAGAAAGAAAAATGTGTCTTCTCATGCTACTGCGTTACCCAGTACCTAAAATATACATATAACAGACATTGAGTTTCAGCATGTTAATTATTTTTAACATTGGCAAGATGAAAAATAATAAATTGTATTATTGACTAATGATTTATCATATGTCGACAGGTTCTTTTTGGCCTTTTTGGTTGAAGGGTCCTCCAATAATAAATTGGGCTTCGAGTAACTCAATTTTTGGACCCCTAACTATCAGCTGTAATCTGTGGCAGTAAGTGTTCCATTTCCCCACACCATAGGGAAGATTATATATTACTCATTTCCCATTTATATTGATATGCATTATGCAATTGGACCTAAACAAGAGAGAAGCTCTTTAACGCTAGGCTCCATTCTGGCTAATGGACGAAGGTTTTGAATAACATTTCGGATTTTCTCAAATCTTTCTCAAATCTTTTATTGAATTTTCAATTTTATTTTCTAATGTGTCTGTGTATTTTATTTTAAGTCTAATGAGCTTGAATTATATAGGATCTTGATGTATTATTTAGGCACATCACTTATCTAGCTACTGTATATTTAAGAAGAGTTTGAACAAAAACTCATGGAACATTCTACACAACATATCGAACACGTATGAATAGAAATATTCTAATTTTGGATTTCCTCTTACCTTTAAATGTTAGGGTACTTTTATCCTTTATTCCGGTACGGTCCGCAGCAGAAAACAATCATTTCTTTAGTGTGGAAGATGTTTGTCTGATGTGCATCTCGATGTGAAGCCCAACGTAAGCCATTACCCCGTAATAATGGCTTTGTGGGAAGGCCTAGATTGTGCAATTCAGATAAAGACTTGACCCATTAATTAAGTATTTTGGTATTTCACTACAGCTCTTTTAGTTGGGTTATCATCACATTCAGTAGATTGAAACATTTCACTTAGTTAAAACTAATCCAAATATTGTAATTGATTTCCTTTACTTTAGGATTAATGGCATGTTTTACATGACTTTTCATGTAGTCAACAGCCCTGGGATTCTTAAATTAGTTGTTGTCCAAGGCAAATGTCCAGTCTTTTATAATTACAAATGTTAATATTAACCGGGGACACATTAAGTGTAGCTATGTGGAACCACTGGAGATTAGAAAAAAAAGGAGGAAGGGGAACGAAATATCCAGAGGTCACAGGAAAACGTAATATTAACGCACACCAAACAAAACTTAGCTTTTTAATAGGTAATGTAGTATGAGTAGTTTAGTATTTGGGAGATAAAGAGTAAGGAGCCTGTCTATAACCATATACAGCTGCTAACATAACATTAGAGGTTATCCTCAAGAACAGTAGTAAGTAGAATAAAAATTCTGCCCCTGCTTTGTTTTACAAGGTGAGTAGCTAAATTGATTGCCCAATCTACTGATAAATTAAGTTGTGACACAAAATGTGCCGTAAGATGAATTTACATAACATAAGGGGCCCCATACATGTGAGAAAGTTGAATAAAAGTTGAAAATAAAAAGTTGATATCTTGATATCTGTGATCCAATGTCTTATTCAAGAGCAATCAGTGTTTTTCTTAATAAGTAAATGAGATGTTAAGATTTGTGGGCCGGACACTGATCTACCTGAGAATCTGCTTTCAGAGCTTATTTTAAATTAATTACCTGTATGAGACATGTAATGACTGGCAGTCTGCGCTCCTCATTTCATGCCTCATACTGGTATTGAACTCTTTCATTTATAATAAGCTATGTAGGAAGATTCTCAGGGAGATCAGTGTCCCATAGATCTTAATATCTCTTCTACATATAAAAAACATGGCTTTCTCTGGAACAAGAAATTGGATCACAGATTTTAAGTTATCATTTTAATCAACTTTCTATGACCTACATTGCTATATAGATGGTTTATGAGGGTTTATCAACTGACAGATTCTTTTAAGATGGAGCCATGTCTATCTGGTCTCTCACCGTATCAGGACCGCCAAGGCCCAATCACGAGGGCCCAGATTGTTGCTATGACAGCAGAAGATCAAATAATGAACTTTTGGTCTGTCAGCTACATTGGCCTGTTAGACCGTGCCAAGATCATGGTCTAAAAAGTGCTCTGCCAGTGTCACAGGTATAATGCCTTGCGGGATGCCATGCCTCCCATATGTTTCATGGCCCATGAGACATGGGATGCTGTGTCTCCCGCTTACTAGGCAACACAAAATGCTGCCTTGCCTGGTGTAAGCCAATGGTGGGAATTTGTGCACTCTGCTGTACAGGTGAGTAGGGAGTGGCTAGCTGGACATGACTGGGAGGTATGTTCGACTCTAGCACTTACATTCTTCCAGCTCCTGCATTACCGCCACCTCTGGAGTGCGTCAGTCACATCAGCAACGTGATGAGGTAGCCTGATCATGCTGCAGTGATGCCAGAAGCATGATTCTCACTGATGCATCTCAGGACGAGTAACTTATTGGTGCACCTCTGAGCAAAAACTGCTGGTGCACCAATTGCATCAGTGCACCAATTGCATCAGTGCATTTCATTCCTTTGCTCATTCCGACCTCTTAGCATGTTAGTATGCCCACAGGGGTGTGCTAACGTGCTATTCAATGCCCATTGCCCAACCTCATCATTGGCAGTGACGCATGTACCTGTTTCCATTGCATCGCCTCAGAGCACTGGGCATAGGGTCAGTGCACATGATCAGAAGTCCCCGACACTTCTGGTCATGCGCACTACACAAGTTTGAACCTGTGACGCATACGCCGGCTTCATAGTGCGCATCACAGGAAGTCCGGGGATCATGCGCACTGAGTCGAAATCCAGCATCAGGCGCAGTGGCAGCAGGTGATTGACGATGACGCTGCACATTCATTATCATGTTAGCACGCCCACAGGGGCGTGCCTACATGGTTAGGGGACCGATTAGCCAGGGGAACTAACGCACTTGCAACTTGTCCCTTGGCTCATTAGCATATCATAAAAGATCTTTAGAAATACTTTTTCTAAAGATCCCTTTATCTATGCTACTAGATACAGGGACGGTTAGGTAGGAATTAGCAATATGCATCCAGAACTATTCGTCGTTCTGGGTGCATATTGCACCTGAAGTTCCCTTTAATGATTGTTGGGTGCTGAGCATGCGTACCCCCACTCCATTCATTGTCTGTGCGACAGCTGGGGATGTTCGTGTAATGTCCATTAAAATTGGCCTTTTCTTTATATGGGTGAGTGTGCCAGTGGTCAGCTAACCTATAGATTGATGAAAACAACTTGGTTCTTCAACTTAATAAAAAAAACTAAACGGCCAAATGAGTCTAATGTGTATGGTACTGTAACTGCATTATCCCCATTCGGACAGCCTAAGATGTTAGTCAATTGTACTTATGACTTGGTGATCAATCATTTTAGCAGCAGAGATGGCTTTGAATAGGATTATGCTCTTCAGGTTTTGTTTGCTGTATGTAATTACACACTCCAATGACATATCAATGAAGTTCAATACATCAAGTGTATTTATTTTCACCTTATTTTTCATCTGGGTTTCGACATCTAATTTTATACAAAAACAAATCCTCACAACATTCAGTATTTCTGTAGGTCTTAGTGTGACACTGGCCATGGAAATTATTGTTTATGGTTGCTTACTTTCCTAAGACAGAAACTGGGCATGTAAATGTGGCATATTCAGTTACCATGATGGATTTTTACTAACAAACATTCTGCACCATACAAGACAATTACCCTATACAAACAGAAGTGTTGAGTAACGCATGTAGAAAAAACAGGACTAGTCACTGAAAGGTAACATTTTACTATGATCATGGCCTAATGTTGAAAGATCTACTTTAATGGAACTTGTCACTAGATTTTCCCAATATAAAATAAAGCCTCTTTTTCCGCAGTCAAGCAATCTGCATATGCATATAAGATCCACATTCTGCATACCCAAAAACTACTTTTACAACCCCCCCATACTGCATGGTCCAGTTTGATGGACATTTCTGGGTTTGCCTGGCGCCCGCAAATCTCGTTTCTGTACAGTTGAATCTCAGGCCTGCACAAGTGTGCTTCGCTCTGCCTTGCTGGGGGGTTCACAGGAAAATACCATAATGCGCATGTGCAGAGCAAGGACAGAGATAGCTGATGATGATCTGTAAGTAAATTCAGTCCATGCACATTACAATCCTTTGCTTTGCCCTGCACAGGTCTGAGCTTCTTCTGCAAGGAACAAGATTGGCAGCGTTGTGTCGATGACGTATGATGCATCATACACATCAAGCAAGGCAGGAAGACGGTGGTTGCAGAGATAGAAGAGGCGTAAGCAAGCCTAGTGATTCCAATTAAACCAGACCACGATGTATGGTGGAATTACAAAAAATATTTTTTGGGATATGCAGAAGTAGTTGGGTGCTTTACCAGGCTCATCACGATTGCTACATCTCTAGAGTAATAGTGATGAGCCAAACAAAGCTCCAGGATTGACGAATTTAAGAGATGCATCAATTTTGGGGCAGCTGCAAGCTACTATTTTTAGGCTGAGGAGGGCACAATAACCATAGGCCTCCCCAGCCTGAGAAAACCAGCCCCCAGCTGTCTGCTTTACCTTGGCTGGGTATCAATATTTGGGGGGGTGGCGTTTTCTTTAATTATTTAAATAAAAAATCACAGAAGCTAATACAGAGGGTGGGGGGAAGCAGTGAATACATGAGGTTTAATGAGCGGACTCAGAAACAGTGTGACAGCCTCACGGAAACTCAGTAAGTTTAATTCACCTGCTTTAATCCCCATTTTGCTTTCTTTTGCAGCCCCCTAACCTTTGTTAACACCATTTTTATAGCACTTAAGTTCTGGTCTCTTAGACTTATATTGGGTTTGGCGTCCGGGATCATATTTTGGTCAAGTCCGGTCCCAAACCGGACTTATTTTAAAAGTCAGATTGGACCCGCTGAACATCTGCAGGTTCGGCCATCTCTACCCCTGAGGTAATGACTGCCAATCATAGATTTCTCCTACCATGGATATTTAACACTTTAGTTTTGGTTAGTATTGATTGAAGTACCTATAGAGAATAAACAAAGTAAGTTTTGCAGGTGGTGGCCTTCATAATTCTTCTAATTCTTCATATTCTCTAGTTCTGCATTTTGCTAGTATCTTTGCATGCCATAGTACCTGTAACCCATTTGGGTTGCATAGGTAATCCAGTTCCTTCCTAATGGCAGACCTATATGTTCTGTTGAGAATACCAGCCCCCAGCTGTTGGCTTTAGCTAGGCTGGGTATCAAAATTTGGGGGACTGCACGTTGTTTTTTTTAAATTATCTATTTAAATAATTTAAAAAAAAACCTGCATGCGGTTCCTCTTAATTTGATACACAGCCAAGATAAGCCCACGGTTGGGGATGGCAGCCTGTAGCTGTGGCTTTATCTGTGCTGGTATCACTATAAGGGGGACCCTACGCCATTTTATAAATGTATTTATTTATTTTATACTCCACTATAAGCACGCAGACAGCAACTGTAATTCCAACCAATCACAGGTGCTGTTAGAGAGGGTGGGGGCGTGATCTACCACCAACCAATCAGAGCCGCCAATGAATATGTATGAGGACTGATGTGTGGACCCGGGAGTAGTGTTACAGCCGCTTGGGAGGATTGGTAATATTTGCTCCTGCTTTAACCCTTTTATTTCATAGGTAATGTTCGGGTCCCCATAGACTTATATGAGGTTCGGCGTCCGGGCAGATATTTGGTTTCAAGTCTGGTCCCGAACCGGACTTTTTTTTTTTTTTTTAAGTCCGGCCGGGCCCACTGGACCTAACATCTGCAGGTTTGCTATTCATCTGTTCACAAGACGCTTCCCAGAAAGATTTTGGCTTACTCACGTACATTTTGGCAAACTGCAGTCTAGCTTTTTTATGTCTCTGTATCAGTAGTGGAGTCTCCTGGGTCTCCGGCCATAGTGTTTCCTTTCATTCAAATGTCGATAAATAGTTTGCACTGACACAGATACACTCTGAGCCTGCAGGACAGCTTGAAATTCTTTGGAACATGATTTATGCTGCTTATCCATCATCCAGTTTATCCTGCAATGCAACATTTCATCAATTTTTCTCTGCCATCCATGTCCAGGGAAATTAGTTTCATTGTCGTGGGTTTTAAACTTCTTGATTATGTTGCGCACTGTGGACAAATGAACATCAAGATTTCTGGAGATGGAATTGTTACCTAGAGATTACTGATATTTTTTAACAATTTTTCTTCCCAAGTCCTCTGACTGTTCTCTTCGCATTCTGTTCTCCATGCTTAGTGTGACACACAGACACAATGCAAACGTTGAGTCAACTTCTCCCTTTTTATCTGGTTTTAGGTGTGATTTTCATATTGCCCACCTGTTATTGCCATAGATGAATTTGAACAAGCACCACATGCTTGAAACAAAAGTTGTTTACCCCCAATTTTGGAAAAGTGCTAACAGTTTTGTCCTGCCCATTTTTGGGTTTTTGTGTGAAATATTGGCCAATTTCCTTTTTTTTTTTTACTTAGTTTGTTTGCGTTTTTCAAATACACACAGAGGAAAGAAACTTGTGTATAACAAAACGTAATTGGAATAATTTTCTGGTAGATATACTTCAATTTCTGGAGCAATTTCAAGGGTGTCAAAATTTTCAGCCATGACTGTATATAATGCAAAATGGTTCCCATAGGTAGCATATCTAATGCTGCAAGAAAAAGTCCTTAAGCATCTGCCTCAGTACAAAAAAAACAGAAATATATGAGAAAAAAATTTAAAAACGCAAGAATGTAGAAGAGAAACTCTTTCTTCTCAAAGAAGACCTGTGACAGTCAAAAGTAGCTAGTTTTTATAATTATTCTACCACTTTTGCTCCTCTCTGTTCTGTCTTCATTTTCTTTAATCTGTCATAGTTTCCAAGATACAGTAATGCCTTGACTTACGAGTTTAATTTTTTCTGTGACCGAGCTCTTAACTCAATTTGCTCTTATGTCAAATTCAATTTTGACATTAAAATTAATTGAAATGCTATTAACCAATTCCAGCCCCTTCTTATTGCCCCCCATCCTGGTATATAACCCCATCCTGGTACTGTATATATGATCCTCCAACCTAGTACATGTCCCCATTCTGGTATATATGATACCCATCCTGGTACATATGATCCCCATCCCGGTACATGGCCCCCATGCTGGTACATGGCCCCAATCCTGGTATATGGTCTCCCATTCTGGTACATAGCCCCCCACAATGCTGCACACTTTTTAAAAAAACTATTATATTCACCCTCCCTTACATAGTTTGCATGCACTGAACTCACATTTTGTGAATACTCTGACTAAGCGATTGTGGTCTCCCCATGGGTTCCACCAGTGATCTATATGTACAAATCTTAAAAAAAGCATGTTTGAACCTCAATTTACTAGGTGAGAGGTTATTTAGGTTACCCGTGTAAGTAGAATCTGTTATGAGTGAAGATGTATGAGTTATACAAAATAATTTTACCTCTGTAAATAAATGTAAGAAAATAAGAGTACGTGGAGTTTCAAACACGTAAACATCTACATACTGTAATGTATGCAAAGAGTCAACAATATCGTAACTTCATGGTTGAATGTTCTTACCATTTGCATGAACTATATCACTGTAATACAATATAATAGGAGCAGAGAACAATATAAATCTTCTGAAAACCTCTGCTGTCAACACAAAAAGCCATAAAAATAGCTAAAGAAAGCCTGGAAACAACAAGTAGTTCTTGTTTCTGGGAGAACCAATTGGTGGCAACAGAAAATTTACAACATTCCTACAGGATAAAACATAGAGGAAATGAAGACAATGTACAATGGAACTGACAAGACGATGAAGAACAATGGCACAGAGACACACAATGAGGATTCATCGACTTCAATAACATCATATGAAATACTGTCATTAGCCATCTTGATGTTGGAGACCATCATTGGTACCTTCATGAATGGTCTTATGGTGATTGTAAACCTGATCAGCCTGCTGACCCACAGAAGACTGGGCTCTTGTGATTCCATACTTACTTGTCTTGGTTTATCACGATTCTCTTTTATGTGGTTGGTTTTAGTTATTTACTTCATTAGCTATTTAGCACCTGATATTGCTGATCGTTATACTGATTTGCAATATACTTGGCTGTTCTTTAACAGCTTAAGCCTGTGGCTTGCCACGTGGCTGAGCACTTTCTACTGCGTGAGACTTGTCAACATCGAGAGATACCTTTTCACAGCATTTAAGACACATTTTGATCGCTTGGTCCCATTCCTTATATCAATAAGTGTATCAATCTCGTTATCCTGCAGTAACTCTGGGGTTTATGACACCATGAACCAGACATTCAACATGAGCAAATTTGAAACATTTAGAAATGAAACTCCATTTGGTGCAATGACAAACAACTTTGTGACTTACTCAGCCCTCTTTGCGGTGGGTTCCGTTCCTCCATTTCTTGTGTTTTGTGTTTCTGCTGGCCTGGTGGTTAACTCACTGTTAAGCCACATGAAAAACCTGAAATCCCAAGAAAGATCAGGATTTAGAGAGCCATCACTGGACGCCCATTGGAGAGCAATTAGAATGATGGGCGCCTTCTTTATGTTTTTCTTCTTTTACTTGTTGGCATTCAACCTATACGGATCAGGAAAGTTAGAAAACGGTGCATCAAGCTGTATTGCTGCACTTTTGATCGGAGCTTATCCTTCTGTACATTCTGTTCTGCTTGTCATTGGGAACCACAAGCTGAAGCATGCCCTTCTGCTAATTCTACAGAAAGGAAATTGCTACCATAAAGAGGTGACTCAGACAATCAGTGATTAAGTGTATACTTAGATTCAGCACTGTAGAGTGGGATTTCACATAATTCCATTCACACAATGGGTGGGAATTTATCATGAGCGGAATATCTAAAGTCATATTTGCTGGAGGCTGTATTGTTTTGATTTATGCTGCACAATGCTTAATAAATGTTGGATACATCTTTCTCTATAAAGCCGGAGTCACACTTGCGAGTGACTAACGCGAGTCTCATATCGCATCACCCGGCACGCCCGCACACTCCCCGGACAGGAAAGTCTCAGCTGCATAGAAATACATGCAGACCCGCTCCTGTCAGGAGAGCTTGCGGCCGCGCTGGGTGATGCGATGCGAGACTCGCGCAAGTGTGACTCTGGCCTAACACTTCTTTCTAGAGTTTTTTCATGCTTTACTGCAAGCCTTTAATGAAGTGAGAATCGCAGCTTTTTTTGTGACTGTTTCAAGTGTCACGACTAATAAATCTCACCTAGCTAACCATGTCCACTTGGTTCATTTTGTTTTCCACATGTCATAGTTCTGTTCCTTGTAAAGCATTAGTGGTACTATTCTATGTATCAGTGCACTTGACCGTATAAATTGGTAGAGTGCTATCAATGGTTTTCATGAATGGCACTCATACCCATGTTGTTTTCTGGGGCTGTGTAAATATTTTTTTTTTCCTTGGACCCAGTTGTCCGAGAGTAAATATGGTGGCCTGTCCAAATTTGATCAGAGTGTCGGATAAAAATTAGCTATGCAAGTCTATGGGTTCGTCAAAAACATTGGACTACACTTTGATGTCATCACAGTGCGATCCAATATTGACGGACTGGCTGAAAGGAGAAGGTGGTGAATCTTTTTTTTCCTCCACCTATAAGAAAAACGGATCCCACTCTGATCATGCTCTGATCTAACATTGATCAGCATCTGATTAGCATAATTGTATCGTTTTTCTTAGATCGAGAGAAAACGGTCCTGGGAACTTACCCTTAAAGAGATTCTTCACTACACTAATATTAGTGACCTACCCATAGTATAGGTTATCACTGTCAGATCCATGGGGGTCATTCACCTGGTATCTCTACCAATCATCTTGATGTAATTAGTGTATTGAGCAGAACAATGCAGTTCCTCTCTGTTTAGTGACTGCCTCCAGCTACTGTAGATCAGCTCCTACATAACGGAACAGCTCATTGATGAGAATGCTGGGGTCAGACCCCACGGAATTGAAATTGATGACCTATCGAATGGCAGGTTTGTCAACTTGAGTTTTTACTTTTTCTGGACAGTTTTTCAAAAAAATAGACAATATTTTTTGCGGACACATTAGAAAACCATAATAAATCGTTATGATTATAAGTGATACATGTCTACAGACCATAATTCTGATATGAAGACTTTAGTTGCATTGACTGTAAGCTGTTAAATGATGACAATTAGGATTCTTTTCCAGTTGCGTTTTGCCCAGGAGTGCAATGCGATAAAACATCGGATGGCTCTCACTCTAGTGCAAAACTATGAGACAGTGTCCATCTGCGATTTAATTTTCATGCCATATCGGCATGAGAAATAAATCGCAGCATGCTGCGTTTGGCAGTGAGTCTCGGCTCACGTGCACCTATACAAGTCTATGGATGCTTGTGAAACATTGCTCTGCACTTGCATGCAATGTGATATACACAGAGACAGGCCAGGAATGAGATGGGGAGAATGTGTTTCCTGCTTCTTTTCTGCAGCTGTGATCCGATCGCAAGATCAGATCACATTCGCATGACCCTCTGCTCACGCTTGCAGCAGAGGGTCATTAGCATATTGCTTCTGATGCTCTCGCATCACAAGCTATGCACAAGTGGAACCAAACCCTTATAGTCAAGCAAATCTGTAGAATTTTCTACCACTTCAAAAAAAAAAATCACAGACGCCTTAAATATTTTTTACAGACATGGCAAAAAAGTGTCCTATTTTTATGGACTAACCTAGAATTTCTGGATGATAGGCAACCCACTAGAAAAGGATATCTTCATATCATTCAAATAGAAAACACCTTTAAAATATACCCATTGCCTATAAGTTTGTGAAAAAAAACCCCATAACATGCCAAGAAAACATTCTGCGTTTTCTAGCAATAATGGCAAAATTGTAAAAATGTTCCTATCTAAAGATATCTAAAGATGTTTTTTTCATTATATTACATTAAATCTTCATAAAAATTCAGAATTGAGCTTTATTGTGACTTATTGACATGTCATTTAAAGCGATTATACACTATTGTTAATCTACCCTATGTACATATTCTATGTATACATGAAAAGTCAACAATGGGTTGATTAAAAAAAAAAAAAAAAAAAAAAAACCCAGAAAAACAACTAAAAATATAGTAAATTTAAAAACACATTCCTATCTATTGTCCAATATATCATTTTTACATATGCTAGTGTGTGAGAAGACTTGACGTGCACTGTTATCTTACGCGCATGCGCAGAACCATCTTGGGCCTTATCAGAGCTGGAAGTGTTGGCTTAGTGTGAGAGACCTGGGAATCGCAAGTGGTGGGATGAGAAGATGCGATGAGGATCGGACAGGTGACAGTGAAGTACAGAGGCGTTGGAGAGGTAAGTGGTATGTTACATAGTTACATAGGTTGAATAAAGACCTAGATCCATCTAGTTCAACCTTCTTCCACCAATGTTGAGTATCGGTATTTTATTGCATTTATTTTAACCTTGTGGTGACCCTTTTAAAGTTCAGAAAAATGGCAGCTGCAAGTGAATTACAATAAAAATCTGAATTTTGGCAAATGTGGAATTTTATTAGAATTTAGTAGAATTCAGTTCTATCCAGACATAACCATATATACATGTCTTATGCAGAACATGATTGGAGAAAAGGAGCACTAATTTATACAGTTGGTGGAATAGAGCATGACAATACAATACTGCCCAGACAAGGAGAATATAATACTCATCCTGTCATATTTATTAGCACTACACGATTAATCTTGCTTATTAGTTATAAAGCAAACACAACACTAATGTTACATCACCTGCTCACAAATCACTTGGCTTATACCATATGCTGCACCACGCTTTTGATAAATGGTATTGTCACTGATGGCTTTACAGTGACTGGGTATGATTGTTGTTATTCTACTTTATTATTTTAGACTAATTAAACCTGACAATTTCATATATAACCACTCCAGTTTTCCTATCTGGGTGACACACATTGCAATATTGGGGAACCTGTAGTGTTATGATAGTCATTCTCCCATAATTACTTCTTTACATAGTTTCTCTACATATATTTACACGCTAGTAAAATAACAGAGGGTACTTTGCACGCTGCGACATCGCTACTGCGATATCGTCGGGGGTCAAATCAAAAGTGACGCACAGCCGGCGCCAGTAACGACGTCGCAACGTGTAAAGCCTAGATGCGCCGATAAATGATCGCAAAAGCGTCGAAAATCGGTGACCTGTGTAGCGTCGGTTATTTTCATAATGTCGCACCAATAAGAGATACGATGTTGTTCCTCGTTCCTGCGGCAGCACACATCGCTGTGTGTGAAGCCGCAGGAGCGAGGAACATCTCCTTACCTGCCTACACTGGCTATGCGGAAGGAAGGAGGTGGGCGGGATGTTTACGTCCTGCTCATCTCCACCCCTCCGCTTTTATTGGCTGCCTGCTGTGTGACGTCGCTGTGACGCCGCACGACCTGCCTCCTTAGGAAGGAGGCGGGTCGCCGGCCAGAGTGACGTCGCAGGGCAGGTAAGTGCGTGTGAAGCTGCCGTAGCGATAATGTTTGCTACGGAAGCTATCACAAGATATCGCATGTGCGACGGGGGCGGGTACTTTAGTGCTCGGCATCGCTAGCCGATGCTAGCGATGTCGCAACGTGCAAAGTACCCCTAAGGGTACGCACCAAAAATCAGGATTACTAGCATTTTGCACAGAACCTGTTTTTGCTGCATCAAAAACACTGCATTGTACACTATAATCACAGTGGATGGGATTTATAGAAATCTCCTGCCCACTGTACTTCTTTTTAAGAGTCCAAAAGAATTCCAGCAATGCAGTCCAAAAAATATTATATATAAAAATAGAAACTTTATTTGTTAATCATATTAAAAAGTCCAAACAGGGTCAACACTAGCCCACAAAATGGGACGCGTCCTCTTTGTGGGCTAGTGTTGACCCGGTATGGACTTTTTAATATGATTAACAAATAAAGTTTCTATTTTTATATATAATATTTTTGGACTGGATTGTTGGAATTCTTTTGGACTCTAAGCTTCAAGCCTTGCCGATTTTTCCCTTACGTGCACGGTCCAAAAACCTAATGGTCTCCGTGGAGCAGGTGAGCTGGATAAATCTTTTTTCCTTGTACTTCTTTTTAACTATTTGTAAACTGACCTGCGGCACAGGTTCCCGAGCTGCAGCATGTCCATTTATTCATGTGCATGTTCTCAGCGGGGGAACAGAGCAAAAATACCCTGCACCATGAATCCTGATGGTGGGCATGGACAGCACATTCTCCGACACAGGACACTAGCGTCTCCGCAAAAGAAATTATGCTGCGTCCAGAATGTGAGGAAGCCTGATCGTGGGAATGTACCCTCAATGCTTTCCAATGGGAACATTGGCTGTTGGGCGTGGAGTCTTTGTGTGCCTCTTTTCACTAATTGTCAGAGGTATATACTGTACTGGGAATAATTCTTGGAGAATGACTCAAATGGAGAAGTGCAAAGTATGCATTGTATAGATATTTGTCAGCTGATAACCATAGTGTTAAAGAACATTTGTTGTTTTGTTGTGATCCACTGTATAGGAAAGTGCATTTGGCTGCATTCTGGTAAGTATCCTATGTTTTTATATGTGTTACTATTCATTTTCTTACTGTTTTGCTTATACACATTGTTTTTATTGTAGTAGATATTTGTCTGTTAATGGCCACAATCTGTATGTGCACCTGCACATTACACTTATACAATCAGGTGTGCTGTCCCCTCTTTTTGGTTTTGTGCTAGTCTCTCGTACATTTTGGGGTACACTTGTGGGACTGCTGATATTGCAAATACTCCAGCTGCAGTGTCTCCTCCTGTCCACCAGGGATGTCTGCTCAGTCTTAGAGGAGAATTCTGTGAAGAGAAGGACTTAGTGATGGGCAGTCCGGCTCATTTTGGTGATCCGGTTCCCATGGCTCCGCTCACCAAAAAGAGCCGGCTCATTCGGATCGTTCTCGGCTCCTCA
This sequence comes from Anomaloglossus baeobatrachus, assembly GCF_048569485.1. Taxonomy (NCBI): domain Eukaryota; kingdom Metazoa; phylum Chordata; class Amphibia; order Anura; family Aromobatidae; genus Anomaloglossus; species Anomaloglossus baeobatrachus. Next base: position 83,137,171 of record NC_134357.1, on the reverse strand, counting down.
TTAAATATGTGTTCACCCCAGGTGAACACATATTTAAGATTATAGTGACGCCGCTGAAACTCCGCCCACCCGCCGATAAACCCCGCCAACTTACAAGGGACCAATTAGATTGCAGAGTGGGCGGGGTTTCAGCGTCGAAAAGAGCCGTTTAGCGATTTTAGTGGCTCACTTTGGTGATCTGTCTCCTGTCAGTCACTGCAGGGAGCCGGATCCTTGTGTCAGATCGTTCGTGACTGACAGATCACTAAGGACTCAGGAAGTGGGAAGGAGAGAGGGAGACAGATTGAGAGAGACCATGAAGTGTGATGGCTGCCTCTACCTGTGATTGTTTGAAATCCCTGGACTGCTGGAGACAGCCTGCTGATCTCTGTTTAAAGAGAGGCCACACAGCTAAGTGCTTATGTTCATAGACTGTTGTCAGATAGAGAGACTGTGATTGGAGCTGATCTGCATCTGAGGCCTTCCTAGGAGAACTGGCCCTATGATTGCCGGTGCCAGAGGATACTGCTATGGAGAAAAGCCCTGAAGTGATCTGTCCCCATGATTGTCTGTCCCCATGATTGCCGTGCCATAGAGAACTGTTGCGGAGCCGAATGCGGAGCGGACACCCTTTTGCCCGGAGACCTTCCTGGATAAATGCGATGTAACAGTGAGTCCTGAGCTCAGGCCTAGCCTATATCTTTTTGTTTTTGCAGACAAGTGTGCACACTGACTCGGTAATGACTTTGGTGGCACACTAGGTCTAATATATATATATACCTTGCAGCGGTCACTGTTGCAGTACTGAATTTTACTGATTGTGTATATCTGCTAGCAGGGGTTTAACCCTGGGTACTTTCCTGTATTGCTCAGATGTATGGGGGAAGGGCGGGGAATTAGAGTTTCTGTTAAGATTGTTAATTGGTGTGCTGGAACAGGGACAGCTCCTTACTGCACCCAGTGATTTACACCTTCTAGTGCTTCCTAAAGTTCCTGAATAGGTAAATTGTTCCTACTGATTCCTGTCCCTCTGGAATCGGTCTCTGGCCCAGCATGCTGATCCTGGTTTGGTAACTGGGTGTTTGTGCATTAATTGGTGTCTATATTCACTTCGCATATTGAGGTTCACCTCCTGTTTACCTTACCGGGGTATAAAGAGTTTACAGTTAAACTTAAGCCCACTTTACACGCTACGATATCGGTACCGATATCGCCAGCGAGCGTACCCGCCCCCGTCGGTTGTGCATCACGGGAAAATCGCTACCCCTGGCGCACAACATCGTTAGTCCCCTTCACACATACTTACCTACCTTGCGACGTCGCTATGGCTGGCGAACTGCCTCCTTTCTAAGTGGGCGGTTCATTCGGCGTCACAGCGACGTCACTAAGCGGCCGCCCAATAGAAGTGGAGGGGGAGAGATGAGCGGGTCGAACATCCCGCCCACCTCCTTCCTGCCTCATTGCATGCGGCCGCAGATACGATGTAGTTCCTCGGTCCTGCGGTGTCACACATAGCGATGTGTGCTGCCGCAGGAACAATGGACAAAAACTTAAAAAAAAGGGCTTCCCTTGATTTTCTATTGCCAATGAAGATAACACTAAGCAGTGGGGGTTAACAGCCAGTAGCTGCTTGGGTTACCCTTAGCTAGCAATAGAAAATGCAGCGGTAGGCCACGCATTTTTTTTTTACCCCAGCCAGGTACATTTTTTTTTGTGTCCAGCCAGGTACAACTAAGCAGCTGGGAATTGGAATCCGTAGCGCAGGTCAGCCCAAGCTTTCTGCCCCCCCGCTGTGAATTGAAGTCCGCAGCCAGGTACAGCAGGCAGGAACGGGCCGCCCTCAACCCCCAGCTGCCTATTTGTACCCAGCTGGGAACCAAAAATATACGGAAGACCTTTTTTTAATTATTTCATAAATTTCATGAAATAATTAAAAGAAAATGACGTAGGCTTCACCCAATTTTTGTGTCCAGCCAGGTACAATTAAACAGCTGGGGATTGGAATCCGCACTGCAGGTTGGGCCAAGCTATCTGGGCCCCCCCGCTGTGAATTGCAGTCCGCAGCCGCCCCAGAAAATGGCGGTTTCATAAAAGCGCCATGTTCTGGCGCTGTATCCAACTCCTCCAGGTGGCACGCTTTGTTTTACCAGCTGGTGTTAAGCCTGAGATTCTTAATGTCAGGTCAAGTTTGATCCGGCCATTAAGAATCTCCATTAAAGGGTTAAAGAAAAGACACCATACAGAGAAAAAATACTTTATTAGGAATAAATACACAGACACACTTAGGGGCTCCATCTTTATTACTCCCTCTCACCCCTCCATGATCCTAGTCTTCTGTTTTCTTCAACCCATGCAGCTCTGCCATATCACACAACACAGGGGGGAAGAAGCTGCTCCTCCCCGTGCTGTGTAATCGAGCAGAGGCTGCAGCGGGTTGGTGGGCGGTGACGTCACCACTGCCATAGAAACCTACTGAGCGGGTTACTACAGCAACGGTGATCTCCGATCAGCTGATTCTCTGCGCCGCTATTCAACGGGTCCTGCATAAGCTGCTGAATAGTGGCGCCGGTAAACAGGGAGTTAACTCCGGCGGCTCCTGCAGGAGCCGGTGCATAGCAGCCTCGGTAATCAGGTGATCGTAGATCACCGATGCTATAGTAACCCACTCGGTAGGTTACTATGGCAATGGTGGCAGTGGTGACATTACGTCTCCTAGTACCTACACTACCTAACACATACTAAATCTGTCCCTAGCTTAGCAGCACTTCTCCCTACACTAGTTGACTGTGGATCACACTACCGAGCACAGCGCCGTCAGGTGTCATATACAGCTGATGACGCTGTGCATCCAGCCAATCATTGAAATGCCACAGCCATGTTGGTTGTGGCATTACAGTGTGTGACAGCCAATCCCTGCATGTGGGCTGAAAATGTAAACAGCAGCCACATGCAGGGAAGGGGAGCCGAGCATCTGCCCGAGCATCTCGCCGGTACTCGGAGCTCGCCGAGTATACGAGCACTGAGATGCTTGAGCGAGCATCTAGTAGCGATGAGCATGCTCGCCCATCCCTACAAATAACCCTTTTAACAAAAAGATGTTCTGATAAAGCAGCTCAGTTGAGGCTATATTGACTTTTTTCCCCTTCATTGGCTGAATGGTTGTCTATATGTATGCTCACTGTATGCTCTTGAAGCTATCTGGGTGCAAATGACAAAACCCTGCACATTATGGGATGTGACCAGTTGCATAGCTTGGAACTCATGGGCCCCAATTGTAAATGTATAACTTGGCCCATCACCCACCATGTGTCTTCACATTACTGTTATCTTATGTGGCAGGGGGGGCTTTGTGTACCATACTCAGCACATGCTAAAAAATCCTGCTATCTTTCAGATTTATTTTTCCATTTATATTGTGAGTCTAATTAAGATAGTGGCATCACAATCATTCAGCGATCAAACTTTAAAGGGGTATTCCATCTTTAAGATCCTATCCCAATATGTAGTAGATGTATTAATCATAATATTAGCAAATACCTCCAATTAAAAATGTAGTATAGTTCTCCTGATATAGCCATGTCCCTTATCTCATGTGTAGGGCATTGCAGCTTAGATCCATGGTTATGTCCACTCATATAGTGACAGTTAGTTGCTCGTGGTCGTAACCATGGATAGCCTAAGTTTCAATGTCCTGCACATGAGTTAAGTGACATAGCTAATCAGGAGAACTATACTACATTTCTAAATGGAGGTATTTGCTAATATTATTATTATTATTACTACTACACCAATACATATTGGGATGGAATCTTGGAGATGGGAATAACCCTTTAAATGAACAGCATGTCCAGGAAGAATGACTACATCTACATCTGTTATTTTAACGGCATGTATTCATTATATTGCCCTGTAATCCTTTAGTCAGGTTATTCTGTTCAGATTGTAAATCACAGGGTGTGACACAGTAACTTGCAATGGGGGCGCCTAGACTGGCCCTCAGTCTAGGGACCCTAAGCGGTTTCTTATTCCAGAGGTACTTCAGATGGCAAAGACGTCTGGACTGCCAGCGTAGCCCTAACTCCTTACTAGCCCTGGGGAGAGCCCAGACAGGAGTGATAAATCCTACAAAAACAGACAGATAGGGGAAAACCAAAGCTGAAACTCACAGCAAGCACACACAGGGGTAAAGACAATATGTGCTCAGGGAGAAGTAAAGTACAGGGAGGAAATGAGCAAACAACAAGGATATTTCCATCGCATATCATATAGCACTCAGCAGTTCACTAATAGCTGGATCACAACGCCCAATGACTGGTATCGTTGGAGCAAAGCTAGAGCTATAATCAGCATGGAGGACCAGGTTCCACCAGCTTTTAAATGGCATGGGTGGCTGTGATAGATCTTCAGCAACCTGTGACTCTAGCAGTCTAGTTAGATTGATCACCAGTAAGCACAAAATAGGTCGATGCCCGGCTCTGACTAAACAACTTAAGAGAGTCTGGTGGCAGACTCTGCAGTGTGAACAGGGTCTGAAGGCGCCAGAACACCATATGACATTGTATGTCTGTACAGAACCTTTTTTATATTAATTATCTGTGCTAATACATACACAAGAATGATAAAATATACTGTAATGTTAATATTTAATATTCTGGAGCTACATAAAATAGGAAATAAATGTGTCCCTCTTTGTTACAATATGTGCAAAAACTTTGTTTTTTAGAATAATAAATTATGACCTCACATTGCACGAGTAATGATCAAAGCAAAGAAACAGCACACGACTAATAGCCACAGGTGATGTCATAATACATAGATAAAAAAACGTAGAATGACAGTAAGAGGTACGGCCTTGCACAATATTGTGAGCTAATAAGGCTAGTGATATTGCAGCATCGGGGTAATAAGAAAAAACTCATAAAATAATAATACAGGAAAAGTCGTAGTGATGTCACAGCACAGGTATGAATGACACATTCATGTCATGACATATGCTGAACCCTGTGAAGTCATAGAAAAAGGGTTATGTCATGGGTTTGTCATGTGTGACAGACAGTCCTGTGGTTTCTGGCGATAGAAGGTCACAGCCTCTGGCTGCGCAGAATGCTCCCTGACTTTCCATTGTTCCTGCTGTCAGTATTCATTGGTATAGCTTTCCTGCTGGATTCATCTCTCCCTTTTGGACCCAGCAGGAGCTCGACTTTTACCCAGCAATTGAGTATTATCAGTACTTCATTGGTGTTTAAATACCCCAAAAATTCTTAGACTGGTGATGGTGATATTTTCCAGTTCCTTCAAGCTGAGGTTGCAAGCAGATGGCTTGTACTCCTCCGTGGTATCGTTGCTGAAAGATCTGCTGAACTTCTACTTGAGTCATCTAATGATAAGTTGTTCATGCATTTTCCCCACATGTGTCTTTTATAGTTTAGTGGAGTTGACGAAGAGCTCATCCCATCCTTTCCCTACACTAGGGATACCTAGGGTCAGGTATCTGGCTCATCTCATAGGTGTGGAACCCATCTATAGGGGTGAGGGACTCCAGAGAACAGTAGTAGGTTTGGTCAGGCGTCACCATCTTCCCTCTCCCTAGACACAGGGTTTACCTTCCCTTTCGTTGTGCACTTCGTACTTCCCCGTACCTTGCGTCACAGGTTATTGGACATAGTGACGTCATTGATATTTATGCATAACCACTGGGAACTTTGTATGTCAGCTGATAATTTTGGGGATCTTCAATGTAGAAAGGGTTTGCCATGTTGATACAACCTAATTAAAACAAAAAGTAAGAAAATATCAGATCCTCATCATCTATAGGATTAAATACATATTGGCACTGTCTTTTGGTTGTTGTGGATGTAACTGTACAGTGACAATGTTTCCAGTAGGTGGCACAAATGCACCATCAACTAAATACAAAAGTAAAAGTGTATCAGATTGAGGTTAGACAAGATAGCCGACTAAGAAATTCTGTCATTTGACAATGAAATTGAGCTGAAAGCAGATAATCATTCGCTGGCATGACTGCCAACTGTCCCACGAAAGCTGATCGTTGTATTGTGTGAAACAAATCCTATGAAGTAAATACAAAATTCTATTTCCAAATAATGAAAAGAGATAAAACAAAACAATGAATGTGAAATGTATAAATCACTGTGCGTCACGCGTGACAGCAGCTTGACCTTGTGTGTCATGTTTCATGCTTTTTCCTGTGTTTCTTTCCCTACAAACCTCCATCTTTACATGAAACTGTAACTTGCATTTTCCCAAGGTCGATGGATAGGAAAATCCAATGGGCAGACAATTCAGAAGCAAATTGCAATGTAGCCTGGCTTGTGCTGCCCTGTTGTGTCCCTTACAACTATTCTCTCATACTTAGCAGCTTTATAATTACTTGTATAAGTTATTTTATGTCTTAAAGGGTTAGTCATCTACACCTTCGGCCTGGGACAGCTCATCGAGTCCCACGTTTTCCAGTATCATCTCTATGCCGATGACACACAGATCTACCTCTCTGGACCTGACATTACCTCTCTACTAACCAAAATTCCACAATGTCTGTTTGCTATTTCATCCTTCTCTGCGCGATTCCTAAAACTTAACATGGACAAAACAGAGTTCATTGTCTTTCCTCCTCCTCACTCCTCTCCTCCAACAAGCCTTTCCATCAAACTTGATGGTTGCTTACTCTCCCCAGTCTCACAAGCTCGTTGCCTTGGAGTAACCCTCGACTCTTCTCTATCCTTCAAGCCACACATCCAAGCCCTCTTCAACTCATGCCGATTACAACTCAAAAACATCTCCCGGATCCGTGCTTTCCTTAACCAAGAATCAGCAAAAACATTAGTGCATGCCCTCATCATCTCCCGCCTCGACTACTGCAACCTCCTGCTCTCTGGCCTCCCTTCCAACACTCTTGCACCCCTCCAATCTATCCTAAACTCTGCGGCCCACTTAATCCACCTCTCCCCTCGCTATTCCCCAGCCTCGCCACTCTGCCAATCCCTTCACTGGCTTACCATCACCCAACGACTCCAGTTCAAAACACTAACCATGACATACAAAGCCATGCACAACCTGTCTCCTCCCTACATCTGTGACCTAGTCTCCTGGTACCTACCTGCACGCAACCTCAGATCCTCACAAGATCTCCTTCTCTGCTCCTCTCTTATCTCCTCTTCCCACAATCGCGTACAAGATTTCTCCCGTGCATCCCCCATGCTCTGGAACACTCTACCTCAGCACATCAGACTCTCCCCTACCGTGGAAAGCTTCAAGAGGAACCTCAAGACCCACCTCTTCCAACAAGCCTACAACCTACAATAGCCCTCAGTCCAGTAGACCACTGCACAACCAGCTCTGTCATCACCTACTGTATCCTCACCCATTCCCTGTAGACTGTGAGCCCTCGCGGGCAGGGTCCTCTCTCCTCCTATACCAATCTGTTTTGTACTGTTAATGATTGTTGTACGTATACCCTCTTTCACTTGTAAAGCACCATGGAATAAATGGCGCTATAATAATAAATAATAATAATATTTCCCAAGATAGTAAATTATTTCCTATTTTTTAAGAAAGGGGGTAACCTACTTATTGATAACGATACTGCCACTGCTGTAGTAGGGGGGCTGGGATCCACCGTGTACATGTACCATATTTTATAGACTATTGAATATTATAAGATATATATGTTTGTACTGACGGCTGCCATCCAGTGGCAAGTCAATCTTAGATTAGATGTTAGATAAGTTAGGGTTCACACTAGAAGTCCCAGAGAGGGGTCATTTAACATTTCTACCTTTGGAACTCAGAGACGGGTCGAATGGCCTGAAGGATTTTAGCTAACATCCTATAATCACCGTCTTTTGTTCTGTAATTAAGGCCATTACTGTCGCACCACAGGAGGTTGTTGTTTTCCATTGAGTTTAGCCATTTAGTTTCTAGTTAGTTCTATTCAGTTTGGACTAAGGGTCATTTGACCCTCTTTTGGGACTTCAGGGGGGAGCTCGAAATTTCTGGGACTTCTAGTGTTAAGGTACTAGGAGAAGTGGCAGATGGTGGGAAAGAGAAGAAGAGCGAAATCTTAAGAGGGGACCAGTAGAAAATAGGGTTCAAATGTGAGATGAAGTAGTCTTGGTGCTAGGGCCAGTTAGGGAACCCTGAGGTAACGTCAAGAGGTCTGGAGCCTACGGCTCACCCAGACTGGCTTAAAGGGTTGTCAGGCCCTGAATCAGATGAGGGTGAAAGGAGTAAGGGAGAAGGAGACACCGGCCCCGGAGCTTGTGGATGAATTCAAGATTGCAGGGGTAACAGGTCGAGGAATAGAAGAAGGAACGAAAGTAAAGCCATGTCTGTCATAACGGTGTGAAGAATAAAAGTGAACTATTCCGCGAACTCTGCTGTTTGCATGAGTTACTGACTGTCCATGATGGCGACTGCCAGTGGGGCGATGGACACCAGCTTGAAGAAACCTGTAAGTGTTATTGTCCCCACCAGAAGTCACATCCGCACAAAGTCTCCTTGGTGAAAAAATGTGGCAACCACGCACTGGGTACATCAACTGCTGCCAAAAAAAGGGCTCTGGAACTTGGGAACTCTGCAGTCTCATCTTTACTGGTGAAAGGTGTACAAGATTTCTAAATTAATTGCCAATGGGGCTGCAGGAGATAGCAGAATGCTGTGCTTGGTTTTCTACAGTAGTTTAATAAACAATGACTGGAGTCAACGTAGAGCATGCACACATCTGCGCAATTAAAGGGAACCTGACAGCTGATTCACATGGATCGTTCCTTGTACAGCATGATATAGACACTAGGTGCATGATTTCAGCCATGTATGCTTGACTCTGAAATACTGCTGTGCTTTAGAGAACATACTTTAAAAGCCATCGGGGACCATGCTACACAAGAGACAAGGGTCCTAGGTCACTGCTCCCTGTCCGCCTCCTTAGAGTGACAGGTCTCGCCCTAAAAATGCATGTAGGGTGGAGACCTGTCACTCCAGGGCAGAGGGTGGAACAACGCACAGGGGAACCGCCTGTCCAACTAGTCTCCCGTGTGGCTCAGTCTTTGGTGGCTTTTAAAGTATGTTTTTCTCTGAACACCATAGAATTTTAGAGTCAAAAGTACATGACTGAAATCCTACAGCCAGTGTCTGAATCATGCTGTCCATGGATCAAGCAACATGTATCAGCTGTCACGTTCCCTCTACCGATGAGACTCTGTAGAGCCCAACTCCAAGGTTCTAGAGCCCCATTTTTTGGATCACTAAGAATCCCAGCAATCAAAGCACCAGATTAGTAAGTTATGTCCTTTCCAAGCAATAGTTGATAATTTACTATCTTTGGATAGTAAAATTAGATGTAACCCCCCCAAGCTGATCCGCCTCGGATTTGATTAGCCAAACTCAAGCCATACTTTATTAAAGTCACATCTGTCCCAGCTAATGTTTGTGTCAAAGGAATCCTGTCACCATTGCAGCTATCACCAGTCCTACTTTTATGTGTATATGTTTTATTAGCGCTTGTACATAACTTTTGTTTGGTGGTGGTATCATTATCTGAGCCCAACACCATAGGATAATTATAGTTAGACAATGATTGTACACTGTGTGACAGTACACCATATGGGAGTCCATCAAAAGGTGCGCAGTAGGATTGATCCTGACCATCAGATGCAAAACAGTATCATCATCAGTATTTGACAAGGTAACATCTGGTTTGTTTTTCACATATTAAAAAGTGTTGTAGCCATTCTGTTTAATAATGCAAATAAAAGTATATAATAGAATATATGCTTCTTACAATTTTAATGGCAGTCATGCATAACTGTATTCTCATACAATTACACGGGTGTTTAGAAAAACACACATAAAGATGTAAAAAGATGTAAAAAATAGTAACAGGCTTTCAGTTGTGTTGTACAATAGATGGCCATAATTAAAAAAAAATGTAGTAAATGTATATGTGCTCCAACAGAACAGTGATCCACAGACATAATATATAATATACAGTACAGACCAAAAGTTTGGACACACCTTCTCATTTAAAGAGTTTTCCTTATTTTCATGATTGAAAATTGTAGATTCACATTGAAGGCATCAAAACTATGAATTAACGCATGTCGAATGAAATGCTTAACAAAAAAGTGTGAAACAACTGAAAATATGTCTTATATTCTAGGTTCTTCAAAGTAGCCACCTTTTGCTTTGATTACTGCTTTGCACACTCTTGGCATTCTGTTGATGAGCTTCAAGAGGTAGTCACCGGAAATGGTTTTCCAACAATCTTGAAGGAGTTACCCATAGATGCTTAGCCCTTGTTGTCCCTTTTGCCTTCACTCTGCGGTCCAGCTCACCCCAAACCACCTCGATTGGGTTCAGGTCTAGTAACTGTGGAGGCCAGGTCATCTGGCGTAGCACCCCATCACTCTCCTTCTTAGTCAAATAGCCCTTACACAGCCTGGAGGTGTGTTTGGGGTCATTGTCCTGTTGAAAAATAAATGATGGTCCAACAAAACGCCAACCAAATGGAATAGCATACTGCTGCAAGATGCTGTGGTAGCCATGCTGGTTCAGTATGTCTTCAATTTTTAATAAATCCCCAACAGTGTCACCAGCAAAGCACCCCCACACCATCACACCTCCTCCTCCATGCTTTACGGTGGGAACCAGGCATGTAGAGGCATGGTGGTTGGATCCAAAGATCTCAAATTTGTACTCATCAGACCAAGGCACAAATTTCCACTGGTCTAATGTCCATTCTTTGTGTTCTTTAGCCCAAACAAGTCTCTTCTGCTTGTTGTCTGTCCTTAGCAGTGGTTTCCTAGCAGCTATTTTACCATGAAGGCCTGCTGCACAAAGTCTCCTCTTAACAGTTGTTCTAGAGATGTGTCTGCTGCTAGAACTCTGTGTGGCATTGACCTGGTCTCTAATCTGAGCTGCTGTTAACCTGCGATTTCTGAGGCTGGTGACTCGGATAAACTTATCCTCCGCAGCAGAGGTGACTCTTGGTCTTCCTTTCCTGGGGCGGTCCTCATGTGAGCCAGTTTCTTTGTAGCATTTGATGGTTTTTGCCACTGCACTTGGGGACACTTTCAAAGTTTTCCCAATTTTTCGGAGTGACTGGCCTTCATTTGTTAAAGTAATGATGGCCACTCGTTTTTCTTTACTTAGCTGCTTTTTTCTTGCCATAATACCAATTCTAATAGTCTATTCAGTAGTACTATCAGCTGTGTATCCACCAGACTTCTGCACAACACAACTGATAGTCCCAACCACATTTATAAGGCAAGAAATCCCACTTATTAAACCTGACAGGGCACACCTGTGAAGTGAGAACCATTTCCGGTGACGACCTCTTGAAGCTCATCAAGAGAATGCCAAGAGTGTGCAAAGCAGTAATCAAAGCAAAAGGTGGCTACTTTGAAGAACCTAGAATATAAGACATATTTTCAGTTGTTTCACACTTTTTTGTTAAGTATTTCAATCCACATGTGTTAATTCATAGTTGTGATGCCTTCAATGTGAATCTACAATTTTCAGAGTCATGAAAATAAAGAAAACTCTTTGAATGAGTCTGTACTGTACGTCATAAGGGTACTTTACACGCTGCGATCTCGCTAGCGGGATCGCAAGTGATCGTACCCGCCCCCATCGGTTGTGCGACAAGGGCACACAACCTCGCTTACACCCGTCACACGGACTTACCTGCCCTGCGACGTCGCTCTGGCCGTTGAACCGCCTCCTTTCTAAGGGGGCGGTTCGTGCGGTGTCACAGAGACGTCACACGGCATGCATTCAATAGAAGCGGAGGGGCGGAGATGAGCGGGACGTAACATCCCGCCCACCTCCTGCCTTCCGCATTGCCAGTGGAGGCAGGTAAGCAGATGTTTGTCGCTCCTGCGGTGTCACACACAGCGAAGTGTGGTGCCGCAGGAACGAGGAACAACGTCGCTAATAAGCAGAAAACGATTTTTTGTTTAAGGACGACCTCTCCGCGGCAAACGATTTTGACCGCTTTTGTGATCATTTAAGGTCGCTCGTACTTGTCACACTGCGATATCGTTAATGACGCCGGATGTGCGTCACAAACACCGTGACCCCGACAATAATTCACTAACGATATCGCAGCGTGTAAAGTACCCTATAGACTATGTACCGTAGTACACATTTCTATTTTAGCCATTTACTAAAATTAACTTAGATTTAGTGTGGGTACAAGTGTGAAGACTCTAATACAATCCAAAAAATGTGCTGGTATCATGAAACCGGCCTAAGATTCACTGGTAAAAACAATCAACTCAAATTGTACAAGGTGCACATTACTTAGATTTAACCAAAATATATTAAGGGTAACCCAAATACAAGAAGGACTCCTTATACTTAAAAGGGGTATTCCCATCTTCAAAATCCTACCCTAATATGTAGTAGGTGTAATAATACTAATATTAGCAAATACCTCCAATTAGAAATGTAGTATAGTTCTCCTGATATAGCCATGTCACTTACTTTATGTGCAAGGCATTGCAGCTTAGGTATCCATGGTTATGTTCACTCATATAGTGACAGTTAGTTAGTTGCTCATGGTCTGGATACCTAAGCTGTAATGTCCTGCACATGAGGTAAGAGACATGGCTATATCAGGAGAACTATACTACATTTCTAATTGGAGGTATTTGCTAATATTATTATTATTATTATTATTATTATTACTACACCAACTACATATTGAGATAGGATCTTGGAGATGGGAATACCTCTTTAAATTTAACCTGCATTAACCAAGGCTTTATACTAGTTTGTCTGTAATAATGTCCTAAAAATATGATTAAAGTGCTTGCCCGGGTTTAAAATAGGATTTGATTTATTTCAAAGCTGTACAGGTAGGATAAAGTGATTTTCTTCCTGCTACCTTTGTAGATGGCTTGTGGAGGAAAGAATCTGCAACAAAGGGAGGGAGCACAACTAAGTAGGATCCTAAGGATATTTGCATATAGAGGTTTTTTGAGCTTATAGACTCTAAAAAAGACTAAAAAAAATTGCTCACATAATGACTGACAGACCCTTCCTATTGGTTTGTATTAGGCCCGTTTCACACTTCATTGAAAAACACTGACGTTCTTCACTGACGTGTAAAACACGCACATGTCCCTCCGTGTTCCGTGATTCACGGCACATGTGGATTGTCCATGTGCAATCCGTGATCCATGATCCGTGATTGCATATGGACATTACTCACCTGCCTTTGCTCCTGCTGTCCATGGTGCTGAAGTCTCTGGCTCTGCAGGTCCGCCCACCGCTCTCAGCAGCTACTTCCAGGTCAGCTATTCCTGCTCTCATGAATATTCATGAGCCAGGCAGGAGCTGCCGAGAGCGGAGGCTGCAGAGCGAATCGCAGGCAAGGTAAGTTGACAATATTTAATATGTCCGTGATTTTCTGGTACGTGTTTCACGGATCACACACGGATCACACCATAGTGTGGTCCGTGGGTCATCAGTGATGCCAGAAAAAAACTGACTTGTCTCCGTGCAGAATCACGGCCACGGGTGTACGCTGCACGGAGACACGTTCAATGAAAAATCACTGATGTTTGAGCAGACCCATTGATTATAATGGGTCTGCGTATGTCAGTGATTCTGGTACGTATAAAAAAAAAGCACATACGTACCAGAATCACTGACGTGTGAAGGGGGCCTTATACAGACACTTTGCTGTTCATATGTTCAGTATTTTTTTTTCTGTTTCAGGTATTTTTTCTGCTTCAGGTTTCATAAAATATTATAACAGGATAATTATAGAGGACAAAGAAAAGGATGAAATATTAAGGCACTTTTCATCTGTGTTAACCAAGGAACTGACTGTTCCAGGGATCTTTCAACAAGGCAAAAAAGCCTCCCCCTGATATAACTAATTTAACAGAAGAAGAGGAAGAAGTATGCCTGTGTCTGCATAAATTAAACATTTAAAAATCCCCCGAACTAGATGGCGGTCATCCATGCATATTGCGGGAACTGAGACCAGTAATTGACAGACCCCGGTATCTTTTATTCTTAGACTTTCTTGTAACAGGGTTGGTACCTCAGGATTGGAGGATGGCTGATGTGGTACTGATATTTAAGAAAGGTAAGAGGGTGGATCCAGGCTACTACTGTCCGGTAGGTCTGACATCAGTGGTGGGCAAGGTAAAAAACAAAACACAGACATACTGCAAACTCCCACGAACAAACAGTAAGAGATTAAGGAGAAAAGCAAGAGAAGTAAGGCAGCAATAAAGGGACAACAAGGGTTAACACCACAAACGCTTACAGCTATAAAGTACTACAACCACTAGTAGATCTGGAGCATACCACCTCTCCAGACCAGTATAGGCTAGCTAAAGCTAGCATTAATGGTATTGTCCAACCAACAGAAATAGGAGGAGAGTGAATGTGACTGGCTCCCCCCACAGCATGTGAAAAAAGGAGATTAACAAGCAGCCTAGCAGAAATTAACTCTTGCTAGCCTTCATATGAACTACAAGTCTGTGAGTCGCCGCCTGAGTCTCCCTGTGCTGATTAAAGACATCAGAGAAGTTAGCAGAGTGCTAGATTCTATAGCCTTCAGAGATCCTGACGCCGCCATGACAGTTATTGATGCCTGTAAAACCTTCTTGTGACAGGAAGTCAATGTGAAACTCAAGCATTTTTCTGGAAGATTTTCCAGAAAAATGCTAGAGTTGCCTATAGACTTCCAATTTACTTGGTACATGAGTCGAGCCCGTCCAAGCGTCAAGTTGCTCGTTATGAGTACCTATCATGGTAGTGCTCGCTCATCACTAGTCATCACATATATTTGGCTTGGCAAGGATGACATGGAGAAGACATAATACAAAGGCTTATATCATGTAATTATACAGTATTTTCTACAGCGTCTTTCAGTTCATCCTCCTTGAAAAAGAATCTTAGTTACTGATCCTTTTATGTCCCTGTGTAGAAATTAGATTAAGTACAGTAATCACATATTCAAAGAAAATTCTTAAGCTTTTAAGATTAAACAAAATCATGTAAATTTTTTCTGAAGGATAATTCAGTCTCTCACATATATTGTTGTCTTTTCAAATTATATATCCAGCTGGAATGATAGTTTTAGTAATGCTCTAATGGGGAAATTCTCTCAAAGGGTGAGTATAATGATTAGTACATATATTTTTAAAAAACGATGGCGTACTGATAATATCAATACCAAGATTAATAGTCATAATGTTAGTAGTTAGAGTTAGGATTCAAACAGGATGGGTAGCACGGTAGCTCAGTGGTTAGCACTGCAGCCTTGCAGCACTGGGGTCTTCAGTTCATATTCCATTAAGGAAAACACCTGGAGGACTTTGTATGTTCTCCCCGTGTTTGTGTGGGTTTCCTCCAGGTTCTCCTGTTTCCTCCCACACTCCAAACACATACTGATTAGAATTTAGATTCTGAGCCCCAATGGGGAGAGCAATGATAATACCGTAAAGGGCTGTTGAAGTAATGGTGAAAGATAAATAGAATGCTGCTGATTTTATCCAAGAATTTGAACAGATAAAATGTATAGTGGATTCCATTATCAAATATACAGGCTTTGATCAACATAATAAATGGACTCTAGAGTTAACAGACCGATCACGAAATTGTCTATGTAATTCCCAGTTGTTTATTCTGATACTTATGTTATAGCTATAAAGGGCGCAGGAGAAGCGTTTGCACCCTTGTCCTCTATCCCATATGATGTTTTTTTTCATCTGCAGCAGTAATTTGCCTTGGCTGACCAACACATCTGTGGCACTCAGTGCTGTCCATTTTTTGGTGCTTCTTCAAAAGAGCCTTAACAGCACATCTTGAAACCCCAGTCTGCTTTGATATCTTTGCCTGAGAGATAACTTGATGATGCAGTATAACTACCTTGGTTTTGTTTCTGAGCTCTGTCTTGCCATGAAGTAGCTGTGACATGAAACTGTCTTCCACAACCTCACCTTTTTTTTCCAGAGTTTGGCTGTTCATTACCCAGTTTTAAGGCTCCCACACAACTGTTTCTGTTCTAATTTTAATAACTGTGTTTCACCTTATATAAGAAAATGATGATTATTATCACCTGTGTGACATAATTGGTTACACATACACCTGACTATAATCTCCACAAAAAATAATAATTTTAAAGGCAAAGAGTGGGGTCACACCAAATATTGCTTAGATTCAGATTTCTTTGTTGTTCATTCACTTTTCATTTTGGTAATTTATAAAAATATACTATTATCGCTTTTATTTTTTAAAGCATTCTTGCTTTGTAGCATTTGTTAAACACCTCCTTAAAACCTTTGCATATTATTGTATGTGAAGACATAATTAGCCTGGAACTGGACAGTTTTGGTGTGTGTTTTCTTTGGAGCCATTCTCCATACAAATAGACCTATTATCACATAACATACTGTAATTAGGAGTATAAACTGACCATGAACTACATTTTCAACGGAGTAACATTTACATGAGTAAAAGAATACCAGCTCATTATTTCCTTGCCTCTACTGTCTGTCCTTTAAACATAAAATGTCAGTAAGCATTAGTTCCTCTGTTATCCACCTCAAGAATAATATAAGAATCAACATCTGATCCCACTTGAAGATATGTCATAATGAATTCCTGCTTTTTGGGACCTTGAAGTTAGATTATTTAAATTATACATAACATCTCTTCCTGTAAAGAAGACTAAAGGGTGTTTTACACGCTGCGACATCGCTAACAATATATCGTCGGGGTCACGGTGTTTGTGACGCACATCCGGCGCCGTTAGCGACATTGCAGCGTGTGACGCGTACGAGCGACCTTCAACGATCCCAATTTTGGAGAGGTCGTTCTAAAACCAAATATCATTGTTTGGGCACTAGCAATGTTGTTCCTCGTTCCTGCGGTGTCACACATCGCTATGTGTGACACCGCAGGAACGACGAACATCTCCTTACCTGCGTCCACCGACAATGCGGAAGGAAAGAGGTGGGCGGGATGTTACGTCCTGCTCATCTCTGCCCCTCCGCTTCTATTGGCCGGCCGCTTAGTGACGCCGCAGTGATGCCGCTATGACGCCGAATGCACCTCCCTCTTGAGGGAGGGATTGTTTGGCGGTCACAGCGACGTCGCTGACAAGGTATGTGCGTGTGACGCTGCCGTAGCGATAATGTTTGCTACGGTAGCGATCACCACATATTGCACATATGACAGGCGCGGGTGCTATCGCGCTCGACATCGCTAGCAAACGCTAGTGATGTCACAGCGTGTAAAGCGCCCTTTAGATTTGTAAAAGTTTGTGGAGGTTTCCAGTAATTAACCAGTAATTGGAGTTTCATGTTTCCCTGAAAATAAGACATTGTTTTACATTATTTTTGTAAAAAAAAAGTGCTAGAGCTTATTTTTGGAAGATGTCTTATATTTTGTATTAGTTGAAAAATAAGGAGCGCTGATAGTGTAATACCAACAGATCAGTGAGGTAGATCAGGAAAAATACACTCACCTGAAAAGGTTGTGAGATAGTCACAACCACTGATAGAGCATAGGATGAAGGCGTCTGCTGCAGCCCCACAAGGATGTGCATACAAATCAGAGTGAAGAGGGGGTTAATGCCACGCATCAGCCAAAATGAAGATGTAGCACGTTGATGTTATAAACGTATTCTTTTATTCCATCGGTCTACGCGTTTCGAGGATACACCTCTTCTTCAGGACCAGTGCATCAACATAGTATAGCATAAATGAAGATGTCAGACATATATATACAGCTGATAACAGAGAGCACCGCCCATTAGATGAAAGAAAAAAAAAAAGAAAAAAACAAACTAGTGGGAGGAACCACTGATTCAGTGACATAACAGATATTTAGTAGAACTCAACTTCACATATAGACTAATAGGTAATAATGAATAACAAATATAAAAGTTATAGGAGTGACAGATTATTTTGAAAAGAAAAAAAGAAAACAGAAATCATCATATAAAAGAAGAAAAAAAAAAAAAAAAAAAACCTTTTCTAGGTGTGAACATTACACTAGAACCCACATAGGGTGGATTCCTTAAAACCTCAAAGTCAGTGTTATTAGTGAAACTGGCTATTCCATATTCTGTGAAAGATGTGTAGGAAATAAAAGAATCAAATGTGAAAACAAAAGAGGAGTGTATGGTATGAGATCTATGTGTATTAAAGGGATAGGGTCTATGTGTATTAAAAAACCTGAAGTGACATTCACAATTAATAAAAAATAGCGCTGACCGGAAAAAACATTAAAAATAGGTAAAAACCTTTATTAAGAGCAATAAAAAAATGTTAAAACTTGTAGAAACATCACCACAGAGAAAAAGGAAAATTCGTGTTATATTCAGGGCTCAGGAGCGAGTAGCATAACAGAGCGCTGATAGAAGACAGGTCAAGCAAGTTCAGACCGTGGGAAATAATGCTTATGCGCATGTCCTGCAAGGTCATCCCAGTGCAGATGCTAGTCAATTGCATATCTAGGGGGCCCATAGGAGAGATGCTGCATAGAGGAGAAAAAAAATAAATATATATATATATAAGTACAAGAAAAAACCCAAAAAGGGCAGTAGATCACAGGAGTATATTCATAGTAGATGAGGGAGGGGATTTAATAAATAAATAAAACCAAAAATAGTATCGGCAGTAAGAGGAAGCCCACCTGATATTAGTACTAAACCCCAAAAAGGAAAGTCTGTATTGTTTACAGCCCCCAATAGTATTACAAAACAGTGCTACATAAAAAATACTGCAAAAATGAAAAAAATAAAACAAAAATAAAAAAAAAAAAAAAAATTAACATTAAAATTATTAAAATTGTTACAACAAGCATCACAAATATGACCATGTTCTTGAAGTAAGAGGATTTATAAGATCAATAAAATAAATCAGTTACTTCGTTGAGACCCAACGGCTTCAATGTATTCAGTTTATAAATCCAAAAGGTTTCCATTTTACTCAACATTTCATGTCTATTGGAGATATTGCTGGAAATCTGTTCTATAGGAGTAATAGTAAAATTTATCTTTTTGTCATGCACCATCGTACAATGACGTGAAAGACCATGAAGCAGGAAACCTTTTTTGATATTATGCCTGTGGGAATTTAAACGATTATGTAATGCCTGTGTGGTCCTGCCTATGTATTGCTTCCCACATAGGCAGTCAACCAGATACACCACAAAATCTGATTGACAGGTCATGTGTCCCTTAATGGAGTAAAGTTCTGGCTCTCCCCTTGGGCCAAAACTCTTTCTCCTATGTTTAATTATATTGCAACATAAGCATTTATTTGAGAAGCATTTGAACGCACCCATAGGAAGATCAGCCATTCTCTTATAATCATTATTAAGGATTCTTAGTCTGCTGGGTGCCACAACATTGCGAATAGTGGGTGCCCTTCTAAAGGTAATGCCAGGGTGGTCAGGAATATTACTACTCAAAACCGGATCATTTTTGAGAATGTTCCAATGTTTGGATAGTATTCTTTTTATGGACCCGTTGTCCTCACTAAAAGTGGTAATGAAATTTGATATAAAATTATTCTCTGTTGTTGATGCAGATTTTTCTGCGTTTGATAAAATTAAGTCCTCCTGTTTCAGACCCCGGGTCTCATTAAAGGCATTTTTTAAAAGTTTTTTGGGGTATTCTTTCTCTAAAAACCGATTTAATAAAATTTTGGCCTGTGCTTCAAAGTCCTCATCCTGACTACAATTCCTTCTGATTCTTCTATACTGATTTCGGGGAATATTAAGAAGCCATTTGTTATAATGGGCGCTATTAAAATGTATATATCCATTAGTGTCTACCATTTTAAAAAAAGTTTTAGTAATAATACAATTATCCCTATGCGTGATGGTAAGATCCAAAAAATCAATCGTTTTATCACCTATGCAGGGTGAAAAAGCCAAACCCCAATTATTGTTATTGATGTGTGTAATAAAATCTGAGATATTATTATCCTTATTATCCCAAATAAATATCAAATCATCAATGTACCTTCTGTAAAACACAATGGCATCTTTAAAAATAGAATTGTAAATAAAAATAGATTCAAAAATTCCCACAAATAAATTAGCATAAGTAGGTGCTACTTTACTCCCCATCGCGGTCCCGAGTATCTGTTGGTATAAAACATCTAAAAATGTAAAAAAATTGTTCTTTAAAATGAATTTCATACCTTGTAGGATAAAATTTTTTTGTAAAACCGGAATTCTCATGTCATTTTCAATAAATACTGAAAAACATTCTAGTCCAAGATCGTGATTAATATTGGAGTAAAGTGCAGATACGTCCATAGTGAGAAAAAGATAAGAGTCTCTCCATTCAATATCTTTGATAAGTGTGATTAATTGTGCTGTATCTCTCAAGTAACTCGTCAGTTTAACAACATGGACATGCATTATCTCATCAATATATGTTGCTAGGTTTGAAGTCAATGCTTCAATCCCGGAAATAATTGGTCTTCCTGGGGGGTTGGAAAGATCCTTATGAATTTTAGGGAGATGGTACATAAATGCCATTTTGGGGTTTTTTACTTGTAGGAATTTTTTCTCTTTTTCATTAATGATATTTTTATTGATTGCTTCTAAAATGAAATCATTGTATTCCACAATGGCTTTCTCATATTGTGATATATCACTTTTTTGGTATTGCAAGGGTTGGATAAAATTCTTAGCGCTTCAGAGATGTAATCTGTTCTGTTTTGGACCACTATACCACCACCTTTATCCGCCGAGCGTATCACGATGTCCATGTTTTTCTTTAGTGCAGAAAGGGCCAACCGTTCCTTTTTACCCAAATTGAATTGTCCATGATTATTACTGCTATTCAGGCTCAGCTTTTTAAAATCATTCACAACTAAATCGCAAAACGTTTTTATATGATGACCTTTACTTGCTACTGGGTAAAATGAAGATTTTGCTTTGAAATTAGTATGCAGGAAGGAATCAGTAAGCATGGGTGGGTTACTAGCAATGTGTTCATTTGACCGCTTGCCATTACCTAGATCTGTTTTCATAAGGAAGTGTCTTTTTAAAGTAACAAGGGGAGAGCCAGAACTTTACTCCATTAAGGGACACATGACCTGTCAATCAGATTTTGTGGTGTATCTGGTTGACTGCCTATGTGGGAAGCAATACATAGGCAGGACCACACAGGCATTACATAATCGTTTAAATTCCCACAGGCATAATATCAAAAAAGGTTTCCTGCTTCATGGTCTTTCACGTCATTGTACGATGGTGCATGACAAAAAGATAAATTTTACTATTACTCCTATAGAACAGATTTCCAGCAATATCTCCAATAGACATGAAATGTTGAGTAAAAAGGAAACCTTTTGGATTTATAAACTGAATACATTGAAGCCGTTGGGTCTCAACGAAGTAACTGATTTATTTTATTGATCTTATAAATCCTCTTACTTCAAGAACATGGTCATATTTGTGATGCTTGTTGTAACAATTTTAATAATTTTAATGTTAATTTTTTTTTTTTTTTATTTTTGTTTTATTTTTTTCATTTTTGCAGTATTTTTTATGTAGCACTGTTTTGTAATACTATTGGGGGCTGTAAACAATACAGACTTTCCTTTTTGGGGTTTAGTACTAATATCAGGTGGGCTTCCTCTTACTGCCGATACTATTTTTGGTTTTATTTATTTATTAAATCCCCTCCCTCATCTACTATGAATATACTCCTGTGATCTACTGCCCTTTTTGGGTTTTTTCTTGTACTTATATATATATATATATATATATATTTATTTATTTTTTTTCTCCTCTATGCAGCATCTCTCCTATGGGCCCCCTAGATATGCAATTGACTAGCATCTGCACTGGGATGACCTTGCAGGACATGCGCATAAGCATTATTTCCCACGGTCTGAACTTGCTTGACCTGTCTTCTATCAGCGCTCTGTTATGCTACTCGCTCCTGAGCCCTGAATATAACACGAATTTTCCTTTTTCTCTGTGGTGATGTTTCTACAAGTTTTAACATTTTTTTATTGCTCTTAATAAAGGTTTTTACCTATTTTTAATGTTTTTTCCGGTCAGCGCTATTTTTTATTAATTGTGAATGTCACTTCAGGTTTTTTAATACACATAGACCCTATCCCTTTAATACACATAGATCTCATACCATACACTCCTCTTTTGTTTCACATTTGATTCTTTTATTTCCTACACATCTTTCACAGAATAATCTGTCACTCCTATAACTTTTATATTTGTTATTCATTATTACCTATTAGTCTATATGTGAAGTTGAGTTCTACTAAATATCTGTTATGTCACTGAATCAGTGGTTCCTCCCACTAGTTTGTTTTTTTTTGGTTTTTTTTTCTTTCATCTAATGGGCGGTGCTCTCTGTTATCAGCTGTATATATATGTCTGACATCTTCATTTATGCTATACTATGTTGATGCACTGGTCCTGAAGAAGAGGTGTATCCTCGAAACGCGTAGACCGATGGAATAAAAGAATACGTTTATAACATCAACGTGCTACATCTTCATTTTGGCTGATGCGCGGCATTAACCCCCTCTTCACTCTGATTTGTATGCACATTTTGTATTAGTGTCAGTGATTGGGTCGCTTGTTAATGAAATTGAATATTCACCCCTTCCCCCGCCCATAATATGTACGTTGCTGTAAGCCCTTGAAGTTTATAGTCACATGGTTGCTAGGTAATTGGATGAATATTCACCTATTTTCCTGCCCATAATCCCACCCCCCCTCTGCTAAAGTCATTGATTGGAACTTATGTTAATGAAATATAGAATATTCACCCCCCTTTCTCGCCTACTCATCTGCCAGCATAATTGATTGGAACTTGTGTCAATAAAATAATGAATATTCACCCTCTCCCCTGCCCACTCCATGCTGGGTGTCAGTGATTCACTCAGACTTATTGCAGGATTGCAGCTCAATGCTTGCATTTTCCGGCAGCTCTTTTAACCTGAGGGCATGGGTGGAGAGGGGTAACTAAGGACTTTCTTATATAGGAGATGGAAAAAACATGGGCGAAAGGGGCGGAGCTGTGTTCACATTCAATTTTTTTTTTTTTTTTTCTGAATGTGAACACAGCTCCGCCCCTTTCGGACATGTTTTTTCCATCTCCTATATAAGAAAGTCCTTAGTTACCCCTCTCCACCCATAGCAGTTTTTAATTGCAATGAGATGACACACAGTTAGGGTCACAGAGCTAGGGACCCCAATATAGAGATATGCCTTGACGAGGCCTTGGGGCTCAGTTACATTGATCAATGCGATTGCTAAATATCTCCTTTTTCCTAATATTAATGGCAGGTATGCAATTCATTATTCACATGTTCAAATTAGCAAGTAGCATTTTTCATTGTATATTCCAATATTTGTCCATATGCTTGAGGCATTATACCATTATCTAAGTTTGATGTGCAGCCTTATCCGTATATAGTATGTAATTTTTGGCTTGCACTCATAATATATATATATTAGTGCTCACTTCAGTTATCCTATGCATTATACATGGAGGCCTGGGGGGCTGCATTATACATGGAGGCCTGGAGATGTTGCATTATACATGGAAGCCTGGGGGGCTGCATTATACATGGAGGCCTGGGGATGTTGCATTATACATAGAGACCTGGGGGTGCTGCATTATACATGGAGGCCTAGGGGGCTGCATTATACATGGAGGCCAGGGGGGGCTGCATTATACATGGAGGCCTGGGGGGCTGCATTGTACATGGAGGCCTGGGGATGTTGCATTATACATGGAGGCCTAAGGGGCTGCATTACAAAATGGAGGCCTAGGGGGGCTGCATTATACATGGAGGTGTAGGGGGCTGCATTATACATGGAGGCCTGGGGGGCTGCATTATACATAGAGGCCTAGTGGGCTGCATTTTACATGCAGGTTTATTGGGTTGCATAATACAACATGAAGGATACCTTATACATGGACTATAGGAGTGCATTATACATGGAGGTCTATGGGGTTGCATTATACATTGAGGTCTATGAGGCTGCATTATACATGGAGGTCTATGGGGCTGAATTATACATGGAGGTCTATGGGGATGCATTATACAACATGAAGGACACCTTATACATGAACTATAGGGGTGCATTATACATAGAGGAGTATGGGGCTGCATAATACAATATGAAGGTTTATGGGGCTGCATTATAATATATATAGGACTATGGGGGCTACATTATAATATACGGAGGACTATGGAGGCTACCTTATACATGGACTATGGGGTGCATTATAAAACATGGAGGACTATGGGGTGCGTTATCATATATGGAGAACTTTGGGGTGAATTATGATACATGGAGAACTATGAGAAATTCATTAAAATTGGAGGGCTATGAGGGCTACTTTACACATGGAGAACTATGGGAAATGCATTATAATACATGGAGGACTATGGGTATGCATTCTAATATATTAAGGGTTATGTGGCACCCTTTATACTATATGGAAGGCTACGTGGGGGCCATTATAGTATTTGGAGAACTACAGTTAGGTCCAGAAATATTTGGACAGTGACACAAGTTTTGTTACTTTAGCTGTTTACAAAAACATGTTCAGAAATACAATTATATATATAATATGGGCTGAAAGTGCACACTCCCAGCTGCAATATGAGAGTTTTCACATCCAAATCGGAGAAAGGGTTTAGGAATCATAGCTCTGTAATGCATAGCCTCTTCTTTTTCAAGGGACCAAAAGTAATTGGACAAGGGACTCTAAGGGCTGCAATTAACTCTGAAGGCGTCTCCCTCATTAACCTGTAATCAATGAAGTAGTTAAAAGGTCTGGGGTTGATTACAGGTGTGTGGTTTTGCATTTGGAAGCTGTTGCTGTGACCAGACAACATGCGGTCTAAGGAACTCTCAATTGAGGTGAAGCAGAACCTCCTGAGGCTGAAAAAAAAGAAAAAATCCATCAGAGAGATAGCAGACATGCTTGGAGTAGCAAAATCAACAGTCGGGTACATTCTGAGAAAAAAGGAATTGACTGGTGAGCTTGGGAACTCAAAAAGGCCTGGGCGTCCACGGATGACAACAGTGGTGGATGATCGCCGCATACTTTCTTTAGTGAAGAAGAACCCGTTCACAACATCAACTGAAGTCCAGAACACTCTCAGTGAAGTAGGTGTATCTGTCTCTAAGTCAACAGTAAAGAGAAGACTCCATGAAAGTAAATACAAAGGGTTCACATCTAGATGCAAACCATTCATCAATTCCAAAATTAGACAGGCCAGAGTTAAATTTGCTGAAAAACACCTCATGAAGCCAGCTCAGTTTTGGAAAAGTATTCTATGGACAGATCAGACAAAGATCAACCTGTACCAGAATGAGGGGAAGAAAAAAGTTTGGAGAAGAAAGGGAACGGCACATGATCCAAGGCACACCACATCCTCTGTAAAACATGGTGGAGGCATCGTGATGGCATGGGCATGCATGGCTTTCAATGGCACTGGGTCACTTGTGTTTATTGATGACATAACAGCAGACAAGAGTAGCCGGATGAATTCTGAAGTGTACCGGGATATACTTTCAGCCCAGATTCAGCCAAATGCTGCAAAGTTGATCGGACGGAGCTTCATAGTACAGATGGACAATGACCCCAAGCATACAGCCAAAGCAACCCAGGAGTTCATGAGTGCAAAAAAGTGGAACATTCTGCAATGGCCAAGTCAATCACCAGATCTTAACCCAATTGAGCATGCATTTCACTTGCTCAAATCCAGACTTAAGACGGAAAGACCCACAAACAAGCAAGACCTGAAGGCTGCGGCTGTAAAGGCCTGGCAAAGCATTAAGAAGGAGGAAACCCAGCATTTGGTGATGTCCATGGGTTCCAGGCTTAAGGGAGTGATTGCCTCCAAAAGATTCGCAACAAAATATTGAAAATAAAAATATTTTGTTTGGGTTTGGTTTATTTGTCCAATTACTTTTGACCTCCTAAAATGTGGAGTGTTTGTAAAGAAATGTGTACAATTCCTACAATTTCTATCAGATATTTTTGTTCAAACCTTCAAATTAAACGTTACAATCTGCACTTAAATTCTGTTGTAGAGGTTTCATTTCAAATCCAATGTGGTGGCATGCAGAGCCCAACTCGCGAAAATTGTGTCACTGTCCAAATATTTCTGGACCTAACTGTATATACGAGGGGGGACAAAGATACAAGCATGGGATGGGAACATTTTGTGCTGAGGGAAAAAGGCTCTTTCCCTCAGCAAACAGCTTTCCCATGTTCTGCTATACATCTCTCAACACCCAGCTTTCTCATGCTCTGATATGGGAAAGCTGGGTGCTGAGGGAAAGATGTATAGCAGATCATGGGGAAGCTGGGTGCTGAGGACAAGATGGATATCAGAACATAGGAAAGCTGGGTGCTGATAGAGGGATTTCAGATCATAGGAAACCTGGGTGCTGAGAGTAAGAGCCAAGTGTTAGTGTCATTATCCCATACCCCGAGTGTCAGTGTCATTATCCTGTACCCCAAGTGTAGGTGTACGTGAAGGGGGGGTGCGGCATCAAACTCTAGTTCGCCACTGCCTGCGATGACAGTAAATCACTGACACCCAAAACAGAGGGGTGAATATTAATTATTTTATGAACACAAGTTCCAATCATTGATGCCGGCAGAAGGGAGGGCGGGAGAGGGGAGTGAATATTCATTATTTCTATAACACAAGTTCCAATCACTGACTCCAGCAGAGGGGTGAGCAGGATTATGGGCAGGAAGAGGGGTGAATATTAATTCCATTAACTAGCTGGCATGTGATTATAAACTTAAAGGGCTTACAGCAACATATACCAATAAAATGTATATATCCTGAAAAGACTGCACAAGCTCAGGATAATATTAGTATGATGATCGGCAACTTGGGTTTTTTTTTGGAGTAGGGCTTATATTTTACGCATACTTCAAAAGGCAGAAAAATCCTGCTAGGGCTTATTCTCAGGATAGGTCTTATTTTTGAAGTAAACAGGGTATACATTTAAAATGTATATTGTTCTCCCTGCAGGCTCCACTAGAGGGAGCATAGGAGCTTTCCGTATACTGGTTTTACATTGAATTCAATTATGAAAGAGTATGCAGTAAGCTTCTAAACAACAAATAGTGGTAACTACATGTAGACAGGATGCTGTATTTAAATTTCTTGTCTTTGTGGGGAATTTGGTGCATTGTATTCCAGAATCCAACCAAAGAACAGAAGTGCATCATAATATATTCAACATGTCAAGAAAGATGCTCTAGGACCCCAAAGTGAATCAAATTATAAAAGTCAAAAGGATAAATGCTTTGGGATAGACTAAAGTGGGCTTTACACGCTGCGACATCGCTAGCCGATGCTAGCGATGGCGAGCGTGATAGCACCCGCCCCTATCGTTATGCCGATATGTGAAGATCACTGCCATAGCGAACATTATCGCTACGGCAGCGTCACACGTACTTACCTGCTCGGCAACGTCGCTGTGACCGGCGATCTGCCTCCTTTCTAAGGGGGCGGTTCGCTCGGCGTCACAGCGACGTCACTAAGCGGCCGCCTAATCAAAGCGGAGGGGCGGAGATGAGCGGGACAAACATCCCGCCCACCACCTTCCTTCCTTATTGCTGGCATGTGGCAGGTAAGGAGAGGTTCCTCATTCCTGCGGCGTCACACGTAGCGATATGTGCTGCCGCAGGGACGAGGATCAACTTCGCCCAAGCGACAGCAGATAATTGGGAGATGACCCCCATATCAATGAGGAGCGATTTTGGACGTTTTTGCAGCGTTCCAAAATCGCTCCTAGGTGTCACACACAACGAGATCACTACAGCATCCGGATCTGCGTCACAAAATCCGTGACCCCAACGAGATCGCTGTAGCGAACTCGTAGCGTGTAAAGCCACCCTAAGGCATATTTAAAAATACAATATTAAAAAAAACAAGCACAAAACTATTAATACAAGGACATGCATATCACTCTTTAGAAAGTCATCACATTAGGATAGAGCTTTCCTGTAGAAATCAAGTTCAAATCCCATAGATGATAACGAATACTAATATTCACAATTCATGGCTGTATAAACTGGTGCTACAAAATAGAAGCTAACAGTAGCTAATATATATGTAGTTCAAGAATGATGTATAAATATAACATTTATCCAAACAGAATGTGACAATAAATGATGCAGAATCTAGAATTCCCCTGCACGTATATAACAAAAATATATCACATGTAAAAGGGAAATGAATCAATATACAAAATGATGAGTGACGTTAGCACCGCTCCTGGAGGAGGGAAGGAGAATGTTCTTATACTCTTGATACTGATGTTCGGTGGGATTCTCAATGCTGCATTATTTATTGTTATATTCTGTTTGGATATACAGTATGCTACATTTATACAGCCAAAAAGCTCAATTGTCCATTCAGTCCACTGAAAATTGCAGGTAATACAGTGTTAATAAGTACAATCTTTACATGTATTAAGGGAAGTAATGGCGCTTATCAAGGTTGATTTTTATGATTTATTTTGTAGAATCAGAAAATGTTTTCCAGCGTATCAGTTCAGGAAAATTTCAATAAAAAGTAACTTTTATTTCGCAAAAATTAAAAACCATTCCATGTAGATTTAACAGAAAAAACTGAGTCTTGATTGCTTAGTATCAATACGCATTTCGATGTGATATGCGTTTTCCTCATGGTCTTAAGGGGGCTTTACACTCTGCGATATCATTAGTGAATTATCGTCGGGGTCACGGTTTTTGTGACGCACATCCGTCGTCATTAACGATATCGCAGTGTGTGACAAGTACGAGCGACCTTAAACGATCGCAAAAGCGGTCAAAATCGTTTGCTGAGGAGAGGTCGTCCTGAAACCAAAAATCGTTCTCTGCTTATTAGCGATGTTGTTCCTCGTTCCTGCGGCACCACACATCGCTGTGTATGACACCGCAGGAGCGACGAACATCTCCTTACCTGCCTCCACCGGCAATGCGGAAGGAAGGAGGTGGGCGGGATGTTACGTCCTGCTCATCTCCGCCCCTCCGCTTCTATTGGCCGGCCGCTTAGTGACGCTGCAGTGACATCGCTATGATGCTGAACGCACCTCCCCCTTGAAGGAGGGATTGTTCGGCGGTCACAGCGACGTCGCAGTACAGGTATGTGCGTGTGACGCTGCCGTAGCGATATTGTTCACTACGGCAGCGATCACACAATATCGCACACATGACGGGGGCGGGTGCTATCGCGCTCGACATCGCTAGCAATTGCAAGCGATATTGTAGCATGTATAGCCCGCTTTAGTCCTAAGTCCATGATGATGTGTATCACGTCAATATGTGTAGTCTGATACTAAGCATTCAAGACTCAGTTTTTTTCTGTCAGATCTACATGGAATGGTTTTTAATTTTTGCAAAATAAAAGTTAATTTTTATTGAAATTTCCCTGGACTGATACGCTGGAAAATATTTTCTGATTCTACAATTGTATTTGGGTGTGCTTCAACCTTCCCTCCTGTGTCAGATCCTCCAGAGCATACAATCATTCTACCTAAACAATTACTCGGGGTAAGCTGGCTTTTTTTCCTCTCCTTTTTTTATGATTTATTTTAATTCCATATTAATTGTACACATGGAGGTAAGAAAGGCAATGCCTGCAGTAATGGTCGCATTGCATGAACATGTAGTTCCTTTGGCTCACATGGTAAGCTAGAGGAAGCTTGCACCCACGAGAAATGGACATTTCTCTAGACATACCTTTAGTCCCAGTACATGCAAATGTGGCGCCCCTGTGGCTTCAGGCGCCACAGGGTACTGCACCCCCATTAGGGTGTAGTACTCATCCTAGGTCCGAGGAAGGTCGAGGTCGGTTTACACATGCACAAACATACAGTCACAGGGTTTCCCTCCCCAATGGGGACTGGGCCAGGGTCGGATCACAGTAGGGGGCCACTACAGCGGTGGGTTTAAAGGATGCCACCGCACCAGGGGCTCCCCAGCTCCACTGGACTGGGGACTCAGGGTCAGGGAGAAGCAACCACCAGGGGGAGTTAGGAGCACAGTGGGAAGAGCAGGTTGACCTAGTGAGAGTAGTGAACCTGTCAGTGGCAGCAACTGGGGGCAACAGCTCAGAACAACACAACAGCAATGGAGAGTTCAGCTTCAGACACAGAGCAGAGCGGACGTGCCACGAGCAGCTCTGTGTGCCAAGGCGTTCAACACAGTCGCTGGGGAGAAGCAGGGCAGCAACTTCCACAGGACTGGAGCTGTCGAGATACAGATTTCTAAGGCAGGCATACTCTAAGTTGTCTACCAACTCTGCAAGGTTGCAGGGAACGCCTACAGAAAGTCACCGGACCCGTCCCATGAGACTGCAGCAAATAGCACATGGGATCCGGGGTTGAGGACCAGCCCCCTAACGGAACCGCGCTATCAGCATACAGAATGGGCACACTTTACTGACACCGTTACCCTCAAGTGCTTCACGCTACGGGGGTCCGATACTTAGCGCATAAAAGAAAGAGAGAGCTCACAGGCTGACAGACACACGGGACTTGACCTTTCGTGGATACGGGATCGGCTGGAGCCCATAGTGGCAGAGAATGGTACCCTGGGCAGCGTCTGAAAGACTTGTGAGTAAAAACACTTGAAACCGTAGCCCCTGTCTCTGTCTCTCCTTTACCGGCGCCCAGCGCTGTGGCACCAGTGCGGAACCACTACTACCCCTGCCATCCTCCCTGGGTAATTCTGCTCCACCTGTGGGGAGCGACACCATCCGGGCTCCACCTGACATCTGCCCCAGTGAGAGATCTTGCAGCGGCGGCTCCCATCGCTGGCTACATACCACAGGTGGCGTGACGATTATAATAGACTTTCCTAAACCCCCGACTACTACCTCCATCCTCCCTACCACCCTCCAATCCTCCTTCCTGTACACCTCGGAGCAACGGAACTGGGCCAGGCCACCCAATGACGACGCAGAGGATCTGTACCTCCGGCCCGTCAACGAGTAGGTTAAAACACCTGCCCTGTGGGGCGCTCAATGAGCAGTGATCACACAAGTTCACTCCCATACACAGAGTTGGACCTACAAGTGCATCTCAATAAATTACAATATCATCAAAAAGTTAATTGATTTCAATAATTCAATACAAAAATGGAAACACATATATTATATATAGTCATTACACACAAAATGATCTATTTCAAGTGCTTATTTCTGTTAATGTTGATGATTATGGCTTACAGGCATTGAAACCCCAAAAGTCATTCTCAGAAAATTAGAATAATTACCACTAAACGCCTGCAAAGGCTTCCTAAACATTTAAAATGGTCCCTTAGTCTGGTTCAGTAGCATACACAATCATGGGGAAGACTGCTGACTTGACAAAATGTCCAAAATGGTAGTCATTGACACACTCCACAAGGAGGGTAAGCCACAAAAGGTCATTGATAAAGAAGCTGGCTATTCACAGAGTGCTATATCCAAGCATATTAACCTTTGTCCGGCTGAATAGGTACAATTGTAACTATTCCGTTTTAAAATTGCAATACATTTTTTTTTTCCAAAAGCCGTAGAGGGCTGAAATTTCGTGACATCTCTGCAGTTTTGGTCCAGAATATATTGGCCAAATTTCAATAAAATATCTCCACCGCCTTTCGAGATAAGGGGTCGCTGTTAACGTTGTAAAATTATGCAGCCTGACGAAAGTTAATGGAAAGTTGAGTGGAAGGAAAAGGGGTGGTTGATAAAGGGGCACAAGCAACCGAGATAACCACAAATTATTCTTTTATTTTATCATAAACAGGATGGTGCTCGGAAACAAACTGGAAGCATTATTTGCCATCCAACCTACCACCTATTTCCTCTGTTCTGGTTTCAAGACTAAATGATGTTTTATGTGTTCAAGCAGCAAGCACAGTTTGCCCTGTCACATGGCCACAAGCATTTGCAATCTGTGCCATATCAAGATCAGCAAGGGCCTGACCACTATCAGCATGCTCAGGCACATGTCAAGCACTATACTAGGCGGGCTGAATACAAGGGTCCACAGTAAGTGTCTGTAGGTGACATCATTGCCTCTTTCTCTGTGCTACATGCTTGCCAATCCCCTGTTTAGGACTCAGGTGTGGATGTCGCTCGCCCTGTACCTGATGTTGTCTCCATATCTCAGCGCATCGTGCAGCTGTCCCTACCCAAGGCCTTGGGACACATTGAAGTACACAGCCACCCACCCACAGGCTCAAACAATAACCACTTTCACTTAATGCATATGCGTTACAATTGTAGAAGTCCAACTCTTTTTAAAATTGGCAAAAAAATGTATTCTAAGGCCCTCCACTAGGTGTCTTCCAAGTAGTATTGCAAACCGTCCTTTAAATAAATACAGGGAAATATGGTGAAAGATGGCACAACTATTAAGGCTATGTTTAAAAGTTGCATTTTTGCTGACTTTTTTTGCAGAGTTTTTTCATACGTTTTGTGCAAATTAAAAGCTGCTTTTTACAGTACCAGATAAAGCTAGGAGATTTCGTAATGCACACAATTGTTTTTCTTTTTCCTGACTGAAATGGTAAACTGCTACATTTTTTAAAAAAGCAGCATGTCAGTATTTTTCAGCATTTTTGAAGCAATTTTTCAACATTGAAACCAATGAGAGAGTGCAAAAACACTTGTGAACATAGGCTAAGGGATGGAGGAGGCTTTTTTTATTTTTGAACTTTTTAATTTGCCTTCTATACATGTTATTATACAGGAAAGAATGTTTCCCAAGATTTTTTTTTGTAAAATAAATTTTATCTTTTGGTTTTGTATGTTTTATTGTGAATCTGTAAGTGTCGTATTACTTGGCCAACATTGTTCTCAGAAGTATCCTGGGAGTCAGAGATGCTTCCAGGCATCTTCTCCATACTGTTACCATTCCATTTGAGAGCTGTTTCCAACCATTTTAGCAATTTCCCTGCTCCCAGCCCTTCTTCTAGGGTCTGCCAGAAAATGCTCGTGTTCCCTACTGAATTACATTGTACTCGTTACTCGAGTGGAGCCTGTCCGAGGATTCAAGCTGATCAATTCAAGTATCAAGCACTCGACCATTTTGCTGCTCGCTCATCACTACTTAGCAGTCTTGAGTTTTACCAATCATACCATTTTCACCTATCCTTTGCATACTTTTGTAAATGTTCATGACATGTCTCCTTTAAAGAGTTCGTTCATTACTCTGCAATAGTGGCCACATCCCTGTAAAACTGATAGGGAAGGCTTTTTTCAAATATCTTGTTCAGCCAATTCTGCCTCTGAGTGGCGCTATTGCGGTCCACTCATCCCTATGAAGTGACCCCATGGGGCTCGTGACTAGAGATGAGCGAACCGGTCCCGGTTCGGCTCGAGGCCGGTTCGCCGAACGGGGGTCCCGTTCGAGTTCGGTTCGTCGAACGTTCGACGAACCGAACTCGAACGTATAGGCTATAATGGGAGGCAATCACAAACACATAAAAATGCATTATAAATGTACACAAACAGTTAATAAACATTGCCATAACACTTACCGGTCCTCGCGATCCCTTCTGCACTCTGTCTCCTGCCGCTATTCCATCCGATGATCGCTGAATCCTCCCGGTGACCTGCACTGCCAGCAGAGAAGCAGGACCTATCGTGACGTCAAAATAGCCATGTGACCAGTCACGTGGCTATTATCTCATTGGCTACAGACTGGTCACATGACTATGACACGTCATGTAGGACCTGCGAGTGCATCTCTCCGGTACACGGTGCACATATGTGTATCGCCGTGTACCGGCGACATGCTCTAGCACACGGTCGACTCCCCGTTCCGTTAGGGACCGGCTGACACAGCCGGTCATTAACGGAGATCACCGTTGCCATAGCAACGCAGTTAGCGGTGACGTCACCGCTAACCGCGGCTCCGGGAGCACCGTTGCTATGGTAACGCGTCTGTCAGCGTTACCGCTAGCAGCCAGCAGTGATCACTCACGGAGTGAAGGCTGCACGCTGCTTCCCGATTGTAGTGAGCATTGTAGTTAGGATGGAGGTTCCCCAGCCCCAAGTGATGCCCCTCACTACAATCGTCACTACTACTACACTAGAAAGAAAGAAGACAGAAGAGCAGGATCGTGGAGGGCTGACAGGGGTAATAAAGATGGAGTCTCTAATGTGTCTGTGTATTTATTTCTATTAAAGTATTTTTTCTCTGTGTGGTGTCTTTTTTTAACCCTTTATTGGAGATTCTTAATGGCCGGGTCAAACGTGCCTGACATTAAGAATCTCTGGCTTAATACTGGCTGGTAAAACAAAGCCAGTATTAACTCATGATTACCCAACAAGCCACCCGGCTCCAGGGCTGTTGGAAGAGTTGGATACAGCGCCAGATGATGGCGCTTCTATGAGAGCGCCATTTTCTGGGACGGCTGCGGACTGAAATCCGCAGCAGAGGCGCCCACAAACCTCGGGCTAACCTGTGCTGCGGATTCCAATCCCCAGCTGCCTAGTTGTACCCGGCTGGACACAAAAATAGGGCGAAGCCCACGTCATTTGTTTTTTAATTATTTCATGAAATAAGTGAAATAATTAAAAAAAACGGGCTTCCCTATATTTTTGGTTCCCAGCCGGGTACAAATAGGCAACTGGGGGTTGGAGGCAGCCCGTGGCTGCCAGCTGTACCTGGCTAGCATACAAAAATATGGCGAAGCCCACGTCATTTTTTTGGTGGGCAAAAAACTTCTGCATACAGTCCTGGATGGAGTATGCTGAGCCTTGTAGTTCTGCAGCTGCTGTCTGCTCTTCTCCATACAGACAGACAGCAGCTGCAGAACTACAAGGCTCAGCATACTCCATCCAGGACTGTATGCAGAAGTTTTTTGCCCCCTGAAAAAATTATGTGGCTTCGCCATATTTTTGTATGCTAGCCAGGTACAGCAGGCAGGTACGGCTGCCCCCAACCCCCAGTTGCCTATTTGTACCCGGCTGGGAACCAAAAATAAAGGGAAGCCCTTTTTTTTATTATTTCATGAATTTCATGAAATAATTAGAAAACAAATGACGTAGGCTTTGCCCCATTTTTGTGTCCAGCCAGGTACAACTAGGCAGCTGGGATTGGAATCCGCACCACCGGTTGGCCTGAGCTTTCTGGGCCCCACTGCTGCGAATTGCAGTCTGCAGCCACCTCAGAAAATGGCATTTTCATAGAAGCGCCATCTTCTGGCGCTCTATCCAACTCTTCCAGCACCTGCCTGCTATACCTGGCTAGCATACAAAAATATGGCGAAGCTCACGTCCTTTTTTTGTAGCTTTTTGGCAAAAAAAAAAAAATGCTTCCCTGGATTTTCCATTGCCAGTGAAGGTAACACCAAGCAGTGGGGGTTAGCAGCCAGTAGCTGCTTGGATTACCCTTAGATAGCAATACAAAAAATGCAGTGGGAGCTAACATATATTTTTTTTAATTATTTATTTAAATAACTAAAAATAAAATGGGCTTCCCTGTATTTTGATTGCTGGACATCACAGTGCTGTAAAAATAAATCTTTAAAAAAATGACGTAGCGCTCCGCGGTATTTTTGATTCTCAGCGCAGATAAAGCAGACAGCTATGGGTTGCCACCCCCATCTGCCTGCCGTTACCTTGGTTGGCAATCAAAATACAGGGAAGCC
Source organism: Anomaloglossus baeobatrachus (assembly GCF_048569485.1). Lineage (NCBI taxonomy): Eukaryota > Metazoa > Chordata > Amphibia > Anura > Aromobatidae > Anomaloglossus > Anomaloglossus baeobatrachus. The sequence goes on along the minus strand of NC_134357.1, from coordinate 83,101,503 downwards.
CATTAATTTTTTCTATTTAAAAAATAGTTAAAAAAAAAAATTACGTTGGGTCCCCCCATTTTTGATAGCCAGCTAGGGTAAAGCAGACGGCTGTAGCCTGAAAACCACAGCTGGCAGCTTTACCGTGGTTGGGGATCCAATGTGGAGGTCCCCTCAGGCTCTTTTTTATAATTATTTTATAAATATTAATAATTACACAATAAAAGTAGGGGACCCCCCAAATTGGATCACCAGCCAAGGTAAAGCGGACAGCTGTGGTCTGGTATTCTCAGGGTGGGAAGGTCCATAGTTATTGGGCCTTCACGGCCTAAAAATAGCAGGCCGCAGGCACCCCAGACGTGGCGCATCCACTAGATGCGCCAATCCTGGCGCTTCACCCCAGCTCATCCCGTGCCCTGGTGCAGTGGCAAACGGGGTAATAAATCGGGTTGATACTAGCTGTAAAGTCACCTGAGATCAAGCCCAGCAGTTTGTGATGTCATGGCGTCTATTAGATACCCAACATCATAAACTGTCAGTACTAACAAAAACAAAAAATCGACAAAAGAAATTTATTTGAAAAAACAGTCCCCAAAACATTTCCTCTTTCACCAATTTATTGTAAGAAAAAAAATAAAGGGGTCCCACGACGACTCTGGACCGTCTAGAATATGGGGGGGAGACACTCAGGGAACGTATCCCCCATTTTCTAGGAGTGCGGACCCTTCATGTGAGGAGTGTGGGTGCAATGAATCTGCACTCACTCTCCCCGGGTCCACAGCAGCAGAGTCCATGTCGTAATGGTTGCTACCAAAGCTGCAATGCCCTGCTCATGAGGTAAGGGCATGCCTAATCAGGAGAACTACTGTAGAGGAAGCTCTGCTCACTGGTATATAGGTGCTCAGAGGTAATAATAGATAAAATTAGTGAGTAACCTCGGCACTCTATATCTCCCAGACTAAGTCAGTAAGTCACAACGGATAGTAATGCAAAATCACTCTTTATTGGTCCGTATTAAGAAATTTTTTTTTTCATAAGCATATATGTTTTTGTCCAAAACAAGTTACAAATGACGTTTCGGCCTGAGCCTTCGTCAGATTGGACTTATCTGCATGTAATCATGAAAAATGACAATAATCAGTATCACATAAGAGTGAGAGAACAATAACATAAACTCGAACAATGTAGAGGTACAATTGGGATGCAGCAAAAAAATTGCAACACAGCAAGAAATGAAACACATGATACAAATGTCATAATACAGTACAAGGACAATATAGTAATGACAAATATGGGGTCAGAGTAGACTTAGACAGCTCTGGTACGAAAGAGATGTCAATCATAAAGTAACATGTGCAGTAGGTGTAGAGCTACACTATGCATGGCAGAGCTAATGGGTAGACCGACCATAGAAAAAGTAGAGAAAAAGTGGAGAAAAAGTGGAGAATAAGTGGAACATAAGAGGAGAAAAAGTGGAGAAAAAAGTGGAGAAAAAAGTGGAGAAAAAGTGGAGAAAAAGTGGAGAAAAAGTGGAGAAAAAGTGGAGATTAAGAGGAGAAAAAGTGGAGAAAAAAGTGGAGAAAAAGTGGAGAAAAAGTGGAGCATAAGTGGAGAAAAAGTGGAGAAAAAGTGGAGAAAAAGTGGAGCATAAGAGGAGAAAAAGTGGAGAAAAAAGTGGAGAAAAAGTGGAGAAAAAGTGGAGCATAAGAGGAGAAAAAGTGGAGAAAAAGTGGAGAAAAAGTGGAGCATAAGAGGAGAAAAAGTGGAGAAAAAGTGGAGAAAAAGTGGAGCATAAGAGGAGAAAAAGTGGAGATTAAGAGGAGAAAAAGTGGAGAAAAAGTGGAGCATAAGAGGAGAAAAAGTGGAGAAAAAGTGGAGAAAAAGTGGAGAAAAAGTGGAGCATAAGAGGAGAAAAAGTGGAGATTAAGAGGAGAAAAAGTGGAGAAAAAGTGGAGAAAAAGTGGAGAAAAAGTGGAGAAAAAGTGGAGCATAAGAGGAGAAAAAGTGGAGAAAAAAGTGGAGAAAAAGTGGAGAAAAAGTGGAGAAAAAGTGGAGATTAAGAGGAGAAAAAGTGGAGCATAAGAGGAGAAAAAGTGGAGAAAAAAGTGGAGAAAAAGTGGAGAAAGTGGAGAAAAAAATGGAGAAAAAGTGGAGAAAAAGTGGAGAAAAAGTGGAGAATAAGAGGAGAAAAAGTGGAGAAAAAGTGGAGAAAAAGTGGAGAATAAGAGGAGAAAAAGTGGAGAGTAAGTGGAGAAAAAAATGGAGAAAAAGTGGAGAAAAAGTGGAGAAAAAGTGGAGCATAAGAGGAGAAAAAGTGGAGAAAAAGTGGAGAAAAAGTGGAGAAAAAGTGGAGCATAAGAGGAGAAAAAGTGGAGAAAAAAGTGGAGAAAAAGTGGAGAAAAAGTGGAGCATAAGAGGAGAAAAAGTGGAGAAAAAGTGGAGAAAAAGTGGAGCATAAGAGGAGAAAAAGTGGAGAAAAAGTGGAGAAAAAGTGGAGCATAAGAGGAGAAAAAGTGGAGAAAAAGTGGAGAAAAAAGTGGAGAAAAAGTGGAGAAAAAGTGGAGAAAAAGTGGAGATTAAGAGGAGAAAAAGTGGAGAAAAAGTGGAGAAAAAGTGGAGCATAAGAGGAGAAAAAGTGGAGAAAAAAGTGGAGAAAACGTGGAGAAAACGTGGAGAAAAAGTGGAGAAAAAGTGGAGAAAAAGTGGAGCATAAGAGGAGAAAAAGTGGAGAAAAAGTGGAGAAAAAAGTGGAGAAAAAGTGGAGAAAAAGTGGAGAACAAGTGGAGAAAAAGTGGAGATTAAGAGGAGAAAAAGTGGAGAAAAAGTGGAGAAAAAGTGGAGCATAAGAGGAGAAAACGTGGAGAAAAAAGTGGAGAAAACGTGGAGAAAACGTGGAGAAAAAGTGGAGAAAACGTGGAGAAAAAGTGGAGAAAAAGTGGAGCATAAGAGGAGAAAAAGTGGAGAAAAAAGTGGAGAAAACGTGGAGAAAAAGTGGAGAAAAAGTGGAGAAAAAGTGGAGCATAAGAGGAGAAAAAGTGGAGATTAAGAGGAGAAAAAGTGGAGAAAAAGTGGAGAAAAAGTGGAGAAAAAGTGGAGAAAAAGTGGAGCATAAGAGGAGAAAAAGTGGAGAAAAAAGTGGAGAAAAAGTGGAGAAAAAGTGGAGAAAAAGTGGAGCATAAGAGGAGAAAAAGTGGAGAAAAAAGTGGAGAAAAAGTGGAGAAAGTGGAGAAAAAAATGGAGAAAAAGTGGAGAAAAAGTGGAGAAAAAGTGGAGAATAAGAGGAGAAAAAGTGGAGAAAAAGTGGAGAAAAAGTGGAGAATAAGAGGAGAAAAAGTGGAGAATAAGTGGAGAAAAAAATGGAGAAAAAGTGGAGAAAAAGTGGAGAAAAAGTGGAGCATAAGAGGAGAAAAAGTGGAGAAAAAGTGGAGAAAAAGTGGAGCATAAGAGGAGAAAAAGTGGAGAAAAAAGTGGAGAAAAAGTGGAGAAAAAGTGGAGCATAAGAGGAGAAAAAGTGGAGAAAAAGTGGAGAAAAAGTGGAGCATAAGAGGAGAAAAAGTGGAGAAAAAGTGGAGAAAAAGTGGAGCATAAGAGGAGAAAAAGTGGAGAAAAAGTGGAGAAAAAAGTGGAGAAAAAGTGGAGAAAAAGTGGAGAAAAAGTGGAGATTAAGAGGAGAAAAAGTGGAGAAAAAGTGGAGAAAAAGTGGAGCATAAGAGGAGAAAAAGTGGAGAAAAAAGTGGAGAAAACGTGGAGAAAACGTGGAGAAAAAGTGGAGAAAAAGTGGAGAAAAAGTGGAGCATAAGAGGAGAAAAAGTGGAGAAAAAGTGGAGAAAAAAGTGGAGAAAAAGTGGAGAAAAAGTGGAGAACAAGTGGAGAAAAAGTGGAGATTAAGAGGAGAAAAAGTGGAGAAAAAGTGGAGAAAAAGTGGAGCATAAGAGGAGAAAACGTGGAGAAAAAAGTGGAGAAAACGTGGAGAAAACGTGGAGAAAAAGTGGAGAAAAAGTGGAGAAAAAGTGGAGAAAAAGTGGAGCATAAGAGGAGAAAAAGTGGAGAAAAAAGTGGAGAAAACGTGGAGAAAAAGTGGAGAAAAAGTGGAGAAAAAGTGGAGCATAAGAGGAGAAAAAGTGGAGATTAAGAGGAGAAAAAGTGGAGAAAAAGTGGAGAAAAAGTGGAGAAAAAGTGGAGAAAAAGTGGAGAAAAAGTGGAGCATAAGAGGAGAAAAAGTGGAGAAAAAAGTGGAGAAAAAGTGGAGAAAAAGTGGAGAAAAAGTGGAGCATAAGAGGAGAAAAAGTGGAGAAAAAAGTGGAGAAAAAGTGGAGAAAGTGGAGAAAAAAATGGAGAAAAAGTGGAGAAAAAGTGGAGAAAAAGTGGAGAATAAGAGGAGAAAAAGTGGAGAAAAAGTGGAGAAAAAGTGGAGAATAAGAGGAGAAAAAGTGGAGAATAAGTGGAGAAAAAAATGGAGAAAAAGTGGAGAAAAAGTGGAGAAAAAGTGGAGCATAAGAGGAGAAAAAGTGGAGAAAAAGTGGAGCATAAGAGGAGAAAAAGTGGAGAAAAAAGTGGAGAAAAAGTGGAGAAAAAGTGGAGCATAAGAGGAGAAAAATTGGAGAAAAAGTGGAGAAAAAGTGGAGCATAAGAGGAGAAAAAGTGGAGAAAAAGTGGAGAAAAAGTGGAGAAAAAGTGGAGCATAAGAGGAGAAAAAGTGGAGAAAAAGTGGAGGAAAAAGTGGAGAAAAAGTGGAGAAAAAGTGGAGAAAAAGTGGAGAAAAAGTGGAGATTAAGAGGAGAAAAAGTGGAGAAAAAGTGGAGAAAAAGTGGAGCATAAGAGGAGAAAAAGTGGAGAAAAAAGTGGAGAAAACGTGGAGAAAACGTGGAGAAAAAGTGGAGAAAAAGTGGAGAAAAAGTGGAGCATAAGAGGAGAAAAAGTGGAGAAAAAAGTGGAGAAAAAGTGGAGAAAAAGTGGAGAAAAAGTGGAGCATAAGAGGAGAAAAAGTGGAGATTAAGAGGAGAAAAAGTGGAGAAAAAGTGGAGAAAAAGTGGAGAAAAAGTGGAGAAAAAGAGGAGAAAAAGTGGAGAAAAAAGTGGAGAAAAAGTGGAGAAAAAGTGGAGAAAAAGTGGAGATTAAGAGGAGAAAAAGTGGAGCATAAGAGGAGAAAAAGTGGAGAAAAAAGTGGAGAAAAAGTGGAGAAAGTGGAGAAAAAAATGGAGAAAAAGTGGAGAAAAAGTGGAGAAAAAGTGGAGAATAAGAGGAGAAAAAGTGGAGAAAAAGTGGAGAAAAAGTGGAGAAAAAGTGGAGAATAAGAGGAGAAAAAGTGGAGAATAAGTGGAGAAAAAAAATGGAGAAAAAGTGGAGAAAAAGTGGAGAGAAAGTGGAGAAAAAAATGGAGAAAAAGTGGAACACCTTTTGGTACCTTTCATGTGGCACTAAGGGGTGCTTAGCTTTGTATTTAGCCAAAAAAATGAAAAAAAAATGACATAGGGTTCCCCCTAGTTTTGTAGCCAGCTAGGGTAAAGCAGACGGCTGCAGCCTGCAGACCACAGCTGGCAACCTCACCTTGGCTGGTAATCCAAAACTGAAGGCACCCCACGCTGTTATTTTAAATTAAATAAATAATTAAAAAAAAAAACACGTAGGGGTCCCCCAAAATTGGATCACCAGCCAAGGTAAAGCAGACAGCTGGGGCCTGATATTCTCAGACTAGGGAGGTCCATGGTTATTGGAATCTCCCCAGCCTAAAAATAGCAGGCCGCAGCCGCCCCAGAAGTGGCGCATCCATTAGATGCGCCAATCCTGGTGCTTCGCCCCAGCTCATCCCGCGCCCTGGTGCGGTGGCAAACGGGGTAATATTTGGGGTTAATACCAGATGTGTAATGTCACCTGGCATCAAGCCCTGGGGTTGGTGAGGTCAGGCGTCTATCAGATACCCGACATCACCAACCCAGTCAGTAATAAAAAAAAAATAGACGACAAACACATTTTTATTTGAAAAAACACTCCCCAAAACATTCCCTCTTTAACCAATTTATTAGATTGAAAAACAAATCCAGGTCTGGTGTAATCCAAGGGGTTGCCATGACGATGCACACTGTCCCAGTCAATGAAGAGCAGGATGTTCCCCATTGGCTGGGAGAGCAGTGCAGTGACCTGAGCTAACATCAATGGGTCAGCCCAGGTCACTGCAGGGGGGTGACAAGTGCTGCTGTCAGTGAGGTACATTACCTGCGCTGATCTCCAGCACACTGACAGCCCCTGTCACTGAGGTCAATGACCGGCGCCTTCACATCAAGTATCGCGAGAGGTCCGTGACGTCACCGCCAGTGTCAGTCTCGGGTCGGAAGCGATAGGTGATGTGACAAGCGGCGGCCATGGAGGACAGTGACAGCGCTGAGGTCGGGATGGCGGGACTTCATCACCGCAGGTAAGCCGAGCGAGCGAGCGAGCGAGCGGGCGGGCGGGCGGGGGGGGGGGGGGGTGGATGTGTGTGTGTGTGTGTGTTTGTGTATGTGTATGTATGTGTACATGCCGCGGGCAGGAGGGGGTGGAGCGAGCTGAGCGGGAAAGTGTGGGCTTCCTGCACGTAACTAAGATAAACATCGGGTTACTAACCAAAGCGCTTTGCTTGGATACCCGATGTTTATCTTGGTTACCAGCTTGTGGCAGGCTGCCAGCGATGGCTCCTGCTCACTGTAGCTGTAAAAAGCCCTGCTTTTTGCTGCTTGAACCGTTCTCGAACGTATCTAGAACTATCGAGCTTTTAGCAAAAAGCTCGAGTTCTAGTTCGATCTCGAACAGCCCAAAAATCACTCGAGCCTAGAACTGGAGAACCACGAACCACGAACCGCGCTCAACTCTACTCGTGACCTCTGAATCTGGTCATGTGACATCTCCAAGCTCGGCCCCAGTCTTCCTGAGTGACTGGGCTGTGGGTGGTGCTTACCGCTCAGCATCACAGTGCAGCATCTTGCGCGCTCTCTCCTTCACTGCAGAGCGCCACAAGCAGGAGTGATACTGAGCTGTGATGAGCGGTGAAACGCTATCCACAGCCCAGTCGCTCAGGAAGCCTGGGCCGCTTCGGTGGTATCAGGTCAACTTGAAGTTGACATGACATCACCGGTTCTCAGAGGTCACGGAGACCGGGGGTCACTTCATGGGGATGAGCAGAGTGCAATGGCGCCGCTCAGAGGCAGAATTGGCTGAACAGAGTATTTGAAAGAAGCCTTCCCTATCATATTTACAGAGATGTGGCCCCTACTGCAGAGTAGTGAGCCGATCCTTTAAGTGAAAGGGCTATCAGATTGGTCCTATGCCCTTTTGCCAAGGATGCCATTTAGTGAGCTTCCTTCAAAAAAGGATAAAAAATACATTAAAAAGAGAAACTCCTCTTGAATGTAATTTTTATTTTTCACACTTATCCCATGCGTATCTATCAGGAAGGACACTTTGCACATCAACTGTGTTCCCCTGATCACACTTTTTGGTAATCCACAATAAGAAAGAAAGCTACGGCCCTCACAGTAAAAATCCAAATCCGTTCTTTATTCGTTCCATAAAGCAGGGTAACAGCGGTAAGAGGGCTGGGTGCAGGCTCCTTGGGGACGATGGCCGTTTCGTACCTTCTGGTACTTCTACAGGTCCACACTTTTTGGTAACCTGAATTAGAAAGCCATGTACTCAAGAACATTTTTTTTGTAGACACTCGACCATTTGCATCACTGGTGGGCATAGACATAAAAGGGCCCCTTTGCAAGTACAATATATGGACCCTTTGCAGCCCAAGAGCTCATCAAAATACACAATTCCTCCTGATTTGGAGGTAGAAATAAGCCCCCTAACTTCTTGGGCCCCAGGTTGCATCAGTAGTATGTTCGCCCAGATTTGCATTATGTAAACACTTCTACGAACTAATACCAGTAGGCATAAAAGATGCTTCTGACATTTTTTTCCCCATATCCAGTACCAACCACATTGAGTGTAATATAATTGCTTGATATAAGGTGCAAGCAACATTTCAGGTGTTATAGCCTTTGTCAGGCATATAACGACCACGAGACGGAGCTAACTGAATTGTGCATAGCCTGAGACTCAGAAAGGAAGCAGTTATTTAATATACAGGAAACAGCAAGGTATTTACCTCTATACTCTGCAGAATTGTAGACTTGAATCAATATTTCATCTTGGCCTACATGGTGACACTTTGCAGAAATAGCTTCCTTTTTGACTTATCACAATGGATTCTTCTTTGGTCCCTGGAGACTTTAGTTCTTCTTATAAGAATACAATTGAATCCACTTACTATTACCAGTCAACTTCCAGTTTATTATAAACTCATAATGCATTCCAATGATAAATACAGATAAATGATTCATAGTGCGGTAAGGCAAGTCTGGGGAGAAGCTGATCCCTAAGTCCCAAAGCTATGTTAAAAGGCTGTTGAATTTAAATTGAGCCTCAGTTTACTCTTCACAGCTTGATTTCCATTCATGAGTACACAGTGTCGATGTCCTTCTCATAAGACAAATATTTTAATACTTATGGCAATGTTGTTTCTTATCTTTAGCTTTTTTTAACCAGAAGAAGAAATATTACATTATATTTCTTAACGGTTCCTGGCAGAATGATAACATTTAGCAGTACAGTCATATCATCAATCAGAATTTGTTCCAGGATCATGACTGAGAAATTGTCCTTGATGACCCGGCCATTGGGGACTTCTCATCGTCTCTTTACCATCTTTATTAGTCTTTCTTGAGACACACATTATACTTACTCAATCTGTAATAAATTGCTTGTCCCACAAATTAAATTTAATTTCCTTGCATGTCTTTCTCTATGCCAGATCAGATTTAGGAGAAATGAACCAGGTTCCCCGTTTATTGGAGGTCCCCTGAGGATAGGAAATCCAGGGACAGCCTAAATTTGGAATTGAACTTTTACGGTGGCCAGTAACTACGGTATAGGGCAGGATTATGTTATTTGTATATTTGTAATTTTAAGTGGTATTGTGTGGGCTGTGTATTGTCCCAGCAATATAGTACTCATGTAACGGGGTGCCAGGGGTGCCTCCGGGCTTGTAGTCGTGGCCCTTGCTGACAGGCTTACCCCTGGACCCGCCGTCACTACCGGGACGGGAGATGTCTTGGTGGGGCAGAGTGTGGTGGTGGTGTAGGTGTTATCCGGCGCACAAACACGCTTCAGGCAGGGTACAGTGCAAGAAACAAGCATTCTTTTATTCTTCACAGATAAAAGTCCCGACAAAGCAATCCGGTCAGCAATAAATCTGGCAGATGACAATTCCTGTGGAGCTGGGGAACACCCTGACCAAACGTCACCTCTGGTGGGGTTATGCCCTCCGTACTCTACTTCCTTCGGGTCACCCACTCTTCAGCCAAGCATACACCGGACCCACACCGGCAGAATAGGCTCTGAGGTTACGTCCACCTCCTTATCTCCGGTGTCCCTTGATGGTTTGCTCACACTCTGCCCGACGTGCACACACTGCTGTCCCGGATGCTACTTCTCACAGAGTCCCAAACAAAGCCATAAAGCGATGGTACACTTTCTTAGCTGGGGGAAGCCTGTCCTTGCGTCTCCTCCAGTGGTAATGTGCCTGACTACTCCACTTCGTCCGGCTCCCACTTCTGGCTACCCACAGCCCGGACCCACACCGGACTGCTTCACACTATGAGGTTACGCTCGCTCCTTTTCTCACCGGCTTCCCTGCTTTCCAGCTCCCTTCTTTCTTTCTTGCTTTCTGCCCACTCAGCTCCACACTCTGCCCCTGGCTGTTGCTTCTCTCCCGTCCCGGACACCACTGCTCTCTCTGGCCCCCACCTTTTCTAGCACCTTGTCTCCTCCCTCCCCTTTCTGCTCTGTTTCTGTGGTGACAGCCGTCCCACCCGGCCACTAGGGGAACCACCTGACACATCACATAAAAACATTAAAACACTTTTAATAATAACATTTCCGGGTTAACTGTGCTCCCTTTGTAGGGGGTCTGCCCACCCACTACATACCTCCCCTCTTAAAGCCTGAGCCTCCCGGCAAGGCTCTTAAACACATAAACACATAAAAACCTTTTGGGTCAGTCCTCAACAGCGGCACCAGTTCAGCGGCGCTCCCGGTCTTTAGGGACGCCTTATGGCGCAACAGCGCTCCCGGTCTCTGGATAGCGCCCGGAGGCTCAACAGCGCTCCCGGTCTTAGATGTGCGCCCGGAGGCTTCAATAGCGCTCCCGGTCTTTGCTGAAGGTGCCCGGAGGCTTCAATAGCGCTCCCGGTCTTTGCTGGAGGGCAACAGGCCCGTCAACGTTAAAGAAACTTCTGCCGGCTGAACGGCGCCGGACTTAAACAACAGATCAGCAGTGGTGACTTACTCTGGGGGCCAGGCCCGCTTCCATTCTTCCGCTTGAGCCTGTATGTATGCCCCCAGCGATTGTCCCGGCTGCCGACGGATCCTCTGGAAGGACACAGGGGCGTAGGGTGGCTCCACGGGCGCAGTTGCTGCAGCTCCTCTCGGTGGTGAAGGTGTCCCTGCCCCTGCCAATCTTGCTGGTAACGGCGGCGGTGTCAATGCTGAGGCTGGAGGAAGTGGAGGCGGGTCTTCGTTTCCCACTTTTAAACAGACTCCACCCCCAGCCTCACGCATCATCTCGACTCCTCCGCTGAGGTACTTCTTTCTCCTTTTCTTCGTCTTCAACGCCCTGGAGCTGGCGCCTCCCCTCTTTGGGCGGAGTACTCCGGCCTTCTTCTTTGGCACCGGCCAGCCCCAGGCTCTTCTTTTGGCGCCAATTCTGCGCGCGCTTTCTGTTTCTTCACAGACGACGGCCATCTTGCCGCCATCTTGTGCCCGGTCCTTCACCTCAGGCACTGTCTCCTCTTCCCACCGTGGGACCGTAAATCTTCGCTGAGAGTCCGGATCAGGGGCCCTCGGCACCACTCGGTCTCCATCTTCTTGGAGCGGGTCCCCTGGCGTACGATCCGGATCCTGCCGACTACGCCACATGTAACGGGGTGCCAGGGGTGCCTCCGGGCTTGTAGTCGTGGCCCTTGCTGACAGGCTTACCCCTGGACCCGCCGTCACTACCGGGACGGGAGATGTCTTGGTGGGGCAGAGTGTGGTGGTGGTGTAGGTGTTATCCGGCGCACAAACACGCTTCAGGCAGGGTACAGTGCAAGAAACAAGCATTCTTTTATTCTTCACAGATAAAAGTCCCGACAAAGCAATCCGGTCAGCAATAAATCTGGCAGATGACAATTCCTGTGGAGCTGGGGAACACCCTGACCAAACGTCACCTCTGGTGGGGTTATGCCCTCCGTACTCTACTTCCTTCGGGTCACCCACTCTTCAGCCAAGCATACACCGGACCCACACCGGCAGAATAGGCTCTGAGGTTACGTCCACCTCCTTATCTCCGGTGTCCCTTGATGGTTCGCTCACACTCTGCCCGACGTGCACACACTGCTGTCCCGGATGCTACTTCTCACAGAGTCCCAAACAAAGCCATAAAGCGATGGTACACTTTCTTAGCTGGGGGAAGCCTGTCCTTGCGTCTCCTCCAGTGGTAATGTGCCTGACTACTCCACTTCGTCCGGCTCCCACTTCTGGCTACCCACAGCCCGGACCCACACCGGACTGCTTCACACTATGAGGTTACGCTCGCTCCTTTTCTCACCGGCTTCCCTGCTTTCCAGCTCCCTTCTTTCTTTCTTGCTTTCTGCCCACTCAGCTCCACACTCTGCCCCTGGCTGTTGCTTCTCTCCCGTCCCGGACACCACTGCTCTCTCTGGCCCCCACCTTTTCTAGCACCTTGTCTCCTCCCTCCCCTTTCTGCTCTGTTTCTGTGGTGACAGCCGTCCCACCCGGCCACTAGGGGAACCACCTGACACATCACATAAAAACATTAAAACACTTTTAATAATAACATTTCCGGGTTAACTGTGCTCCCTTTGTAGGGGGTCTGCCCACCCACTACACTAAGATATTATGGAATACATGCTAAAAGTCCAAAAACAATGTATCTAAAAAGGGCAAGAAGATAATTAATTTTCTTTATTCCCGTAACAAATGTATCACAGTCTTATGTGATCACGGGGTGATCTGGGATCAGAAGGTCACAACATATTGTTGATTGCAGATCCACTTTAGTGCCCACTCATCATTTACCCTGACTTGGAGCGTATTTAATTCCCTCTAGTGCTGAAGGGATTAAGGTCCATAATCCTGCAGTGATCTAACAGGTAGTTATAATTTCAGCTGCAGCCACTACTTTCTGCTATAAGTATCTACTCCTCACTACTTCCTATGCTGGCTGCAGCTCATACCTATGCTGTCAACATGGAAGGAGCCAGTCCCTGTAGAAAACAGAGGTGTCGCTTTTGCACAGTCCATGGTGAAGGTGCGTAGGCGTGTGCATGTGTCCATGTGCTGTCCCTGTGCTATCCATATGACATTCGGATAGCACACGGACAACATGAGCTTGTATACTTACCTGTCTCTGTCGCTGCTGTTACTTTTGTCTCTGTGGTGAGTGCAGTGAATGTAAAATGAACATAATGAGCGGGCCTGAAAGTAACACCAGAGGCAGAGACTAAAGGACAGGAAAGTATAAAAATTCTTTATTTTTATGTGACCTCTATTTTCTACGGTACGTAATGGCACATGGATCACATCAGTGTGCAATCCATGTGACACCTGTGCTGCCGGCAGAAAACAGACATGTCACAGTGTGGAGCACACAGATACGCATGTGCTCCTGTTACGTCGCCACCAGAGTCTGCTCCAGCGACTTCTGCTCCGATCATCAGGCGACGCCGTGTTCCTGCCGTGGATGGTGCTGGTGATGGGAGAGGAGTCGATGCCAGTGGCACCGGTGGGCGCAGGCTCCGATCATCCACTGGGCTGGGTTATCTTGGGATCTGCAGTACCACTGGCTGACTGTGGGTGGCGTGTGTCTTCCAGCTGAAGTTGCCAGCATTCAGCTACAGCCAATGGGAAGACGCCACACCCTACTTAGTTCCCCTCCTGTCTGCTGACTTCTGCCAGAGATAGTTCTGATTTCCTGGCTCCTGGTCCGCCCTATTCTGTTTTGTGATTCCTGTGTGCTGACTTCTGCGTGTTTTCTGACTACCCTTCTGCCTGCTGTTTTTGTACCTCGCTGCCTGATCCGGATTTGACCTCTGCTACGTTTTCTGATTATGTCCTTGTCTGCCGATTTCTGTCCCTGTTCTGCTATTCCTGGTTTGACCCTGCCTGACGACTACTCTCATCAGACTGCAGCCTTCCACAGGTAGTGATCTCCAGGGCCCTGTGTAATTCCAAATCCCTGTATAGGGGTTGAAGGGTTTCAGGGTTCTGGGGGTCCTGCTTGGTGAGTCGCTTCCCTCTAGTCTGTCCATTACATCCCACCTGAGTCTGTTGATCCAGGCAGGCGTTACAGCTCCACATGGACACACGGTACGTGTGAAAACACATGTGTGATTTTAATGGGTCTACGTGAGTCAATGTCTCCGGTATGTGTGAAAATGATCGTCTCTTGTACCGGAGACACGGATGTGTGAAGGAGGCCTTATAAATAGTGAAGTCTATGGAAAACACATCCATTTTTTAGCCATACGTTTTTCTTTTATTTGAAAAGGATCTGTTTTTTGCTTACTGTGTCAGTTTCCTTTGGTAGAAAATCTATGTCTATCTTATGATCCGTTTTCCACAAACGTATATATTAAAAAAAACCAGATACAGTTGAAATATTTTATTTTTAGCTCAGAAAAACAGTTTTGTGTCAAGAACTTGTGGCGCCCCTGAGGATTTACTCACCACAGGGTACTGCATCTCACTTAAGGTGCAGTACTCATTCCGGGTAAGGAAGAAGTTAATTGCTGGTGTTCACCACATTCACAAAGCACACACAGTCAGGTGCTTTCCCACTGGGATTGGCCTAGGGTAGACAGGGGGGTGGCCATCACGAGGCATGGGACTTTTTCCGTTCACTAAGATAACCACCTGGAGGCCAGGCACCACTTGGGGAAAAGGAAGGAGCATCTTCATACTTGGTCAGTTTGACCCCGGGTACAGCTTGGGGTAAGGAGCACAGTCAGAAGTTCTTCCTCACACTTCTGGTGCACTGCAAGACCCGTGGCAGGTAGCTCAGCCCCGGGCTCTACACAGCTACAGGGGATTCCAGGGTCTGCAGAGAGTGCAGGAAACACCCGAAGCCCGTTCCACATTCCATCCATGGGAATGGAGGGACCCCAACCAGAAAGGACACACAGTGGAAACACCAGCGGTGACCACCGAATTATCCGGGATTGGCTGGGGCCCATCACGGCAGAGACCGGCACTCCAAGGGTGACAACCGAACTGTGAGTAAAAGACCTTGAACCTCAACCACTGGGTCAGCCCTTCATAGCCAACAGACACTACCGCCTCCATCATCCTCCATGGGGCCTAGCTCTACCTGTGGGGAGCTGAACCATCCCGGCTGCGACACAATCCACCCCAGAGGACAGCACCCGCAACGGCGGCCAATCCATGGCCGCGTACCACAGGTGGCGTCACGAGACAACTACTACTTCCAATATCCTCATCATCCCACCATCCTTCTCCACTTCCCCTTTTGTGGACACCTCTGGGTCACGAAACTGGGCAGGGACACCCGTGACAACCCCCTGACCCTCACCGGCCCAGTGACGAGTATTCCCCAGACCCGGTGGGGTGCTCCAAACTTTTCTGGTCAGCGGATTTCTGCTGGATCTGTTCTAACTGATGATTACTGGACATGTGAACTTAACCTAAGCCTTATTTTAGAAAAAAATCTTATCAAACACATATTATGTTCATTTAGTTCATTCATCAAGAAGTTTATAAATGTGCAAATAAAACAAATGAGAGAACTAGCTGTCAAGTCTAGTGTCTGATTAGTTCAGCATGATCAGGGGAAGGTTTTCATCTCACAGTTTTAGTGCTGCACTTGATTGGTATTAATTAGAACAGTATATGAATTCCATCCATGTTTTCCCAGGAAAAGTGCGCTGCAATTTTTAAATAACCATTCATTCAGCAATCAAAAATGGGATTTTTACATTCATAATGAAAGAGATTGTCCACTACTTAAACATTGATGACCTAGCCTTAGGGGTACTTTGCACACTACGACATCGCAAGCCGATGCTGCGATGCCGAGTGCGATAGTCCCCGCCCCGTCGCAGCTGCGATATGTGGTGATAGCTGGCGTAGCAAAAATTATCGCTACGCCAGCTTCACATGCACTCACCTTGCCCTGCGACGTCGCTCTGGCCGACGACCCTCCTCCTTATTAAGGGGGCGGGCCTTGCACCGTCATAGCGACGTCACACGGCAGGCGGCCAATAGAAGAGGAGGGGCAGAGATGAGCAGGACGTAAACATCCCGCCCACCTCCTTCCTTCCGCATAGCCAACAGGAGCCGTGGTGAAGGAGGTAGGAGATGTTCCTCACTTCTGCGACTTCACACACAGTGATGTGTGCTGCCGCAGGAACGAGGAACAACATCGGACCGTCGCAGCAAGGTAATTATGGTTTTCGCCGATGCTACACCGATGATACGATTACGACGCTTTTGCGCTCGTTAATTGTATCATCTAGGCTTTACACACTACGATGTCGAGAGCGATGTCGGAAGTGTGTCACTTTCAACATGACCCCACCGACATCGCACCTGTGATGTCGTAGTGTGCAAAGTACCCCTTAGGGGTACTTTGTACACTACGACATCGCAACTGCAATGTCGGTGGGGTCAAATCGAAAGTGACGCACATCCGGCGTCGTTGTCGACATCGGAATATGTGAATCGTTTTTACTACGATTAATGAGCGCAAAAGTGTCGAAATTGTATGATCGGTGTAGTGTCGGGCATTTCCATAATGTTGCTGCAGCGACAGGTACGATGATGTTCCTCGTTCCTGCGGCAGCACACATCGCTGTGTATGAAGCCGCAGGAGCGAGGAACATCTCCTTACCTGCATCCCGGCTGCAATGAGGAAGGAAGCAGGTGGGCGGGATGTTTATGTCCCGCTCATCTCCGCCCCTCTGCTTCTATTGGCCGCCTGCCGTGTGACGTCGCTGTGACGCCGCATGACCCGCCCCCTTAGGAAGGAGGTGGTTCACTGGCCAGAGCGACGTCGCAGGGCAGGTAAGTGTGATGCCCTGGACTAGTCAGGTCGTCCCAGGTAGTCACACACAACACCACACCCCCTCGCAGCTAGGTGACTTCAGTCAAACTAAAAACCTTGTCACCACCCTCCAGGTTTGATGTCCACACCAGGGGGGCGGGGCCAGGTGGTTGGCTCCACCCACCAAGGAGTTCACAGGCCTGGAGATGGGCGACTGCAGGGTGCTGGTGTACTCACTATTAGAAAACACACGAGTCTCTGGTAAACCAAGGTGATGGTGGTCGGTGCCCGCAGTCGGCTGCGTTCTGGTTCCCCACCCGGCTGGTGGTCTCTGTCTTTCTCCTGCACCTGTTTTGAATGGTGGACTGCCTGTGCTTTCAACTTCAGGAGTCCGCTCCCGGCTTGTGGTTGCCTAAGGAGCCTTTTGCCCGCAGACGCTGGCCCGTGGGATCTCTGAGCCGTGGCGGTGGCCTTTTATCCCCCTTGGTGGGCTGTTGCCTTCAGTCGGGACTTTGGGACAGGACTTCTAGTCCCGGCCGCAATCAGTTAATTAGCTAGCCCCCAGTTGTTTCTGGACCTAGCTTCAGGGTCTGAGTACCCCCTTTGTGCTCCGGTTTCCGAGTCGGTTCCCCGGGTCGGTACCGGCAGGCCACTACCCTGTCCCGGTCCACCTCGGTTCCACCGAGCCATCTTCCCGGCTCCTGCAGACGGAGACCGCCGTTTGCCTCCTAGCCAAAGGCACCATGGCTCCTGACCTGGCACCTGTTCAATTTGGGTTCTCGCCTCTGCTGGAGCTGGACATAGCTCCAGCCCACACTCCTCTCCAACTTGAGCTCTAAACTTCTCTGAACTTTCCCGCACCAGGCTGTCTAGGACTCCTCGGCGGGCGTCTTCCAACTGCCTGGTTCCGCCCCCTGGTGTGTCTATCAAGCCCTGAGGGGGGTGACTAGGGTTTTGTGGTTGGCTGTGTGTTACCTGTGAGGGAAAGGTGTAATGCGGGGCCCTATTTGTGACTACCTGGCCCGGCCAGGGCGTCACATAAACAGGAATAAAAAAAACCATATATTCTAAAAATGAAAAGAGAATAGCCAGGCCTTTATTCTATTTTAATAAAGAGTTATGACAAAAATAAAACAAAGAGAGAGTTTACATTCTTAGATCAATGATTTAGTATATAGTTGCCAAGAGGACAGAAGGAAATATTGTGTAAATTAAGGTTAAAGGGGTTGTTTTATCTTCCTAATTGGGTAACATTGCAAAGTGCAATATGCATCTTTATTAAAAATCAGCTTCAGTCTCAAAAATGGAATGAGTTTTAATTTTACAGTTTGCTTTTCATTGCCTAGCTACTCGCCACCTCTGCAGTCTAGTTGAGATGGCCAGCTTCCTAGGCAAGAAGCCAGCATTAGCAATAGAGCATGCAAGCATTGCTCCGAAGCTGGTTGGATCACAGAATCCAGCTGGTTTTGGTTTGCCTGCAAACCTTTGATATGGGGAGATAAGGTATGCACACCAGTGACTATGTAAGGGGAATACATGAAATAGCAGAAACTGCTGTGTGAATACTGACGTGAAAAATCCAATAGCTATATGCAAGAGTGAAAATGTAAAAAATGGAATCTGCATTACTGCCATGAACATATGAATCAAGAGAAATTTAGCTACTGAATTGATTGGCCAATCCATATCCATATCATACGCATAAATAGCCTGGGTCTCAGCTTCCCATACACGGTAAGTTTTTTAACTGCATGAGAGGACACACACAAGCTAGGGACCCCAACGTAGAGAAATACTTTGGCGTAGTGTTGGGGCTCTATTGCATTGATCAATTCAGTAGCTAAATTTCTCTTGATTCATATGTTCATGGCAGTAATGCAGATTCCATTTTTCACATTTTCACTCTTACATATAGCTATTGGATTTTTCAAGTCAGTATTCACACAGCAGTTTCTACTATTTCATGTATTCCCCTTACATAGTCACTGGTGTGCATACCTTATCTCCCCATAGTGATGTTTTTTTAGGTTTTTTTGCACCCAGTTCGGACTTAGAATGGTGTTCCAAACGTTATTACTATTTGCAAACCTTTGATATTGCAGACGCAAATCTGCCTCTACTTGCATTATGAAAGAGAGTAGAGTTCAGCCAAGCTGCGGATTTGGACTATCAATCCTACGGAGCACACTGTTCCTTTGCAAGCGGGGAGATAGCGGTGTGCTCCTGAAGATACAAAAAAAAAAAAAAAAAACCCTTTGATGGGTTATTCCCAAATATTAACTTTCACACTTGCTATACAGTGGATATGGAAAGTATTCAAACCCCTTTAAATTTTTCACTATTTGTTTCATTGCAGCCATTTGGTAAATTCAAGAAATTTCATTTTTTTTCTCAGTAATGTACACTCTGCACCCCATATTGACAGAAAAAAAACAGAAATGTAGAAATTTTTGCAAATTTATTAAACAAGAAAAACTGAAATCTCACTTGGTCTTAAGTATGCAGACCCTTTGCTCAGTATTGAGTAGAAGCACCCTTTTGAGCTAGTACAGCCATGAGTCTTCTTGGGAATGATGCAACAAGTTTTTCACACGTGGATTTGGAGATACTTTCTTGCAGATCCCCCTCCAGTTCCGTCAGGTTGGATGGTGAACGTTGGTGGACAGCCATTTTCAGGTCTCTCCAGAGATGCTCCATTGGATTTAGGTCAGGGCTCTGGCTGGGCCAGTCAAGAATGGTCACAGAGTTGTTCTAAAAACACTCCTTTGTTATTTTAGCTGTGTGGTTAGGGTCATTGTTTTGTTGGAAGGTGAACCTTTACCAAGTCTGAGGTCTAGAGCACTCTGGAAGAGGTTTTCTTCTAGGATATCTCTGTACTTGGCCACATTCAGCTTTCCTTCTATTCAGGGCCGTATTTACCATTAGGCACCCGTGGTCCGGTGCCTAGGGCGGCAGATTGTGAGGGGCGGCACCTTCTGGCAGCAAAAAAAAAAAAAAAAAAAAAATTTTTTTTTTTTTTTTTTTGTTACATTTTTTTTTTTGTGGCTGCCGAGCACAGGGAGCTGATTGACCCCGGAACTGCCGGCGCCTGCACTTCTGGGGTCACAGGCACGCGCCAATCAGCTCCTTCCTCTGTGCTGCGTCCACTGCTGTGTGGACGTCACATGCAGAGCTCACAGCAGGATGCCGCGGATGACGCCGTGATGGAAGCTGGTGTCAGAGAAGAGGATACTCACGTGAGCCAGGAAGATGGCGGCGGGCACTGGAGCAGGTAAGTGGATTCATAAGGAGCGTGGGAGTGTCTCTAATGCAGACCGGAGATCTGCGCATGCGGGGGGGGGATGCGGCAAAGGCTGATACTGGAGGGAGGCAGAGGCTGAGACTGGGGGGAGGCTGGAGGGAGGCAGAGGCTGAGACTGGGGGGAGGCTGGAGGGAGGCAGAGGCTGAGACTGGGGGGAGGCTGGAGGGAGGCAGAGGCTGAGACTGGGGTGAGGCTGGAGGGAGGCAGAGGCTGAGACTGGAGAGAGGCAGAGGCTGAGACTGGGGGAAGGCTGGAGGGAGGCAGAGGCTGAGACTGGGGGGAGGCTGGAGGGAGGCAGAGGCTGAGACTGGGGGGAGGCTGGAGGGAGGCAGAGGCTGAGACTGGGGGGAGACTGGAGAGAGGCAGAGGCTGAGACTGGGGGAAGGCTGGAGGGAGGCAGAGGCTGAGACTGGAGAGAGGCAGAGGCTGAGACTGGGGGGAGGCTGGAGGGAGGCAGAGGCTGAGACTGGGGGGAGGCTGGAGGGAGGCAGAGGCTGAGACTGGGGGGAGGCTGGAGGGAGGCAGAGGCTGAGACTGGAGGGAGGCAGAGGCTGAGACTGGGGGAAGGCTGGAGGGAGACTGAGGCCGAGACTGGGGGGGAGGCTGTAGGGAGGCTGAGGCTGAGACTGGAGGGAGGCTGAGGCTGAGACTTGAGGGAGGCTGAGGCTGAGACTGGAGGGAGGCTGGAGGGAGGCTGAGGCTGGGGGGAGGCAAAGGCTGAGACTGGGGTAGAGAGGCTGATGATGAGGGAAGATAGAGGCTGATGCTGGGGGAGAGAGGCTGATGCTGGGGGAGTGGGAGAGAGGGGCTAATGCTAGAGACAGAGGACAAG
This sequence comes from Anomaloglossus baeobatrachus, assembly GCF_048569485.1. Lineage (NCBI taxonomy): Eukaryota > Metazoa > Chordata > Amphibia > Anura > Aromobatidae > Anomaloglossus > Anomaloglossus baeobatrachus. The sequence continues at coordinate 83,081,252 of NC_134357.1, read as the reverse complement.
GGATGAGGGATAGTGCAATGACAAAATCGATTGGGTCCCCCAGGACACAGAATAAGAGGGGGCAGCATTGGGAGCTCATTGTGAAGAAGGGGCAGCATGTGTGGGATCAGTATGGAGTGGAGCAATGTAGGGGAGTCAATATCAAGAGTGGGGTAGTGTGTGTGTGGGGGGGTCTCAGCATAAGCGTTAGTGTGGTGGTCTTAGCATGAGTGGGGCAACATGAAGGTCTCATTATGGAAAAGAGGAAGGCAGCATTAGGAGCTCATGGAGAGGGACAGCATGCATGGGACATTGTGAGAAGGGGGCAGCATGCATGGGACACTGAGGAGGGGGCAGCATGCATGGGACACTGTGAGGAGGGGGCAGCATGCATGGGACACTGTGAGGAGGGGGCAGCATGCATGGGACACTGTGAGGAGGGGGCAGCATGCATGGGACACTGTGAGGAGGGGGCAGCATGCATGGGACACTGTGAGGAGGGGGCAGCATGCATGGGACATTGTGAGGAGGGAGCAGCATGCATGGGACATTGTGAGGAGGGAGCAGCATGCATGGGACATTGTGAGGAGGGAGCAGCATGCATGGGACATTGTGAGGCGGGAACAGCATGCATGAGACATTGTGAGGAGGGAGCAGCATGCATGAGACATTGTGAGGAGGGAGCATCAAGCATGAGACATTGTGAGGAGGGAGCAGCATGCATGGGACATTGTGAGGAGGGAGCAGCATGCATGGGACATTGTGAGGAGGGAGCAGCATGCATGGGACATTGTGAGGAGGGGGCAGCATGCATGGGACATTGTGAGGAGGGAGCATCAAGCATGGGACATTGTGAGGAGGGAGCATCAAGCATGGGACATTGTGAGGAGGGAGTAGCATGCATGGGACATTGTGAGGAGGGAGCAGCATGCATGAGACATTGTGAGGAGGGAGCAGCATGCATGGGACATTGTGAGGAGGGAGCAGCATGCATGGGACATTGTGAGGAGGGAGCAGCATGCATGAGACACTGTGAGGAGGGGGCAGCATGCATGGGACATTGTGAGGAGGGAGCAGCATGCATGGGACATTGTGAGGAGGGAGCAGCATGCATGGGACATTGTGAGGAGGGGGCATCAAGCATGAGACATTGTGAGGAGGGAACAGCATGCATGGGACATTGTGAGGAGGGAGCAGCATGCATGGGACATTGTGAGGCGGGAGCAGCATGCATGAGACATTGTGAGGAGGGAGCAGCATGCATGAGACATTGTGAGGAGGGAGCAGCATGCATGGGACATTGTGAGGAGGGAGCAGCATGCATGGGACATTGTGAGGAGGGAGCATCAAGCATGAGACATTGTGAGAAGGGAGCAGCATTCATGGGACATTGTGAGGAGGGAGCAGCATGCATGGGACATTGTGAGGCGGGAGCAGCATGCATGAGACATTGTGAGGAGAGAGCAGCATGCATGAGACATTGTGAGGAGGGAGCAGCATGCATGGGACATTGTGAGGAGGGAGCAGCATGCATGGGACATTGTGAGGAGGGAGCATCAAGCATGAGACATTGTGAGGAGGGAGCAGCATGCATGGGACATTGTGAGGAGGGAGCAGCATGCATGGGACATTGTGAGGCGGGAGCAGCATGCATGGGACATTGTAAGGAGGGAGCAGCATACATGAGACATTGTGAGGAGGGAGCAGCATGCATGGGACATTGTGAGGAGGGGGCAGCATGCATGGGACATTGTGAGGAGGGGGCAGCATGCATGGGACATTGTGAGGAGGGGGCAGCATGCATGGGACATTGTGAGGAGGGAGCAGCATGCCTGGGACATTGTGAAGAGGGGGCAGCATGCATGGGACATTGTGAGGAGAGAGCAGCATGCATAGGACATTGTGAGGAGGGGGCAGCATGCAAGGGACATTGTGAGGAGGGGGCAGCATGCATGGGACATTGTGAGGTGGGAGCAGCATGCATGGGGCATTGTGAGGAGGGAGCAGCATGCATGGGACATTGTGAGGAGGGGGCATCAAGCATGAGACATTGTGAGGAGGGAACAGCATGCATGGGACATTGTGAGGAGGGAGCAGCATGCATGGGACATTGTGAGGCGGGAGCAGCATGCATGAGACATTGTGAGGAGGGAGCAGCATGCATGAGACATTGTGAGGAGGGAGCAGCATGCATGGGACATTGTGAGGAGGGAGCAGCATGCATGGGACATTGTGAGGAGGGAGCATCAAGCATGAGACATTGTGAGAAGGGAGCAGCATGCATGGGACATTGTGAGGAGGGAGCAGCATGCATGGGACATTGTGAGGCGGGAGCAGCATGCATGAGACATTGTGAGGAGAGAGCAGCATGCATGAGACATTGTGAGGAGGGAGCAGCATGCATGGGACATTGTGAGGAGGGAGCAGCATGCATGGGACATTGTGAGGAGGGAGCATCAAGCATGAGACATTGTGAGGAGGGAGCAGCATGCATGGGACATTGTGAGGAGGGAGCAGCATGCATGGGACATTGTGAGGCGGGAGCAGCATGCATGGAACATTGTAAGGAGGGAACAGCATACATGAGACATTGTGAGGAGGGAGCAGCATGCATGGGACATTGTGAGGAGGGGGCAGCATGCATGGGACATTGTGAGGAGGGGGCAGCATGCATGGGACATTGTGAGGAGGGGGCAGCATGCATGGGACATTGTGAGGAGGGAGCAGCATGCATGGGACATTGTGAAGAGGGGGCAGCATGCATGGGACATTGTGAGGAGAGAGCAGCATGCATAGGACATTGTGAGGAGGGGGCAGCATGCAAGGGACATTGTGAGGAGGGGGCAGCATGCATGGGACATTGTGAGGTGGGAGCAGCATGCATGAGACATTGTGAGGAGGGAGCAGCATGTATGGGACATTGTGAGGAGGGAGCAGCATGCATGGGACATTGTGAGGAGGGGGCAGCATGCATGGGACATTGTGAGGAGGGAGCAGCATGCATGGGACATTGTAAGGAGGGAGCAGCATACATGAGACATTGTGAGGAGGGAGCAGCATGCATGGGACATTGTGAGGAGGGGGCAGCATGCATGGGACATTGTGAGGAGGGGGCAGCATGCATGGGACATTGTGAGGAGGGGGCAGCATGCATGGGACATTGTGAGGAGGGAGCAGCATGCATGGGACATTGTGAAGAGGGGGCAGCATGCATGGGACATTGTGAGGAGAGAGCAGCATGCATAGGACATTGTGAGGAGGGGGCAGCATGCAAGGGACATTGTGAGGAGGGGGCAGCATGCATGGGACATTGTGAGGTGGGAGCAGCATGCATGAGACATTGTGAGGAGGGAGCAGCATGCATGGGACATTGTGACGAGGGAGCAGCATGCATGGGACATTGTGAGGAGGGGGCAGCATGCATGGGACATTGTGAGGAGGGAGCAGCATGCATGGGACATTGTGAGGAGGGGGCAGCATGCATGGGACATTGTGAAGAGGGGGCAGCATGCATGGAACATTGTGAGGAGGGAGCAGCATGCATGGGACATTGTGAGGAGGGGGCAGCATGCATGGGACATTGTGAGGAGGGGGCAGCATGCATGGGACATTGTGAGGAGGGGGCAGCATGCATGGGACATTATGAGGAGGGGGCAGCATGCATGGGACATTGTCCTCACATCATGCTGCTCCCTCCTCACAATGTACAGATCATATTTCATAATCGAGGAAGGTGTGGTGGATATACAGTAGTTTATAAGGGAGGGCAGAGTGGTGTTTTAGTTTATTAGGGGCAGTGTCACAGTCACAGTATATAAGTGGGGACGGTGTGGTGGGAATATTTTATACTCATGCTATGTTTTGATGTGCCTGTGGTGATTCCCATTGGGGGGGGGGTTAGTTTCTTATTGATACTTTTTAAAGTGTTTTACAGAGTAGATCTGCCTTAAACAGATGTCGTGTGCGAAAACTCAGTTTTACGTTGTCACTAAGGGGCGCGACCACTTAAAGTGCCTAGGGCAGCACGAAGGCAAAATACAGCCCTGCTTCTATTACAACCAGTTGTCCTGTCTAAAAAACACAGCATGATTGCATTGAGTAAACACTTTGCTTCAAAAACTTATAGGTTGGGCAAGGGTTTATGGAGAAATGGAAACGCAAGACTGCTGGGTAGTGTAATAAATTATGTTAAAAGTAACACTGCTGCTCTGGGACCTGCTTTCCCTGAGCTCTGTTTTCTGCGAGCAAGTAGGAGAAGCTCGCTTTGCTGACATCTAGCTGTAAATGTGGTATACAGAGCATAGGAAAAGCAGGACCAAGACTTGAGGCAGTGACAAGTAAAGTGCAGAGAAAGCAGGACTTGTAACAAGTAGCATAGTTATGGCCAGTGGCGTAACTAGAGTCTGATGGGCCTTGCTGCAAAGTTTGGACCTGCCCCCCCAACGGTACACAGACACTCAGGGTACAGGATAATGATGCCGACCCTCAGAATACGGGACCATTACACTGACACTCAGGGTACGGAATAGTGTTGCTGCCATTTGGCACTTTCCCTCAGCACCCAGGTTTCCCATGATCTGAAATCCCTCTTTATATCAGCACCCAGCTTTCCTATGTTTTGATCCATCTTGTCCTCAGCACCCACTTTTCTCATTCTCTGCTATACACTTTTCCGTCAGCGCCCAGCTTTCCCATGACATCAGAGCATGGGCAAGCTGGGTGCTGACGGAGAGATATATAGCAGAGCATGGGAAAGCTGGGTGCTGAGGGAAAGAGCCTCTTTCCATCAGCACAAAACTTTCCCATTTTATGCTTTTATCTTTGTCCCTCCTCGTATATAGCTCTCCAAATACTATAATGGCCCACACATAGCATTCCATATAGTATAATGGGTCCCACATAACCCTTTATATATTAGAATGCACCCCCATAGTCCTCCATATATTATCCTGCACCCAGAGTCCCTCATGTATTATAATTCACCCCATAGTCCTCCATATATTATACTGCACCCTTAGTTCTCCATATGACACGCCCGCAGCGGGACCTGGAGATTACTCGTTTCTAAGATGCTGCGGTCGCAAGGCCCGGCTCCGTGACCCCGGCAATGTCAGTACAAGTTGGGATGATGATGGGGATGGTAGTTCGTGACGCCACCTGTGGTATGCGGTAAGTTAGGTGCCGCTCCTGCTGGATGGTCACATCTGGGGCAGATGGTGACGCAGCTTGGTTGATATAGCTCTCCACAGGCAGAGCTGGACCCCAGGGCAGATTGGAGTAGTAGTAGATGATTGATTGGGGTGCAGGACTGAGGACACCGGTAATAACTGCACAACACAAGGGCTATAGTTTCCTTTACCTTTTACTTTGTAGTTGATACTACAGGCCCGGGAGAATGGTCCAACAGGTAACGGAGGTTCGGTCAGCCTGAAAGCAATTGAGGGGATCCACCTAGCCAGGTGGGTTGTAGGCCTTCCTGCTTGCACTGTAATGTGTGGGTCCCTGCAGCTTGAAGCTACACTGAGACCCTCTTCCTTATGTTGGTTCTGGTTCTCACCTGTATGTCAGGCAGCGCGAGTCCTTTACTGGTGCCGCTTCTTCTATCATGGCTCCTGGCTCTAGTATGCTGCTGTGCTCCGGGCACTCTGTAGGCCAGAAGACATGTAGTCTCCTGCCCTTCGGATTCTGCTTTGGGGACCTCAGTACCCACGTGGCCTCGGACTCCGATGTCCGGTTCTATGCGCTTGGCCCTAAGGGAGCTATGGCACAGCTCTCTTATCAGCGACCGCCTTCTCTCTCCTCCTGACTTATTCTAATCTGTTAGTTTCACTTTTGTGTGTGTGTGTGTGTGTTCCTAACATCTCCTCCAGGCCAGAATGCATAGGAAAGCTCCCCTCAAACAGAGTTCTCGAGCTCCCCCTTCTTGTCTGGAGTAGGAAGTGTTGAGTGTTTAGTGTACCTAGCATGGGAGATCCCCCTCTTGCTTCCAGGAATAGCATCACCCCCTGTGAGGAGGGCAATGTTACTGTGGTAAGCGGACCACTGGGATGCCACACATATATTATAATTCACCCCACAGTGCTCCATATAATATAATACAGACCCCATATTCCTCCATAAATAGTAATGCAGCCCCCATAGTCCTCCATATATTATAATGCAGCCCCCCAAAGTCCTTCATGTTTTCTAATGCAGCCCCATAGTCCTGACTCGTGGGCCCCATAGTGGTCACGTGGTCTGCCACTGGAGCGCAGCTCCTCTCTCACAGAGAGGAGCTGGCTGCTTTTCTTCAGGGCGGGCGCCGAGCCACTAATCTCTGCGACCACGGTCATTATGGTTGTGGCCAATGCTTTATTATATTTGGAGGTCTTATCCTATCTGATCCTTGAGCCTCATTTTTAAGGTGCCAACTACCCAGTGTTTCTCTTCTCCATAAAAGAAGAAGGTAAGATCACTTTTTGTGTAATTACCATGTGTTTGTGTTCCTGTATATAGTGAACTTGCACACATGCAGTTTGTGTGTGTATATAGGAAATATGCAAAACTATGTACTGTTTATGGTTTGTGTATTCCTGGGATTTAAATGATGACCAAAAATTGTCAATGATTCACAGTTATGTCCCATTTTGCAAATAACCCTACTGCTGCTATGTATAATTGAATGATAGACGCAACAAACGATGAGCACTTCTGCTAATCTTCACTACTGATGCAAGTACTTTGTCAATTGTAGTTACAATGGAAGCCCAAGCTTCGCATGCTTGCCACTGCTCATTACTCAATTGAGCATCAGGGTGCTCAGGCACTATCAGTACCCGATCGAGTATCACAGGTGCTCAAGTACCATGCTCGAGAGCCTGTCCCGCAAGGTTTGTGGCCTTTTTTTTGTTACTAAACATGCAGGCATTGCCTGCCAATTCTGATCATATCGTAGCCATGTTGTCTACTGTCATTACTGTGATTGGCTGACTACATCGCGTCATCTGGTCTATATAAGACCCGAGGCAGCGCTTAGCACACTATACCCCAGAAACAGTGTAAGGAGAGCTTCTACTGGAGAAGGGATAATGCATTAGTTTAGCATCAAAAGGCATACAGGCAGGGATTATTTGCATACAGTACTTACTGCTGCAATCTAAAACCAAAAGTACTTTTCAAAGCTATATATATTTGCTAGGGCATATAATCACAGGTGACACTGGGACATGTAGATCACAAGAGGGGCTGGGGCATTTACATCACAGGAGGAGCAGTGGCATATGCATAACAGGAGACACTAGGGGCATATTCATCACAGATGACAAGGGGGCTACAGTATATACATCACAGGAGAGCCTGGGAGAGCCTGGGACATGCACATCAGAAGTGGCTGGGGGCATATACATCACAGGAGGTGCTGGGGCATATACATCTCATTGGAGACCCTGGGGGTATTTACATCACATTGGATAAGCTGGAGCATATATATCGCAGAAGAAATGGGGCATATACATCACAGGAGACATTGAGGTATATACATCACAGGCGTGGCTGGCCTTTTACACACACAGGAGGGGCTAGGGCATATACATAGCAGGAGATGCTGGGGGCATATACTATACATTACTGGATATACTGGGGCATATACATCACAGGAGGGGCCGAGGCATACAAATCACAGGAAATGCTGGGGCACAGACAATGGTGGGTGGCATGGACAATGCTCGGGGGCACAGACAGCACTGGGTGGCACAGACAGCGTTGGGGCATGTACAGTGCTGGGAGGTACAGACATCGGTGGGGGCCACAGACAGCACTAGGGGCAAAGGTGGCATACAGCACTGGGGGGTGGCATACAACACTGAGGAGGCACACAGCATGGGGGTGGGGCACACTGCACTGGGGTGGGGGGGCACAGCACTGGGAGGCATGTGCAGCACTGGGGATGGTGATGCTGCTGCTCTTCTTCTCCTGTGGGATGGGAGCACATTGTGTGCTAACCATACCCAAAAAGTACATCCTTAGCACAATGACCAGCGTGAGGAGCAATGGTATGAATCTGCTCTGGGGGCCACCGTAAAGGTCACCCCTACTCCTGATTTAGAACCTGCTGGTGTAAACAAAAAAAGGGCTAATAGATAAAAGGACAAAGGAGACATTACTGTAGACATAATATTAATGGCTCATGTAGGTGGGGCGATCCAGAAATTTAAATGACTGTTGATCAACTACATAGAATACAATCCAAGCTCATTTATTGGCCTGTTTCCACAGGGCAATGTGCTGCTGATAGCATTGCATCTATTGTACAATCATTTCGCTATTTGTCCGTTGCTTGCTGGCAGGTTTAGATGTACCAATAATGGGAAATGATTATTCCTACATGCTTGCTCTTTATTGGCTCATCTAAATAGGCTATTATAGCACAATTTTATTTAGTGCACTTATTTTTAGAAAGTCAAGAAACCTTTTAATTAGTTAAAGCTGGACATATCCAGTCTCAATGCCCAGGGCAGAATGAACTGTGAGTATAAAACCCTGATCACACCCACACACACCCACACACTATGCACACAGACACTACATTCACAACACACACAAACAGACACTACACATACACACACACACACACACTACAATCAGACATACACACTACAGACACACACTCCCCACACACACATTATACACACAGACACTACACACAAAGACACACTACACCACCTCACACTCACATACTAACTAGTGTTGCTGAAACTATGCAAACATACACATTTCACAATTCAAACTTAAAGGAATCTGTCAGCAGGTTTTTGCTGCCTCATCTGAGAGCAGCATGATGTAGGCAAAGAAATCCTGAATCCAATGATGTATCACTTAAATTACTAGGTGCAGCCGTTCTGATATAATCTGATTTTCTAGTTTTAGTTATGTAGCTGAGCCCAATGAGCTACCCCCACCCACAGCAGGCTCTCAATAGAGATTGTACATTGACAGTGAGGTGTCACAGTGGGGGATGTCCCAGACTGCCAGCTAGACCTAGCAATGATAATCACAGGGTAATAAAGTCATTAGTATAAGTAAACAACAGCAGGAGCCTGATAAGAGAAACATAATTGATTTTTTTTTATTTATTTTTTTAACCCCTACAGCATGATGACTTCAGCTTATATAGCAAAACCAGCTGGCAGATTCCCTTTATGTGGAAGCTTTTAGCAGAAAATATCCTGACCTATCATTTAAATCAGGTTTTTGTGTTAGGCTATGTTCACATGTCCTGTAATCCTTTCCGTTTTTGCAACCCTTTGGAAAATGCAAAAATGGATTCATTACCGGATGCATTAACTATAAAACTGACAAAACTTGTCATCCATTAGGTGCTATCCTTCAGCCATCCGTTGTTTTGGACAAACGAAAATTCCTGCTTGCAGAATTTTTCTTGTACGTATCTAAATATGGATCGCTAACGGATCAGTTGGCATAGTGGCAGTCTATAGGTAATGGATCCATGACATCATGGGTTCACTGCAGGTCAGTGCCTGAAGTGAATATTACACAAAGTAGCTCGAGAGCCACTGGGACTGACCGGCAGTGAACTCATGACTTCAAAGCATGTCACAGCCTGTGGCTCTCTTGGTACTTTGTGTGATAACTGCCATAGACATTGACCTGCAGTGAACTCATGACATTAATCTCCACGGCTCTCGCACTACCGTGTGACTCTTTACTGGACCTGGAGTGACCTCATGAGGTCATCGCAGTTCACAGCTGTGGTTCTCACAGCAGTATGTAAGAGCTGTCAGTGGCCGCTGCTCCAGCCTATAGGGAACTTTCTGTTCTTCATAGGCTGGAACAGGGAGTCTGTGAATGTTGTGGGACCCCTTTTAATGGATTACGGCGAACCTGGATTAGGATTTTGAAGGGTAATAAATTGATGAATGAGGGTGTCTCTTGTCTTTTTTCTTTAACACTTCTCTCTTTTTATGTCTTCCAGGTTCGCTTTGGAGGAACGTTGTGGGACCTTGCTATGGATTACGGTGGACCTGAAATGATTTTTATTTTTTCTAATAAATTGGTAAAGGAGGGCTGGTGTCAGAGAGTTTTATTATAAATAAAATATTATTGGCCTGTTTTTTCAGTTTACAAATATTACAGTCATATGAAAAAGTTTGGGCACCCCTATTAATGTTAACCTTTTTTCTTTATAACAATTTGGGTTTTTGCAACAGCTATTTCAGTTTCATATATCTAATAACTGATGGACTGAGTAATATTTCTGGATTGAAATGAGGTTTATTGTACTAACAGAAAATGTGCAATCTGCATTTAAACAAAATTTAACCAGTGCAAAAGTATGGGCACCTCAACATAAAAGTGACATTAATATTTTGTAGATCCTCCTTTTGCAAAAGTAACAGCCTCTAGTCGCTTCCTGTAGCTTTTAATGAGTTCCTGGATCCTGGATGAAGGTATATTTGACCATTCCTGTTTACAAAACAATTCCAGTTCAGTTAAGTTTGAAGGTCGCCGAGCATGGACAGCATGCTTCAAATCATCCCACAGATTTTCAATGATATTCAGATCTGGGGACTGGGATGGCCATTTCAGAACATTGTAATTGTTCTTCTGCATGAATGCCTGAGTAGATTTGGAGCGGTGTTTTGGATCATTGCTTTGCTGAAATATCCATCCCCTGCGTAACTTCAACTTCGTCACTGATTCTTGCACATTATTATCAAGAATCTGCTGATACTGAGTTGAATCCATGCGACCCTCAACTTTAACAAGATTCCCGGTGCCAGCATTGGCCACACAGCCCCAAAGCATGATGGAACCTCCACCAAATTTTACTGTGGGTAGCAAGTGCTTTTCTTGGAATGCCGTGTTTTTCTGCCTCCATGCATAACGCCTTTTTGTATGACCAAACAACTCAATCTTTGTTTCATCAGTCCACAGGACCTTCTTCCAAAATGTAACTGACTTGTCCAAATGTGCTTTTGCATATCTCAGGCGACTCTGTTTGTGATGTGCTTGCAGAAACGGCTTCTTTCGCATCACTCTCTCATACAGGTTCTCCTTGTGCAACGTGCGCTGTATTGTTGACCGATGCACATTGACACCATCTGCAGCAAGATGAAGCTGCAGGTCTTTGGAGGTGGTCTGTGGATTGTCCTTGACTGTTCTCACCATTCTTCTTCTCTGCCTTTCTGATATTTTTCTTGGCCTGCCACTTCTGAGCTTAACAAGAACTGTACCTGTGTTCTTCCATTTCCTTACTATGTTCCTCACAGTGGAAACTGACAGTTTAAATCTCTGAGACAACTTTTTGTATCCTTCCCCTGAACAACTATGCTGAATAATCTTTGTTTTCAGATCATTTGAGAGTTGTTTTGAGGAGCCCATGATGCCACTGTTCATAGGAGATTCAAATAGGAGAACAACTTGCAAGTGGCCACCTTAAATACCTTTTCTCATGATTGGATACACCTGCCTATGAAGTTCAATGCTCAATGAGGTTAGAAAACCAATTTAGTGCTTCAGTAAGTCAGTAAAAATTAGTTAGGAGTGTTCAAATCAAGAAATTGATAAGGGTGCCCATACTTTTGCACCGGTCAAATTTTGTTTAAATGCGGATTGCACATTTTCTGTTAGTACAATAAACCTCATTTCAATCCAGAAATATTACTCAGTCCATCGGTTATTAGATATATGAAACTGAAATAGCTGTTGCAAAAACCCAATTTGTTATAAAGAAAAAAGGTTAACATTAATAGGGGTGCCCAAACTTTTTCATATGACTGTATATTAGTAATGGGGGTGCCACCCACCCATTACTAATACCAGGGCTTGATGCCAGCTGACATGAACACCATATATTACCCATTTGCTATCGCACCAAAGCAACGGGCCCGGGATGAGCCGATGCGAAGTACAAGGATTGGCACATCTAAGGATGCACCACTTCTGGGGCGGCTATGGCCTGCTATTTTTAGGCTGGGCCTCCCCAGCCTGAGAATACCAGACACCAGCTGTCCACTTTCCCTTGGCTGGTGATCCAATTAAGTGGCGACCCCACATTATATTTTTAATTATTTATTTAGTTTTCAATAAATAATTTAAAGCAACAGTGTGGGGTGCCCTCTGTTTTGGATTACCAGCCAAGGTAAAGCTGCCAGCTGTGGTCTATAAACTGCAGCTGTCTGCTTTAGCTTAGCTGGCTACCAAAAATAAGGGCGACCCCACGTAATTTAAAAATAAATATATAAATAAATATTGAATTTGGAGATAAAAACTGGCTGAACACCCTTTAGTGCCACATGAAAGGCAGTAAAGTGGGCACTTTTACAATATGCAGGGGGGTGGGACATTATATATGTGTTACATATCTATCTATCCATCTATCTATCTATCTCAGGTTCTCTTTATGATAGCAGGTTACTAGTGTCATAACTTTTTTTTAATAAAGTGTTTTTATATAGTGCTATATCTTAAAGGAAAAATGCTATTAAGCTGCAGATATGGTTAATTTGCAGGTTAATAGCATTCTGAACCTGCCCGGCGCTTGTACATTAAAACTAGCTGTCGGGAGGAAATGAACTTTAATCTTCCTGGCAGCATTTCGGTTTCAGTTATGGAGGTGGGGGCGTAGTGGGTTCAGTCACCGGTCTGTGTATAGAAAGTGGCAGATGCAGCAACGTCCTTATTGACAGCATGTTCTAATGCTGAGCGGCTGTCAGTCAGTGGGGGGGGGGGTTACAGCTGCTGATCTACATATACAGAGACTGAACTTGTGTTGACACCATCCCCATGACTGAAGCCTGAATACTGCTGGGAGGAATAAAGTTAATTTCCTCCCAGCAGCGGGGTTTAATATGCAGGCACCGGGCGGGCAGGTTCAGAATGCTATTAACCTGACAATTAACCTCATATCTTTTCCATGTGACAGGTTCCCTTTAATAAGACCTTACATCTTTGTCTTTCCATCCAAATTTTTCACTGGTACATTTATGTACAAATAACAGATAGACTGACTTAGTCACAAAATCATGTACTGAGCCATTAGCATACCCTGCTAACCCCAGTTAAATAAAAGGAAAACTCCAAAAAGTAGAGTTATAAAGAAGAAAAGTTCCAAAACGAATTACAGCACATAGATAGAAGACGGAAGAATTATTTTTAAATGCAGCAAACACTGCAGAGAGGTGAATAGGTCACCAAACGCTGGAAATGAATAGTTGATTGCAAGGATAGAAGCACAATCCTAAAGAATCTTTTTGATTAGCAACAAGGAGGAACTGGAAAATTGGCTGAAAAAAAAAAAATACATAAGATTCAGTCTATGAGAAAAGAATGAACACCAGAAATATTGGAACAAATCACAACTATTGATTGAAAGACTTGCTAGGAATTGAGAAAGGCAATGTACAGAATTAAAATGAGATATTTATATGATAATTAATAAAGTGAATCTGGCGTCCTATTCCATTTAGTGTGTTGAACAGTAGAACATTCAACGATCAGCCATAACATTAAAACTACTGATGGGTAAAATCAATACTACACTGAGTAATAATATAAATGCAACACTTTTGATTTTGTTCTCATTTTGCTCTATGATCTAAGTCTTTTTTTATGTACACAACAGACCTTTTTCTGCAAAATATTATTCAAAAATGTGTATATATCTGTTAGTGAGCAATGCTCCTTTGCGAAGATAATCTGTCCAACTTACAGATGTGACATGTCCACCAAATGCAGCTGTGGCAACTGTGAATAGTAGTAAAGTACAGCTATTCACAGGCGCCAGGTAGTGACAACAACTCTCATCAGAGCCGCTGGCTCAATGAACGAGACCCAGCAGAGTAGCTTTGTGGGAACATTTTTCATAATAAATGGATGAATGAGGGAAAGTGTGGGGGAGTTTTTAATCAAACATACTATTTTTTTCCTGTGTGTTTTTTTTCTTTTGTTACTGGTTAGTAATGGAGGTGTCTGATATACACCTCTTCATTACTAACCCCTGGGTTTAATCTCAACTGACCTTACACAGCTGACACCAACTCTCCAAAATATTAGCTTGATTGCTACCACACCAGGGCAATCAGGAAGAGCCATACAAAGTGTCAGAATTGGCATATATAATGTGATGAGCCAGTTCTTGGGTGGCTAGGAAGGATCAAATATTCATGGACCTTTCCAGCATGATAATACCAACCCCCAGCTGTCTGCTTTATCTTGGCCATTTATCAAAAATAGGGGAGCTTCACGCCATTTTTTAAAATTATATAAGTTAAACAAGGCTAAAAACGCTCTTTAGTTCCACATGAAAGGCACTAAAGAGTGCAAATGTACAAATTACTGCAATAGCAATCACACACTGCCTATATGCCTGCTCTAATCTAAACTATCCCTCCTATATCAGCTCTCTCTGAAATACTTCCAGAGGATATTGTGCTGAGCATTACATCCCTGGTTCTCACATAATACCCGATGATGCGATGCGGAAAGACAATCACAGTAATGCCAGTAGTCAATATGGCTATTGCATTATCATGATTGGCAAGCAATCCCCGTTTGTTGATTGGGTGTCTAATGCTCAATCGAGTATTGAGAAGTGGTGGGCACGATCTCTAGTCCTGTGCTGTGTAAATCTGAATCAACCTATGGGGTAAAATAAAAGATCTGTTAGGAAGTTTAGCACCATCTTTATGGGTCTCCCCTACTTGTTTCCTCACTCTGCTCCTTACTCCACCTCACCTTTCCAAGCCAGCTGGATAAGTTAGTTATATTATGAACTCTGCTGAGACACTGTTCCTGTTTTTGCTCTGTAGACACAAAATAATGCGAGTCTCACCTGGTGGTGGTTTCAGAAAGCCACAAGTCAGGGTGAACACATAGACTCAGGGCATTTGTTCATGGCTGGAAGGACAACTGGTCAGCATTCAAAAGGCAATTGAAAGCAGGTTTAAATACCACGCCAAACCACAGGAGTGCAGATGTTGTTAGTAAATCCCTTTTTCTTTATTTACACAGGTCTACGCGTTTCAGGGACATGTCCGTCCCCTTCCTCAGGACAATGTACAGAGAATACTATAGCAAGAGACAGGTTGTGAGCTCTTATATATACATCTGAAAAAAAGCCACGTAATCACTCCTTACGTCATGATCTCGTGACTCATAGGTGCACGAGGTAATGGATAAAGTTGTGAACATTGACAAGGTAAGATGGAGAGAAAAAGAAAAAAGAGAAAGAAAAAAAGAAAAAAAGGGAGAACAAAAGAGAGAAAGAGAGAAAGAGAGGAAGGAAGAGGAAAAAAGGGGGAGAGAAAAAGTGAACAAAAAAGAGGGGAAAAGGGAGAAAAGGGGGGGAAACGCTGAGAAAAAAATGGATGGGTGAAAAAAATGAATGAATAAATTATTTTAATTGAATAAAAAATGAACAAAACAGAAAGATTTTTTTGGACATCAAGTTGTTTGGAGAGGCAAAAAGTTATTGTGAAAAACAATGAAATATATATGATGATTGTTGGAAAAAATGGACATAAAATGTGAACAGTGAAAAATAAAAATTAAAAAAATGAATAAAAATAATAAAAATGTGAAGAATAAAAATAATTGAAATGAAGTAAAATAAACCTGTCGCCATTTTGATTTGTGAGGTTGTTATTTCTACCTACATATGGAGAAGGGAAAAAAAGGGGGGAAAAAATAAAGTGAAACTAAATGTGGATGGACCTGCAATAAAAGTGCGGAAAAATAAACATAACTATACGTAACTGTGAGAATGATCATGCCAGTGGGGGATTTGCAACCAAAAATGTTAAGAGCAGGAGCAGGAAGAAACCAGCATAGAGGATTACTGGAGGGTGACAGCGTGGGAAAAAAATGAACACGCTTGAGCGAAGGGTGAGATGAGGTTAAAACTATGAGAAAGGAAAAAGTGAAAAGCGCCTGCGCAAGGGGTAACCTAAGGTTAATACCGTGGGAAAATGCTATGTGCGCTTGCGTGCAGGGATAATACTAAGTCCAGGCCGCATGGATAATAGCGTTATCAGCGGCTAGATAATAATGTCAGGATGGTGCAAGAAAGGTTGAAAATATAATGTGAAAAAAATGTGTTTTAATTAGAAAGAAGAGGAGATATAGCTAGAAAAATACTTTGTGTAGTAGTGAATGAATAAAAATATATAAAAAGAGAAACATTTTTTATATGATATTATATTTAGCAGACTCCCCAAAAAAAGGGGAAGAAAATCAGGAAAAAAGGGAAAAAAATGAATGGAAAGAAGGGAACAAAGCTCCTAGTGGAGCTACATGCGTTATCTGGGGTACGGAGCAATGTAGACCCGGATATCTGAAAACCCGAAAAAGGGAAAAAGAAGAGAAAGGAAAAAGGACAAATAATTTAAAACTAAAATACATAATGTATTACCAACATTTTTTTAAAAAGGAGAAGCATGATGATTCCTATTCAAAATGTATAAAAGAACATCTACATAAATATAAATATATAATATAAGATAATATGATATAATAAATCATATTATATATAATACAACATCCATACAGCCATATTGGGAAGTATATTCATGATCAGAAAATGAGAAATACAGGATGTTATAGATAAAAAGCTTATTGGAGAGATGTCGTAAAAACATATAAAAATATAAATTATGTATATATGTATGTACAAAAACTATGAGCATAAAATTAATATAATACCACAATATAATTAATGCACGCAAAATAATTATGATAAATATATATGATAAAAATATATAAGAACTCATAAGATATATAGGAAACCCTCTAGTAATCCTCTATGCGGGTTTCTTCCTGCTCCTGCTCTTAACATTTAACTTAACATCTACAGTGCCTACAAGTAGTATTCAACCCCCTGCAGATTTAGCAGGTTTGATAAGATGCAAATAAGTTAGAGCCTGCAAACTTCAAACAAGAGCAGGATTTATTAACAGATGCATAAATCTTACAAACCAACAAGTTATGTTGCTCAGTTAAATTTTAATAAATTTTCAACATAAAAGTGTGGGTCAATTATTATTCAACCCCTAGGTTTAATATTTTGTGGAATAACCCTTGTTTGCAATTACAGCTAATAATCGTCTTTTATAAGACCTGATCAGGCCGGCACAGGTCTCTGGAGTTATCTTGGCCCACTCCTCCATGCAGATCTTCTCCAAGTTATCTAGGTTCTTTGGGTGTCTCATGTGGACTTTAATCTTGAGCTCCTTCCACAAGTTTTCAATTGGGTTAAGGTCTGGAGACTGACTAGGCCACTGCAACACCTTGATTTTCTCACTCTTGAACCAGGCCTTGGTTTTCTTGGCTGTGTGCTTTGGGTCGTTGTCTTGTTGGAAGATGAAATGACGACCCATCTTAAGATCCTTGATGGAGGAGCGGAGGTTCTTGGCCAAAATCTCCAGGTAGGCCGTGCTATCCATCTTCCCATGGATGCGGACCAGATGGCCAGGCCCCTTGGCTGAGAAACAGCCCCACAGCATGATGCTGCCACCACCATGCTTGACTGTAGGGATGGTATTCTTGGGGTCGTATGCAGTGCCATCCAGTCTCCAAACGTCACGTGTGTGGTTGGCACCAAAGATCTCGATCTTGGTCTCATCAGACCAGAGAACCTTGAACCAGTCTGTCTCAGAGTCCTCCAAGTGATCATGAGCAAACTGTAGACGAGCCTTGACATGACGCTTTGAAAGTAAAGGTACCTTATGGGCTCGTCTGGAACGGAGACCATTGCGGTGGAGTACGTTACTTATGGTATTGACTGAAACCAATGTCCCCACTGCCATGAGATCTTCCCAGAGCTCCTTCCTTGTTGTCCTTGGGTTAGCCTTGACTCTTCGGATAAGCCTGGCCTCGGCACGGGAGGAAACTTTCAAAGGCTGTCCAGGCTGTGGAAGGCTAACAGTAGTTCCATAAGCCTTCCACTTCCGGATGATGCTCCCAACAGTGGAGACAGGTAGGCCCAACTCCTTGGAAAGGGTTTTGTACCCCTTGCCAGCCTTGTGACCCTCCACGATCTTGTTTCTGATGGCCTTGGAATGCTCCTTTGTCTTTCCCATGTTGACCATGTATGAGTGCTGTTCACAAGTTTGGGGAGGGTCTTAATTAGTCAGAAAAGGCTGGAAAAAGAGATAATTAATCCAAACATGTGAAGCTCATTGTTCTTTGTGCCTGAAATACTTCTTAATACTTTAGGGGAACCAAACAGAATTCTGGTGGTTTGAGGGGTTGAATAATAAATGACCCTCTGAATAAACTTTTCACAATTTAAAAAAAAAAATAAAAAAAGAAATAACATTCTTTTTTGCTGCAGTGCATTTCACACTTCCAGGCTGATCTATAGTCCAAATGTCACAATGCCAAGTTAATTCCGAATGTGTAAACCTGCTAAATCTGCAGGGGGTTGAAGACTACTTGTAGGCACTGTATATCACCTCTTCTTTCTAATTAAAACACATTTTTTTCACATTATATTTTCAACCTTTCTTGCACTATCCTGACATTATTATCTAGCCACTGATAATGTGACGCCCTGGGCAAGCCAGGGGTCACAGGTAATGACACCACCACACCCTACACCCCGGTTAGGTACACCTAAGCTAGACCAGAAACCCTTGTTTCCTTCCTCCAGGGGCTGATGTCCACACCAGGGGGTGGTGCCAGGCGGTTGGCTCCGCCCACCAAGGAATACACAGTCCTGGAGGCGGGAAAACCAGGCAGAACAGTTAGAGAAGATGAGAGTTGAGGTTAGAGTGAAGTGGTAGAGGAGCAAGTGAGAGGAGTTGAAGTGAAGGAGAAAGTGACAGTTTGAAAGCCTGAAGTTGGTCCGGGTGTGTGCCCCGGACTGAGACAGCAAGGTTGGCAGACGGCGGTGACCGTCTGCAGGAGAGGCTGATCGGAGGTTGCCGAAAGGACCGTGGACGGGTGGTGGCCCGGCGGTACCGGACCGGTATACGAAGTGAAGCCAGCACCATTGGCAGGGGCCTTTCGGATCCTGGCAAGGCTAGGAGTCGCCGTGAATTTGCCAAATCCGTCAGTGAAGGGGACCTCCGGGTCTCCCAGCAACTAAGTCCCGATTGAAGGCAACAGTCCAACCGTAGAAGAGAGACACCGCCACCGCCAAGGCACCAGTTTCTCAGGGCCAGCACCTGCGGGCAAAGAGGGGCTCCTCCGGAACATATCCAAGTCGGGGAGCGGGTTACCGGTGGGAACCCATCGCTACCAACATTACACAAGGTGCAGGGAAAGAGACAGTCACCGTTAACTACCGGGGAAAAGCAACAGCAGTCGTCCGTGGGAACCGTCTTTCCAGCCGTGTGTTTTACCGAGAACTGTGTCAACGTTTCAGGCTGAGTGAGTACCACCGTGCCGTACGGCACAGCGCTGCCCCCGCGACCCTGCACCTCACCAGGCCCCGCACCCGGCCTGCCATCCACCCCTACCCCATCACAGGGCCCCGGGAAAACCAACCCCCTACCCACGGAGGGGAGAAATAACAACAAAGCTGCTCCCTGTCACCGCTCCTGGGATCCCCATACAGAGCAGCGGTGGTGTCCACACAATCACCACAACCGTGGGTGGCGTCACAGACAATAAATTCCCAATACCAATCCCCTTTTCAGTCACGGGCAAGGAGCGCCGCTCGAGTCCCCGGGATCCGGCCCATCGCTCGAGCCACCCAGCAGCAGAGGCCACAGCAGCAGCGGCAGCCGGACCCGAGCAGTGGGAGAGCGCAGCGTCCCCTCCTCCGCCCGCGACAATAACACTATTATCCATGCGGCCTGGACTTAGTATTATCCCTGCACGCAAGCGCACACAGCATTTTCCCACGGTATTAACCTTAGGTTACCCCTTGCGCAGGCGGTTTTCACTTTTTCCTTTCTCATAGTTTTAACCTCATCTCACCCTTCGCACAAGCGTGTTCATTTTTTTCCCACGCTGTCACCCTCCAGTAATCCTCTATGCTGGTTTCTTCCTGCTCCTGCTCTTAACATTTTTGGTTGCAAATCCCCCACTGGCATGATCATTCTCACAGTTACTTATAGTTATGTTTATTTTTCCGCACTTTTATTGCAGATCCATCCACATTTAGTTTCACTTTAGTTTTTCCCCCCTTTTTTTCCCTTCTCCATATGTAGGTAGAAATAACAAGCTTACAAATCAAAATGGCGACAGGTTTATTTTACTTCATTTCAATTATTTTTATTCTTCACATTTTTATTATTTTTATTCATTTTTTTATTTTTTATTTTTTATTTTTCACTGTTCACATTTTATGTCCATTTTTTTCCAACAATCATCATATATATTTCATTGTTTTTCGCAATAACTTTTTGCCTCTCCAAACAACTTGATGTCCAAAAAAATTTTTTTGTTTTGTTCATTTTTTATTCAATTAAAATAATTTATTCATTCATTTTTTTCACCCATCTATTTTTTTCTCAGCGTTTTCCCCCCCCTTTTCTCCCTTTTCCCCTCTTTTTTTGTTCACTTTTTCTCTCCCCCTTTTTTCCTCTTCCTTCCTCTCTTTCTCTCTTTCTCTCTTTTGTTCCCCCTTTTTTTCTTTCTCTTTTTTTCTTTTTCTCTCCTTTTTTTTCTCTCTTTTTTTCATCTTCCCTTGTCAATGTTCACAACTTTATCCATTACCTCGTGCACCTATGAGTCACGAGATCATGACGTAAGGAGTGATTACGTGACTTTTTTTCAGATGTATATATAAGAGCTCACAACCTGTCTCTTGCTATAGTATTCTCTGTACATTGTCCTGAGGAAGGGGACGGACATGTCCCTGAAACGCGTAGACCTGTGTAAATAAAGAAAAAGGGATTTACTAACAACATCTGGACTCCTGTGGTTTGGCGTGGTAATTAAACCTGCTTTCTATTGCCTTTTGAATGGTCTCTTCACCGCGGGACCGCTGCCTCCCACGCCATCTCCTCGTTACTTACATGCTCAAAAGGGGTTGTGACTGGCACAACCGCAGCAGGTGAGTGTTCCTGCCAACATTCACCCCTACGTGTTTTACCGGGTAAGACCCTATTTGCGCCTTATCTTTTCACAGCTTTCTCATCTGCTGGTCAGCAGACAGACAAGCAATGAAGGACTCACTGGAGTCAACCACACTGGATGGGCATATGAAGATGATAATGGCAAGTTTGAAGCAGCACACAGATGTAGGAAGCAAATGCAGAGCAGATACAATAGCAGCATAATGTTAACTGACTCTACAGTAATGACAGTTAAAGAGGCTAGCAGCACATAATTGGAACCAGTAGCAGATAAAATAATGGGATACTCAGAAGATTAATAATTTTATTCATTTATATAGTGCTATTAATTCCACAGCACTTTACATACCTTGGCAACGCTGTCCCCATTGGGGCTCACAATCTAGAGTCCCTATCTGTATGTCTTTGGAGTGTGGGAGGAAACCCACGCAAGCACGGGTAGATCATACAAACTCCTTGCAGATGGTGTCCTTGGTGGGATTTGAACCCAGGATCCCACGCTGCAAGGCTACAGTGCTAACCACTGAGCCACCGTGCCGTGTAGCATAGTGAGAACAGTCTCTAATAACAGTGATGCTAGCATCAAACAATGGGTTTACCAGGAGCAAATATAATAATGGGATACTCAGAAGATTGTAACATAGTGAGAACAGTCTCTGATACCAGTGATGCCAGCAGCAAACAATGGGTTAACCAGCAGCAGAGTATTGTGAACAGTGTATAATTAAAGTTCAAGACTCTTATGGCAATGATGGATTACCTACCTGGTCTGGTGGAGCAGTAGGTAATATTTGGGAAAAAAAAAAAAAAAAAAAGGAAATTACACAGATGAAGCTGGATATTGACAGAGTCCATACAAATGTCAGCTGAACTCAGTTCTGTCTCAACACTTGGACACAGGGATTTGTCCAACTGGGCTTTATGAGGACTAGGTATATGATATCGCTGAGACATGTTGGCTAATTTGTAAAATCCAATGTGTGATGGGCATAGGGAAAGGGAGTGGACATTGTTCCAGCCGAGACAGGTGCGTAATAGTTGTGTACCTCATCTCTAATGTATAACATACATGTGTAAATGACAATATATTCCTTATTCAGAGACTATAAAGCTATGATTGTTGTCTCATGCAGAATAAATGTTTGTTCCAATTGATCTCTGCTAAGTGTGTGTGATTCCCTGTCCATCCTCGAGAGGATGGGTTATAGGGTTATAGGTCACACAAACATATCTGTCCTCTATCGAGTAGTAGAAGAGAATCTGTATTAGAATCCTAGAATTGTGTATAAATATGCAACAAAAGTATCAGGAGGTTTTGGCAATCTTTCTGTGGTCTTACAATTTATCCTTGAGTTTGTAACGAAATGCATTATTAGCAATAATGTTTCAAGTAAAATTATTTTAGTATTAACACATTTCTTTGGAGGATGCAAGGGAGATTTACTTCTAATTTGCATATCATGAAGTAGTATAATAAAAATGAAATTGCATTTTTGCCGGTGTAATTACTGTAGCTGATATATCCTATAAATCAGGCTTAAGAGATATTCCAATCATCACACAAATAACCTTTGTCTAATGGTGGGTTGGCTGTTAACAGCAGGAAAAATGTATTTATTTTGTGGAAATATATTTATTTGCTGTGTATGTTTATTCATATTTTGTTTACCTTATGGTTTGCGGAGTTTATTATTATGTTTTTTTTTATTTTGCAGTTTATGGCACAATTTGCTCACTATTTGTGGTGCTATCATAAAACATTCTAAGAGCAATGTAATATCTGTATTCATACTGTTAATCATCAGCGTCGAGGAAGCAGCAGGGGACATTAGGGACAACTCTATTTTATATTCTAAGAATAGAGACGAGTACTGTAAATTTTTACAACTCCCTTTGAATTTAATACTGGCTACGGGAATCCATGTGCAGTTAGCTGCCCTTAAGGTACCGTCACACTTAGCAACGCTCCCACCAGCGATCTGGCCTGGCAGGGATCGCTGGAGCATCGCTACATGGTCGCTGGTGAGCTGTCAATCAGGCAGATCTCCACAGCGATCAGAGATCAGCCCCCAGCGACCTGTGTAATGACGCTGTGTTTGGTAACCATGGTACATATCGGGTTACTAAGCAAAGCGCTTTGCTTATAGTTACCCGATATGTACCTTGGCTACATGTCCAGGGAGCCGGCTTCTAGAAGCTGCGGACGCTGGTAACCAAGGTAAATATCGGGTAACCAAGCAAAGCCTTTGCTTGGTTACCCGATATGTACCTTGGTTACCAGCGTCCGCAGAAGCCGGCTCCCTGCTCCCTGCACATTCAGATTGTTGCTCTCTTGCTGTCAAAAACAGCGATGTGCGCTTCACAGCGGGAGAGCAACGACCAAAAAAATAGTCCAGGACATTCAGCAACGACCTCACAGCAAGGGCCAGGTCGTTGCTGGATGTCACACACAGCGACATCGCTAGCAAGATTACTGTTGCGTCACAAAAAACGTGACTCAGCAGCGATGTTGCTAGCGATGTCGCTTAGTGAGACATGGCCTTTAGAGGTACTAAGCAGTCCATTGGGTGTCTCCGGACAGTGTTCTGCACCACCTCCCTGCACAGGTTTGGACAATCTGGCCAGGTTTGCTGTGTTTCCTCCAGGTGTTGCCTGTTCAGGACAATTATCAGGCTATTTAGCTAGCTGACAATGGTCAGACCTTTTTCAGTGTGCCTTACTCTGTGGAGTGTGTGTCTCTTGTTTGCTTTTGACTACTTGCTTGGATTACCCCTTTTATTTTTGACACACTCTGACTTCAGTTACCTGACCCTGGCCTTTGCCTCTGACTATCAGTTTGTCTTATCCCTTTATCTTGACGTAGCCTCCTGGCTTTACCTTCAGACACCTTGACTTCCCTGCTTCATGGCTTGTTCTTGAGAAGTGACTTAGCATCACAATAATTATATCCATACTTTAAGGCAAGGGTCCTCAACCTTTTTGACCTTGAGAGCAACAATTGACTTTGAAAGTTGGTCGAGAACCACATTGTAGAGATGAAGACGTAGTTAAAGTCAATTTAGCAGTAGAAAACAGGAAACAATAATTGTTAATAAAGAATCTGCACGATATTGATAGAGAGAAAAAGTGACCTCCATACACAACACAATTCACTATACCAAGACCAATAATACCACATACAAGAGAGAAATACCACCATACCATGACTTGACAACATATTACCACCACATAGTGATCAAATACAGGCACATACACCATAATTAGACCACGTAGGAATATTACCACATACAAGGGAGAAATACCGCAACACTATGACCAGATCATATATCATATCCCCGATCATGGATATAACCTGGTATATATGGCCCCATCCTGGTATATATGGCCCATCATGGCCCCATCCTGGTATTTATAGCCCCATTCTGGTATATATGTTCCCATTATATCCCCATTCTGGTTTATATGGCGCCATCATGTCCCCATCCTGGTATATGTCCCAAGCATGTCCCCATCCTGGTATATAGCCTCCCATCCTCCTGGTGTATAGCCTCGCAATCCTCCTCATATATAGCTTCCCCCTCCTCCTGGCATATAGCCTCCCCATCTTCCTAGTATATAGCCTCCCTAGTTTCCTGGTATATAGCCTCTCCATCTTCCTGGTATACAGCCTCCCCATCTTCCTGGTTTACAGTCCCACCCCAGAACACAGTAAAAAAAAGAATAAACAATTGTACTAACCTACCTTGCTCTCCCCCGGTGTCCTCCTGCCACACTGGCAAGGCAACTGACCAGCCTATAAGCGGCGCAGCGCATAATGTCAGTGTGATGCACGGCCACTTACAGCACCGACAGCTGGCAGTGTATTCTCTGCTCCCCATGCCCACGATTGTGAGCGTGGGGAGCAATGAATATGCATGGCCTTAATCGGCAGCCGACACCTCGCAGTACCGGATCCAACAGGTCTCTGTGCTCCGATGTATTTCAGCTGGATGCATACCTGCGGACACACATTCATCGGAATCAGGGGCTGGGGCAGGCCCGGGCCTGGTCGCAGTGGTGGTCTCTGTGACCGCAGTAGTTACACTACTGCCTACATGTCATCTTGGGCTCCTCTGGAGCGCATACTTGTGCCTGCGCGTCCTCCTCTTCTCTGCAGCTCCGGCCCCGGTGATGACGATATGTTGCGGTGCTGAGTAGCTCCTCTGCCTTAGTCCTGTCGCTGCACTGTTCAAATGTATTCGTGCCTGAAAGACGCGCATAGATTTGAATAGCGGCGCAGTCTCCAGGTCCTTGAAACTGCATATATGTAGGTCTGGTGACTCCCATAATGCATCGTTAGGACCTTAGGTGAGTAACATGACTGTGATGTCAACAAAGGTCATTCTGCAAATGCGGAAGCTTCAGTGATTGTACAGAACTTGTACGATCACTGAAGTTTATGATTGAAAGGCTGGAGGCCCCTCAGAGCGTGGGGGCCCTGAATCAGCTGCCCACTTTGCTGACCAATAAACGCCGGCCCTAAGACACAGATGGCTTGCAGCCCTGTACAGCTACATTTCCAGGGACTGTCAGCGAGCCACATGTGGCTCGCGAGCGACTTGATGGGACACCTGCTCTAAGGCTACAAGCCCACACTTGCATGCTTTTACTGCGTTTTTTATGTGTTTTGTCCAAAGCGTTTTTGAGTTTAAATTTATGCCTGGAAGTGGTGAAAATCACTGGCAAAAAACGCATAAAGAATTGACATGCTGCATCTTTGTGGTCATCAAAAAACGAGGCAAAAACATGGCAAAAAATGCAGCGTCTGCATGAGGCCTAATTGTATGTACCTGGAGTACAGAAGCTGGCTGTGGAGGGCATGACACCTTAGGAGCATGATTGATCCTAAACTATGGACTGTGGTCATTCTGACTCCGGCTTTTATCCATCCTTCACTGCTTCACTGCTAATGTGGGTGAATAGGAGGCTTCCTCTAGCATAGCATGCCCCGTCTAAGCATTACTGGGTTGCACCAGTTATTCCATATTGTTGTGCCCATCATGTCTGCAGGTCCTTGTGACTACTAATTCATAACCTTTTCTCTCAAATAAATGCAAACATGCATATCTTACAATGAAAAGGAAGGTGGAATCTAGATCACTGGGTGGCTCACGTCAATGTCCTAGGACATATTGTTTAAAGGGTACTTGTTCTAAAACAGCAGTTCACTTTCAGTACTGCTCTAGGTAGACCATTGGTCTTTGGCATTGGTAAAGGGCTACTCAACAGAAAATTGAGAGAACAGAGAGTTTTGCAATATTGAAGGGTTTTGTGCAGTGTAGTGTTTTCTGCAAACATTAACTTAATTATGCCAGTCTTGTGTTTGCAGCTATCAAGCTTATATGCTTGTTTCTGAAAAAAATACTATTGTTAAACACAATTTTCAGTAATCATTGTTAAAGAGGAACCCCATAAGAACTAGAGTTGCGCAAACCTCATGCTCCAGGCTCAGGGCTCGGGGCTCGGGCTCCGAAAATGACTGGAAAATCACACTGGTGCTGGTGTCTGTGTGACGCGCAGCATTGTGTGCACTGCGGGAAGTGTGGGATCAGCTCAAATTTGACTTATATTTTGCGTTCTAAGATGTTTTGTTCACGGAGAAATAATTACAAAAAAAAATCACCACCAACCTCTGGAAGTGTTTTGCTGTGGGCTGAAAGCAAAACACTTCTGGAGGTTGGTTGGCGGTGTTTTTTTGTTTTTTATTTCTCCGTGAACAAAACATCTTATAATGCAGAATGTAGGTCACATTTGAGCTGGTCACACACGTCCCACAGCGCACACAATGCTGCGCATCACACAGACACCAGCACAGTGCAATACTCACCATGGTGATTCTTCCATCATATTCCGAGCCTCGAGCCTGATGTTTGCTCAACTCTAGTTATGATATGTTACTGTATTTCTCATGTATCTTAAATCTATTGATCAAATGTAAAATATTTTTCAACAGCATTGTAAAATCTTTAAGATTAAATTATGCAACTAAATGTCAATTTTTATAGTCATTTTAGAATTAGGTTTTATTTCTTTTTACCAGTACAGTTCTCAGATCTCTCCACTTTAATAGTGAGAAGATTATGACATGATCGCCAGGTAATCAGATCACTGCATATGCTGATGGACAGGATTTGTAATGCACTTCACTTCTCTGTGGATCACCCTTCAGGAGCTTCACTCTAGACGTCTCAGCCATCTGTGCAGTTGTTCATTCTGTTTTCATTCTCTCTCATTGCCTTCTTGCGGCACCAAGTAAGCTGCATGAACAAACATAATTTACCTTCACTGTGTGACTGAGCAGAACGTATGTACGAAATTGAGAGAAAAATTGCCTTCATAAAGTCTGGGAGCCAAGCAAAGTTCTAAAGTAGACCGTTGTATGTGGAGTGTGGCGCATACGCGTTATCCAGGCTTCTGCTTCCATATATCTTATACTCAGTTTTCCATATTTTACGAAATTATCTCCCATACAATGACAATAGCACAAAACCTAAAGAGAATCATGATCCAAAGGATTCCGGTATGCCACTTGTGTCACATCTATAATACCTTTACAAAGATAAATGTTCAGTATCATTGGTGTGGACAATAAAGAAAATGGATAAGGAAAGTAAGAAATGTAATGCTGAGAAATACATTGGAAATGTGATGAATGGTAAGAGAAATAGTAATAAAAATCAGTTTCTTCCCTGGAAGCATAAATGGCCAGGCATAACTTTTATTTTTCTCCAAATTTATGTTGTTTATATTGCACCAGAAAATTCCATTAAAATCCAGTTTCCCTTTGCTCAAATAATTAAACACACAATTTTATCAGCTGCTGTAGCGTTAGAATACTCTTGGAAACATGTGGGGCATATACAATATCCATGCAGAGTCTGGAGTCTTTGCTCTCTTTTTTACTCTTGTGTTGTTTTCTATTTTATGGTAGTTCTGTTGTTCGATATTGCATCTTACTTAAGATTTAATTTGTATATACATGTATTTAAAATGATGTCATATGTTTAAATCATCATTGTATGCTATATCCCACATACATATATATTTCTATCCCACATCACATATAATATCCTGCTTCTGATACTTTTTTTTTGTTAACTTCTGTGTATTTGCCCCCCACTATTTTAAAGGAGCAGCACTGGGTGTATATTGCTAATCCCTGCCCAACCGTCCCTGTATCTAGTAGTGTGACGCCCTGGGCAAGCCAGGGGTCACAGGTCACAACAACACACACACACCACATTCCCTGCAGGTACACCAGCTAACCTACAAATCCTTGTTGCCTTCCTCCAGGGGCTGGTGTTCACACCAGGGGGTGGAGCCAGGCGGTTGGTGTCCGCCCACCAAGGAGTTCACAGCCCTGGAGGTAGTAAGAACCAGGCAGATAGAGTTTGGAGGAGGAAGTGGAAGGAGTTGAAGTCTAGCTGAGGGCTAGAGAGTAGTGTAGCTCGGGAGGGAGCTAGAGTGAAGTGAAACATCAGTGGAAGTGACAGAAAACCTGAAGTTGGTCTGTGGCTGTGTGCCCAGACGGAGTCAGCAAGGTCAGCAGACGGCGGTGAAGGTCTGCAGTGGGACTGTCTGGAGGTTGCTGAAAGGACCACGGAGGCTGTGTGCCCGGGGGTCTGGAGCAGTATACAAAGGGCAGTCAGTACCAGGGCAGGGGCCTTTCGGATCCCGGCAAGGCTTGGAGTCGCCGTAAATTGCCAAATCCGTTAGTGAAGGGGACGTAGATCTCCCAACAAGCAAGTCCTGATTGACGGCAAAGGTCCAACCACTACCGGGAAACACCGCCACCGCCAAGGCACCAGTTTCTCAGGGCCAGCGCCTGCGGGCAAAGAGTAGAGCTCCTCCGGTCCAGCTTGAAGCCGGGGAGCGGGTTACCGGTGGGGACCCATCGCTACCAACACAGAAACAAAGGTGCAAGGAAAAGGGACATCACCGTCACCTACTGGGAGAGCAAGTGCAGCCGTCCGTGGGAACCGTCTTTCCAGCCGTGTGGTTTACCGTAAAACTGTGTCAACGTCTCAGGCTGAGTGAGTTCCACAGTGCCACAAGGCACAGCGCTGCCCCCACGTCCCTGCGCCCACCAGGCCCTGCATCTCCCATCTCATCACCGGGCCCCGGGATCACCAACCCCTACCCACGGAGGGGAAACACAACACCTGGCTGCTCCGCATCACCATCCCTGGGATCCCCATATTGAGCAGCGGTGGTGAAATCACCACAACCGTGGGTGGCGTCACGGACAATAAACAATCCCCACACCCAACCAACCGCTTTCACTCACGGGCGAGGAGTGCCGCTCGAGAACCCCCGGGATCCGGCCCACAGCTCGAGCCACCACTGAGCAGCGGCCGCCGGACCCGAGCAGAAGGGGGTGAGCGTAGTGTGCTGACACCCTCCTCCCCGCCCGCGACAACTTGGCGTCACGAACAGGATCCTACCGCTCTGCCGTTGGGTAGAGGTGCGCCTTGTGACCGCCAGAGGTATCCGGCTGAAAATTTCCAGAAGTCGCCATCTTTGGCGCGAAAAGTTCCCGCTCGAGCGTCTTCTCGAGCAGCAGAGGCGCGAAGGCCAGAACTCCGCCCCGAGAGGGGAGTGGCCGGAAAGAAGCTAAGGGGGACGCGATGGCGGCTAGCTGCATGTAGCCGCGGCTATAAAAGCAGGGACGCCAGGACCCTGCAGACACACCGTTCCTGGAAGAAGAAGTCACCATGTGGATGCCGTCCCGAAACACCGTGGCCCCCGCGCCGGGAACCGCAGCGTGAGTGGAAATCCGGACCGCACAGCTCCATTTAAGGCTGCAGGTCAAAATGCAGCTCCTCTTGGAGGAGTGGGAGACCGACATGGCGGATGTTATAGCCACCGTGCGGAGACGCGAGGAGGAAGCGGAGGAAGGGAGGGTGGGTGACCCACGCCCCTATGTCCCCGAGGGACCGGTCGCTGCGGCTGAGGGACCCGGTCCAAGCCCTCTCCCCCCGTTGCCTCCCTCGCCACCCGTCTCGGAGGTCGTGACCCCGCCACTAGGCCCGCTACCACCGCAACCGGTAGCGAAACCCAGCCCGTCCGCCCCAGCGGACCGACCTGTAGCCGGAGCCCGTAGCAAACCGGAGGTGTTGCCATGGAAGGCTCTGAAGGTTGTACCAGAGACAGTCCCCGAGAAGTTTCCCGAGTCGGAGCCGATGACCCGCTCCGAGCCGAAGGCCAAGCCGCGGAAAGCCCCTATGCCCATCCCCCACACCTCGGCTGAGGTAGCGCCGGGTTGTTGCTGCAAGGCAGCGCCCAAGGCCAAGACACCGCTGGACACGCCGCCCAGATTCCTGACAGTGGGCAACGTCCAGGATGTCCCGCGGGGCCCGACCCGTGCGCCGGAGCTCGCTGCAGCGCCGTATTGGGATAGGGAGCCGGTACCGCTGGGCCTGGAGATCGCTGAAAGGGAACGGAAGAAGGCCGAGCTGGTGGCCCGAGCTATCCGAGAGAAGGAGAATCTCCGCCAGGCCACGTTCCGTGTACGGGGTCCGCTGTACGAGGGGCAGGTGAGGCGGTTTGATGTCCGCCGGGGCTACGGGTTTATCTACGAACCGGGCCTGGAGGCCGAAGTGTTTGTAGCCCGGCGGGATGTGCATGCCCACCTGCCCGAGGAGCATCCCGGCCGCAACCTTATGCCGGGAGACATTGTACGGTACACCCGACACTGCGGAGAGAGGGGGTGGTTTGCCCTGGATGTGAAACTACGGGGCAGCCAGGAGAGCAGAGTGAGCCCTGCACCCCCTCCCTCAGATGAAGCAGAGGGACCGGAGTAGGGCAGCGGAGCACCGTTGTCCAGTCCCCGTTGGGACCACCAGAGTTTGTTTGTTGAAAAAGATTGAAATGACAAGAAAAATGATACCGTGAAAGTAACCAGATTGTCTTTGTGATTTGCAACCGGCCGGAGCCGGCGCCGTTGTCCCCGTGGGGACCGTTTGGAAAGTTTTTGCATGGGAACTATCCATGGACAAGCCCGTGAACTTGCAGGGCAACCACAAACGTTAAGTGGCTTGTAAATATGTTGTTTGCCGTTACCGTTTCCGCAATGCCGCCTCCGGAGAGGCAGGTTGGAGGGAGGGCCCTCAGCAGAGCAGGCTGGGGCCCAGCCACCAAAGGAACCGGTGGCTACCCTCTGGAGGGGAAGGACAGATCCCGCTCGGGTGACTTGTGCTGGACTGTGGGTCAAGGGGTGCTGCCTGGGCTTTAGGGGCAGCATCAGGGCCAGGTTGCTTGGGTGGGAGAGAGCGGAAACCGTAACCGTAAACCGTTTGCAAAGTTAAAGAAATGTGCCTCCCGTTTTGGGAAGAGTTATTATTAAAAATGTATTTTACCGTTTACCATGTTATACCCTTTTATGCTTACAGAAAAGAAAAAGGAAAATAAAACCGGTGTTGGACGGGCAGCCCGAGGACGGTCTACGTTTTGCTAAGGGGGAATGTGACGCCCTGGGCAAGCCAGGGGTCACAGGTCACAACAACACACACACCCCACATTCCCTGCAGGTACACCAGCTAACCTACAAATCCTTGTTGCCTTCCTCCAGGGGCTGGTGTTCACACCAGGGGGTGGAGCCAGGCGGTTGGTGTCCGCCCACCAAGGCGTTCACAGCCCTGGAGGCAGGAAGAACCAGGCAGATAGAGTTTGGAGGAGGAAGTGGAAGGAGTTGAAGTCTAGCTGAGGGCTAGAGAGGAGTGTAGCTCGGGAGGGAGCTAGAGTGAAGTGAAACATCAGTGGAAGTGACAGAAAGCCTGAAGTTGGTCTGTGGCTGTGTGCCCAGACGGAGTCAGCAAGGTCAGCAGACGGCGGTGAAGGTCTGCAGTGGGACTGTCTGGAGGTTGCTGAAAGGACCACGAAGGCTGTGTGCCCGGGGGTCTGGAGCAGTATACAAAGGGCAGTCAGTACCAGGGCAGGGGCCTTTCGGATCCCGGCAAGGCTTGGAGTCGCCGTAAATTGCCAAATCCGTTAGTGAAGGGGACGTAGATCTCCCAACAAGCAAGTCCTGATTGACGGCAAAGGTCCAACCACTACGGGGAAACACCGCCACCGCCAAGGCACCAGTTTCCCAGGGCCGGCGCCTGCGGGCAAAGTGTGGAGCTCCTCCGGCCCAGATTGTAGTCGGGGAGCGGGTAACCGGTGGGAATCCATCGCTACCAAACAGACATTTCAAAGGTGCAGGGAAGAGACCGTCACCGCTAACTGCAGGGAACCGCAGCACCGTGAACCGTCCGAGGCACCCGTCCAACCAGCCGTTTGTTTACCGAGAACTGTGTCGTGTTTACTGGCTGAGTGAGTACCTCAGTGCCGCAAGGCACAGCGCTGCCCCTGCACCCCTTCACCCCACTGGGCCCCGGGATCACCAACCCCTACCCACGGAGGGACAACACAACAACTGGCTGCTCCGCCTCACCATCCCCGGGATCCCCATATAGAGCAGCGGTGGTGTACACTCAATCACCACAACCGTGGGTGGCGTCACGGACAATAAACAATCTCCCCAACAAAATCCCCTTTTCACTCACGGGCGAGGAGTGCCGCTCGAGAAACCCCCCGGGATCCGGCCCACCGCTCGAGCCACCACTGAGCAGCAGCAGCCGGACCCGAGCAGTAGGGGTGAGCGTAGTGTGCTGACACCCTCCTCCCCGCCCGCGACAGTAGCATAGATAAAGAGATCTATAGAAGCAGTATTTCTAAAGATCCTTTATGATATGCTAATGAGGTCAGGGACTAGTTGCAAGGGCTTTAGTTCCTGCGCTCGTTCTGCCCTCTTAGCATGGCAGTACGCCGACAGGAGAGAGCTAACATAATGAAGCATCACCAGCAGTGACGAGAATACTTCAGGTACCTGTGTCCATTATCACCGCTGATCTAAATGCCCAGCACGTTCGGTCATGCACAGTATGAAGCCGTGTGTACGCGTCCCAGCTTTTAGAGAGATCTAGTGCACATAACCGAAAGTGCCGGCACTTTGGATCAGCGGGGACAGTGGACCCAGGTATGCGTGTCACTGCTGGTGATGCTGCATTGAATAACATGTTAGCACGCCCCTGTGGGATCCTGTGGGCGTACTACAATGCTAAAAAGGCGGAATGAGTGCAGGAACTAACACCCTTTTTGTGGTGACTGATCAAGAAGTTATAACCACAGGGATGCAACACAACATTGCTGGTTACATAACCACCAAATGCAGATAAAATGTGAAGGCAAAAGTATGAAGCAACACCCTCACTAATTATATATATATATATATATATATATATATATATATATATATATATATATATATATATATTTTATATATATATATATATATATATATATATATATATATATATATATATATATACATACATACATACATACACAGTGCTGGCCAAAAGTATTGGCACCCCTGCAATTATGTCAGATAATACTCAGTTTCTTCTTGAAAATGATTGCAATCACAAATTCTTTGGTATTATTATCTTCATTTATTTTGCTTGCAATGAAAAAACACAAAAGAGAATGATACAAAAATCAAATCATTGATCATTTCACACAAAACTCCAAAAATGGGCCAGACAAAAGTATTGGCACCCTTAGCCTAATACTTGGTTGCACATTTTTTTAGCCAAAATTTTTAGCCAAAATAACTGTGAACAACCGCTTCCGGTAACCATCAATGAGTTTCTTACAATGTTCTCCTGGAATTTTAGACCATTCTTCTTTGGCAAACTGCTCCAAGTCCCTGAGATTTGAAGGGTGCCTTCTCCAAACTGCCATTTTGAGATCTTTCCACAGGTGTTCTATGGGATTCAGGTCTGGACTCATTGCTGGCCACTTTAGTAGTCTCCAGTGCTTTCTCTCAAACCATTTTCTAGTGCTTTTTGAAGTGTGTTTTGGGTCATTGTCCTGCTGGAAGATCCATGACCTCTGAGGGAGATCCAGCTTTCTCACACTGGGCCCTACATTATGCTGCAAAATTTGTTGGTAGTCTTCAGACTTCATAATGCCATGCACATGGTCAAGCAGTCCAGTGCCAGAGGCAGCAAAGCAACCACAAAACATCAGGAAACCTCCACCATGTTTGACTGTAGGGACCGTGTTCTTTTCTTTGAATGCTTCTTTTTTTTCCTGTAAACTATGTTGATGGTTTTTCCCAAAAAGCTCTACTTTTGTCTCATCTGACCAGAGAACATTCTTCCAAAATGTTTTAGGCTCTCTCAGGTAAGTTTTGGCAATCTCCAGCCTGGCTTTTTTATGTCTCGGGGTTAAAAGTGGGGTCTTCCTGGGTATCCTACCATACAGTCCCTTTTTATTCAGAGGCTGACGGATAGTACGGGTTGACACTGTTGTACCCTCGGACTGCAGGGCAGCTTGAATTTGTTTGGATGTTAGTCGAGGTTCTTTATCCACCATACGCACAATCTTGCGTTGAAATCTCTTGCCAATTTTTCTTTTCCTTCCACATCTAGGGAGGTTAGCCACAGTGCCATGGGCTTTAAACTTCTTGATGACACTGCGCACCGTAGACACAATAACTTTCAGGTCTTTGGAGATGGACTTGTAGCCTTGAGATTGCTCATGCTTCCTCACAATTTGGATTCTCAAGTCCTCAGACAGTTCTTTGGTCTTCTTTCTTTTCTCCATGTTCAATGTGGTACACACAAGGACACAGGACAGAGGTTGAGTTAACATTAACCCCTTCAGCCCCGGGGCACTTTCCGTTTTTGCGTTTTTGTTTTTTGCTCCCCTTCTTCTGAGAGCCGAAACTTTTTTATTTTTCCGTCAATCTTGCCATATGAGGGCTTGTTTTTTGCGGGACAAGTTGTACTTTTAAATGAAACCATAAGTTTTACCATATGGTGTACTGGAAAGCAGCAAAAAAATTCCAAGTGTGGACAAATTGCAAAAAAAGTGTGATGGCACAATAGTTTTTGGGATGTTTTTTTCACGGTGTTCACTATATGGTAAAACTGATGTATGGGTATGATACCTGAGGTCGGTGCGAGTTTGTAGACACCAAACATGTATAGGTTTACTTGTATCTAAGGGGTTAAAAAAAATTCACAAGTTTGTCCAATAAAAGTGGCGCACGTTTTGCGCCATTTTCCGAAACACGTAGCGTTCTTATTTTTTGGGATCTATGGCTCAGTGATGGCTTATTTTTTGCGTCTCGAGCTGATGTTTCTAATGGTAGCATTTTTGCGCAGATGCTACGTTTTGATCGCCTGTTATTGCATTTTGCGTAAAACTTGCGGCGACCAAAAAACGTAATTTTGGCGTTTGGAATTTTTTTGCCACTACGCCGTTTACCAATCAGATTAATTGATTTTATATTTTGATAGATCGGGCATTTCTGAACGCGGCGATACCAAATATGTGTATATTTATTTATTTTTTAACCCTTTAATTTTCAATTGGGGGAAAGGGGGGTGATTTGAACTTTTAGGTTTTTTGTTTTTTTTTTTAATTTTTTAAAACTTTGTTTTACTTTTTTTATTTTATTTTACTAGTCCCCCTAGGGGGCTATAGCGATCAGCAATCCGATTGCTGATCGCTATCTGCTGATCACAGCTATACCGCTGTAAACAGCAGAAATAGTCACTTTCTTTCTTCCTCTGCTCCGTGCCGAGGAAGAATGAAAGTGAAACTTCGTAGCACCAGGCGTCATCACATGACCCTGTGCTACGATGGCAACCACCGAACGTCACGTGATCACTCACGTGACGTCCGGAGGGGGCGGCGGTAAGTAAAAAAGATGGCCGCGCGCATATAGATCTCGCTGCCAGACTTTGGCAGCGAGATCTAAGGGGTTAATGTTCCGGGTGGAATGCGATTCCACTCGGAACATGTAGGCACACATGTCAGCTGTTGAAAACAGCTGATATGTGTGCCGATCCACGCCGCCTGCCCGCGGCAGGGGGCGGGGCTTACCGGGACACGATCCATGACGGAAAGATCCGTCCATGGTCATGAAGGGGTTAATCCATGTCAACTGACTGTAAGTGTGATTTAGTTATTGCCAACACCTGTTAGGTGCCAAAGGTAAGTTACAGGTGCTGTAAATTACACAAATTAGAGACGCATCACATGATTTTTCAAACAGTGCCAATACTTTTGTCCACCCCCTTTTTTATGTTTGGTGTGGAATTATATTCAATTTGGCTTTATGGCAATTTTTTTTATTTTTTTTCATTGAAGACAAAATAAATGAAGATAATACCAAAGAATTTGTGATTGCAATCATTTTCAAGAAGAAACTGAGTATTATCTGACAGAATTGCAGGGGTGCCAATACTTTTGGCCAGCACTGTATATATACAGTATATGTGTGTAAAACTATGTCCAATTTGCCTTTTTTGTCAGTTTTTGTGTGTGTTGTTCCAATACAGTTGTCGCGGGCGGAGGGGGGGACACTGCGCTCTCCCACGGCTCGGGTCCGGCTACCGCTGCTGCTGCGGCCGCTGCTGCTCGGTGGCTCGAGCGATGGGCCAGATCCCGGGGACTCGAGCGGCGCTCCTCGCCCGTGAGTGAAAAGGGGTGGTTTTGGTTTTAGGGAAGATTGTCCGTGACGCCACCAACGGTTGTGGTGATTTTGGTGACACCACCGCTGCTCTGAACGGGGATCCCGGGAGCGGTGACAGGGAGCAGCTGAGTTGTTATTTCTCCCCTCCGTGGGTAGGGGGTTGGTTGTCCCGGGGCCCGGTGATGGGGTAGGTAGGGATGATGGCAGGCGGG
Source organism: Anomaloglossus baeobatrachus (assembly GCF_048569485.1). Lineage (NCBI taxonomy): Eukaryota > Metazoa > Chordata > Amphibia > Anura > Aromobatidae > Anomaloglossus > Anomaloglossus baeobatrachus. The sequence goes on along the minus strand of NC_134357.1, from coordinate 83,044,467 downwards.
TTGCGGGGCCTGATGAGGTGCAGGGTCGCAGGGGCAGCGCTGTGCCGTATGGCACGGGGGTACTCACTCAGCCTGAGACGATGACACAGTTCTCGGTAAAACACACGGCTGGATGGACGGGTCCCCCAGACGGCTGCGGTTGCTTCTTCCCCGTAGGTTGGTGATAACTGTCTCTCCCTGCACCTAAGTTCTATGTTGGTAGCGATGGGTTCCCACCGGTAACCCGCTCCCCGACTTGGATATGGGCCGGAGGAGCCCCTTTTGCCCGCAGGCGCTGGCCCTGGGAGACGGTTGCCCTTGGCGGTGGCGGTGTCTCCCCTGCACGGTTGGACGGTTGCCTTCTGTCGGGACTTGACTGTTTGGAGACCCAGGAGGTCCCCTTCACTAACGGATTTGGCAACTTCACGGCGACTCCAAGCCTTGCCGGGGTCCGAAAAGCCCCTGCCACTGGTGCTGGCCTCTCTTTGTATACCGGTCCGGTACCGCCGGGTCACCACCCATCCACGGTCCTTACGGCAGACTCCAATCGGCCTCCACTGCAGACGGTCACCACCGTCTGCCAACCTTGCTGTTCTGTCCGGGCCACACACCCGGACTCCGTCAGTCAGTTGCTTGCTACTTTGCTCCTCACACTTGCTCCTCTTACTTCCTCCTTCAAACTCTAACTGCTCCTTTTCACCTCCTTCCACTACCTCCTCCAAAACTAGACTCCTCACTCCTTCACTTCCCTAGCTTAACTGCCTGTTTTCCCTCCTCCAGGACTGTGAACTCCTTGGTGGGTGGAGACCAACCGCCTGGCTCCACCCCCTGGTGTGGACATCAGCCCCTGGGGAGGGCAACAAGGATTTTTATGTCTGACCTAGATGTGCCTACAGGGAGTGTGGGGTGTGGTGGTGTTGTGCTCTGTGGCCCCTGGCTTGTCCAGGGCGACACACACACATAGGAAATCAACATGTCTATAACAAAACATATGTAAATGCAATCATTTTCTGGGAGAAATACTTCATTTTCTGGAACAGTTTCAAAGGTGCCAACACTTCTGGACATTACTGTATTTTCCTTGTTCCTTTTAGCATGTGCACATTATTGATTTAAGGGGGCTTTACACGCAACGTCATATCTAACGATATGTCGTCCGGGTCACGGAATTCGTGACACACATCCGGCGTCGTTAGCGACGTCGTTGCGTGTAACAGCTCCGAGCGAGTGTTAACGATCAAACAAACTCACCTAATCCTTGATTGTTGACACGTCATTCATTTTCATCTCGTTGGTCGTTGTGGACATAGGTTGTTCGTTGTTCCTGAGGCAGAACACATCACTACATGTGACCCTCCGGGAACGACGAACAACATCATACCTGCGTCCTCCGGCAATGAGGTGGGCGTGTTGTTAATGCGGCTCCTCTCCGCCCCTCCGCTTCTATTGGTCGGCCACTGTGTGACGTCGCTGTGACAGTGCACGAACCTCCCCCTTAACGAAGAGGTTGTTCGCCACCCAGAGCGATGTCGCTAGGAAGGTAAGTATGTGCGATGGGTGTTAGCGATATTGTGCACCACGGGCAGCGATTTGCCCGTGACACACAAGCGGCGGGGGCTGGTGCTTTCACGAGCGACATCGCTAGCGATGTTACTGCGTGTCAAGCAGCCTTTAGACCAGGGGTCTCAAACACGCGGCCCGCGGGCCGCATGCAGCCCGTCAGGCTGCTTCGTGCGGCCCCCAGGCCCGTGCCCCTGGTCACTATCGCGGCCGGTGCAGGGGCCGCAGCCACTGTCTGCAGCGCCGGCAAAACATTCATCTGACATAAATCGCTGCCAGTGGCTGCGGCCCCTGCACCGGCCGCGATAGTCACCGGGGCACGGCCTGCAGACAGCGAGAAGCTGAGGTGAGGAGCCGATGGAGCGCGGTACAGGTGAGAAGAATGGTGTTTGTTTATTTTTTGTGTATGTGAAGGACGGCACATTAACCCCTTAGCGACCTATGACGTACTCGGTACGTCATGGCTCCCTGGTACTTAAGGATCCATGACATACCCAGTACGTCATGGCGAAATCGCAGCCCCGGTGCCTGCGATCGCTGTTTGCATTGTCAATAGCAAATACCTTAGATTCGGGGAGGAGGGAGCCTCACGAGGGGTGGTGTCTCCTCCCCGGACCTACGGAGGCTGTGATTGGCTGTGCGGCGTTCGTCAGCCAATCACAGCCACTGTAATGTTACAGCCATTGAAAATGGCTGTAACATTTAAATCCAGCCCTGATCAGTGCAGCTGTAGCACCAATCATTGGCTGGAGCTGGGTGATCTCTGTTTCACCCGCCCCCAGCTCTGATTGGAGAGACCGGCCTTGTGACCGATCTGGCCAATCACTGTGGATCTGGGAGACCGCCCCCTCAGCTTCACTCCGGCGTCTGTGGGTGGAAGGAAGCCGAGAGCGATCGGTAAATTATAGCGCCCCCTTTCACCCACCGCCGCCACTGCCCCCCCCACCCATTACTACAGGATGGGGACATTACTGTAGAATAGGGACAAGGTGGGCACCTTACTTTAGAATAGGGACAAGGTGGGCACATGTCTATAGAATAGGGACAAGGTAGGCACATGACTATAGAATAGGGACAAGGTGGGCACATGACTATAGAATAGGGACAAGGTGGGCACATGTCTATAGAATAGGGACAAGGTGGGCACATGACTATAGAATAGGGACAAGGTGGGCACATGTCTATAGGATGGGGACAAGGTGGGCACATGTCTATAGGATGGGGACAAGGTGGGCACATGACTATAGAATAGGGACAAGGTGGGCACATGTCTATAGAATAGGGACAAGGTGGGCACATGACTATAGAATAGGGACAAGGTGGGCACATGTCTATAGGATGGGGACAAGGTGGGCATATGACTATAGAATAGGGACAAGGTGGGCACATGTCTATAGGATGGGGACAAGGTGGGCACATGTCTATAGAATAGGGACAAGGTGGGCACATGTCTATAGGATGGGGACAAGGTGGGCACATGACTATAGATTAGGGACAAGGTGGGCACATGTCTATAGGATGGGGACAAGGTGAGCACATGACTATAGGATGGGGACAAGGTGGGCACATGTCTATAGGATGGGGACAAGGTGGGCACATGTCTATAGGATGAGGACAAGGTGGGCACATGACTATAGGATGGGGACAAGGTGGGCACATGTCTATAGAATAGGGACAAGGTGGGCACATGTCTATAGGATGGGGACAAGGTGGGCACATGTCTATAGGATGGGGACAAGGTGGGCACATTACTATAGAATAGGGACAAGGTGGGCACATGTCTATAGGTTGGGGACAAGGTGGGCACATGTCTATAGGATGGGGACAAGGTGGGCACTTTACTAAAAGATGGGGACATTACAAGGATGGGCATAATACTATTGGATGGGGACATTACTATAGGATAGGGACAAGGTGGGCACATTACTATAGGTTTGGGAACATTACTAAAAGATGTTGGCCAAAATTTCTATATAGTGATAATTGTAACATTATTAGTTACAAGAAAGGGATGAAATGTAAAAAAAAACAAAATAAGGCATGACTTTTTTTTTTTATATTTAACCAAAGAATGTGCACATTTGTTATAATAAACAAGTGAAAAATGTTTAAAATCAGTGATCCAAAGGCGTGTAAAAAAATATATATGGTACCAATAAAAATGTCACTTTGTCCCGCAAAGAATGCGGCCCCCCCAAATTATTTTTTTCCTCTGTGCGGCCCATACACCCAGCCGAGTTTGAGACCCCTGCTTTAGACTGAAGGCAGCAAAACCACAAATTGATGCATATGGAAACATGGAGTAAAGAGACACCTGTAAAACCTGTCAGAATATGTGTTAAACTTTAGTGTCCTCAAAGCACCCCACTTTAACTCTAATGACAACTTTACAATCACTTATCTTTCTCTCAAACAGATTTCATGTTGAATTTTATAAAATTCACTGGCCCTGACAAATTCAAAAAATTAATCATTTGATTTGTGCAAAACTTTGCATTACCTCAAGAACAGCCTTGCGGGCTTCCCCATAATTCTTTGCATCTATCACAGCAAAACCATTACACATAATGGTCTGCCTGATCACAAATGACTAAATGGGATTTTTGGTCCATTTTTTTGACTAAAAATAAAAATAATAACAACCTTTTCATATTTTTTTTTTATTAAATGAGATGCTTTTTGCTACAGAATTACCAATTAAGTTTTATAGTGAATTCATGTTATCATTTCTAAGTCTGTGTTTCTCTTTAACCCCTTCACGACCGGCCGATTTTTCGCTTTCCGTTTTTTTTTTCGCCATTCTTTTTCTGAGAGACGTAACTTTTTTATTTTTCAGTCAATATGGTCATGTGAGGGCTCATTTTTTGCGGAACGAACTGTACTTTTAAATGAAACTATCAGTTTTATCATATAGTGTACTGGAAAACGGCAAAAAAATTCAAATGCAGAAAAATTTCAAAAAAAGTGCGATAGCACTATGGTTTTTGAGATATTTTATTCACTGTGTTCACTATATGGTAAAACTGATGTGTGGGTGTGATGCCTCAGGTCAGTGCGAGTTCGTAGACACCAAACATCTATAGGTTTACTTTTATATAAGGGGTTAAAAAAAAAATCGGAAGTTTGTCCGAAAAAAGTGGCGCACGTTTTACGCCATATTCCGTGACCCGTAGCATTCTCATTTTTTCGGGATCTATGGCTTAGTGACGGCTTATTTTTTGCATCTCGAGCTGACGTTTTTAACGGTACTATTTTTGCGCAGATGCTACGTTTTGATCGCCTCTTATTGCATTTTGCGCAAAAGTTGTGGCGACAAAAAACCGTCGTTTTGGCGTTTGGAATTTTTTTGCCGCTACGCCGTATACTGATCAGATTAATTGATTTTATATTTTGATAGATCGGGCGTTTCTGAACGCAGCGATACCAAATGTGTGTATATTTTTTTAGCCCTTTAATTTTCAATGGGGCGAATGGGGGGTGATTTGAACTTTTAGGTTTTTTTTTAATTTTTTAAAACTTTTTTTTTAACTTTTTTTTTTATTTTACTAGTCCCCCTAGGGGGCTATTGCGATCAGCAGTCCGATCGCTCTGCACTATCTGCTGATCACAGCTACCTACCTGTAAACAGCAGATACGCTCACTGTCTTTTTCACTGTGCAGCGGGCACAGCGAAAGTGAAAGCAAGTCATGTGTAGTACAGGAGTCATCACATGACCCTGTGTTACCATGACAACTATTGGAAGTCACGTGATCGCGTCACGTGACTTCCGGTATCGGGCGGTAAGTAAAAGTTTACCGCGATCGTGCTTATAATGGCGCTGTCACATATTGACAGCGCCATATAAGGGGTTAAACGGCACGAGCAGATAACGATTCTGCTCGTGCCTAGCAGGCACACATCTCAGCTGTGAAAATCAGCTGAGATGTGTGCCGATCGCAGCATGATGCTGCCGGCAGACCGCGGGCAGTAACGTTATGACCGCTAGGACGTAATTTTACTGCCCGCGGTCGTTAAGGGGTTAAAAGCTTGTAAGGGGTTGGATACAATCCTAGCAGACCTCAGAATGTTACTAGTCTTTTCTAGGCATTTGGAGACTTGCCGTTTTGCAATTTGGAGGGAATTAACTGTGAATCCAATTTTGGGGAAAAATTAATCTAACCTGGTGAATTTGAAAAGATTTTATAATCTTTACATTTCAGACTAAAAAGTTAAACGGATAGTCCGAACAAAGCAAAGTCCAGAAGAACTGTTAAGTCTTATGAATGTCTTAGAGAAGTCACCTACTCAAAGGTTTGCTTAAAGGGACCCTGTCAGGTCCCATATGCTTTCTGACCTACAAGCAGGGTGATGTGTGGCCTAGAAACCGCGTCCTACCCATCCCTGTGTTGTAATATTGTGTAATATGAATGTATAAAAATATGTTTTATTGCTTACATGTTCCCTATGTAAATGATCAGAGGCTCTAATCCCCTGGGCGTCGCATTGCCCTGTGATCGTTTGCATGGTTTCCGTGGTATCACGCCCCTGTGGACGTGATAGCATTGATTAACATGAGCGACGTCACCATCACTCCTTGAGATCCCGCGCGTGCACACTTAACATTCTCACAGCCTTGTTATCCGGGTGCTTGCTTCTCAGCCTCAGACGCGCACTGCACATGCTCAGAAGATTCCTGCGGTTCAGTGCACATCTGAAGCCGAGAAGCAAGCACCCGGATAACAAGGCTGCAGGAATGGTAAGTGCACACGTGCGGGATCTCAAGGAGTGATGGTGACGTCGCTCATGTAAATCCATGGTATCATGCCCACAGGGCGATGCAATGCCCAGGGGATTAGAGCCTCTGATTATTTACATAGGGAACTGTGGCGCCCTGGGCAAGTCAGGACGTCACAAGCACTACACCAACACACCCCACACTCTCGGTCAGGCACACCAAAGTCAGACAAAAACCCTTGTTGCCTTCCTCCAGGGGCTGATGTCCACACCAGGGGGTGGGCCAGGCGGTTGGTCCCGCCCATCGAGGAGTTCACAGTCCTGGAGGCGGGAAAAGCAGGCAGATAGAGTTTGGAAGTGAAAGTGGAAGGAGGGAAGTAGCAGTTGAGAGGCTTGAAGTTGGTACGGGTGTGTGGCCCGGACGGAACAGCAAGGTTGGAAGACGGTGGTGACCGTCTGCAGCAGTGGCCTATTGGAGCTAGCCGTAAGGACTGTGGACGGGCGGTGGCCCGGCGGTACCGGACCGGTATGCAAAGAGAAGCCAGCACCATCCGGCAGGGGCTTACGGACCCCGACAAGGCTAGGAGTCGCCGTGAATTTGTCAAATCCGTTAGCGAAGGGAACCTTCTGGGTTTCCCAGCAGCCAAGTCCCGACAGAAGGCAACAGTCCAACCGAGAGAGGGAAACACAGTCACCGCCAAGGCTAAAGTTCCCAGGGCCAGAGCCTGCGGGCAAAAGGGGCTCCTTCAGCACCCATCCAAGCTGGGGAGCAGGTTACCGGTGGGAACCCATTGGAACCGTACACACTACACAGGTGCAGGGAAAGGCAGTCACCATCAACCTGCCGGGAAGAGAAACACCGCGGCCGTCTGTGGGACCCGTCCATCCAGCCGTTTGTTTTACCGGAGACTCTGTGTACATCATTGGCTGAGTGAGTACCACCGTGCCGTGCGGCATAGCGCTTCCCCCGCGACCCTGCACCTGGCCAGGCCCCGTAACCCGCCTGCCAACCATCCCTACTCCCTCACCGGGCCTCGGGACAACCAATCCCCATACCCACGGAGGGGAGGACTAACATCCAAGCTGCTCCCTGTCATCGCTCCCGGGATCCCCGTCCAGAGCAGCGGTGGTGTCACCAATCTCACCACAACTGTGGGTGGCGTCACGGACAATATCTAATCCCCACAATCAAACTCCCCTTTTCACTCACGGGCGAGGAACGCCGCTCGAGTCCCCGGGATCCGGCCCACCGCTCGAGTCACCACCGAGCAGCAGCCGCAGCAGCACCGGCCGGACCCGAGCAGTGGGAGAGCGCCGCGTCCCCTCCTCCGCCCGCAACAACTTGGTGTCACGAACAGGATCTGACCGCTCTGCCGTCTGGTAGAGGTGCGCCTTGTGACCGCCGGAGGTGTCCAGCCGAAAAATTGGAGAAGCCGCCATCTTGGGAATGAAAAATTCCCGCTCGAGCGTCTCCTTGAGCAGTGGAGGCGCGAAGGCCTAAACCCCGCCCCTGTAGAGGAGGAGCCGGAAAGAGACTAAGGGGGACTGATGGCGTCTGGCCGCATGTAGCTCGCGGCTATACGAGCAGGGACACCGGGACCCCGCGAACTGCTGAGCCCTGCAAAGGATGTCTGCCCCACCTAGCTATGCGGAGGCTACCGAGCCAGTGCCTGGAACAGCGGCATGGCTGAGGGCCCGAACGGCAGGGATCTGCCGACACTACCGAAGTCGGATATGCATACTGATGGAGCAGTGGACCGCGGAGGTGGAGGAGGTAGCTGCAGTCGCCCGGGTGTATGGAATGGAAGCAATGATGGAGGAGCTGGTGAGTGACTCACGCCCCTGTGTCCCCGAGGGACCGGCCGTTGCGGCTGAGGGACCCGGTCTACCCCTGGCCCCCATGCCGCCTCCGTCTTCCTTGCCCGTGCACTGTGCCGCGCCTGGTCCGTTTGGCGTACACCCCTTCGTGGCAGTGGCTGAGAGAGTGGCGAGCCCAGAGGCTGCGACAGCAGGCGGCGAACCCCCTTGCGCAGGAACGGATGATAGCGACTCCGGACCGGACACAGCCTGTTTCCGAGGAAGACGAAGGGGTCGTTGCCCTGGGTGACATGGAGGCCACTTACATTCCCCGGAGCGGAAATAATGGGTACCGTGTGGCCCTCCCCCGTCGCGCCTGCTATGCGCTGGAGGGGCTGATTCCCGTGTTCCTCCACCTGGGGCCGGCTGAGGAAGATGACAGCGAACAGTGAAGTCGGCGGTGCTCCGCCTAAAAGTTGTCCCCATTGGGACCACCAAAGTACCGTTTAGAAGTTTTGAAAATGATAGGTGAATAATTACCGAGATGTTACCTGATTGAAACCCTGATTTGAACCGGTCGTTGCCGGCAACTGGTCCCCGTTGGGACCCCTTACAAACCACTCCGTAGGAACTACTACGGACAAGCCCGAGAACTGGCAGGGCAACCACAAACTAAGTGGCATGTAAATAAAAATGTTGGCTAAACCGTTACCGCCTCTGGAGAGGCTGATTTGGAGGATGGGCCTGGAGGGAAGTGATGGCCCAGGCCCGCCACTACCGCAACCGGTGGCAATCCTCTGGGGGTTTCAGGGGTTCCCCATGGACGTGGGTCCCCTGAAAAGGACAGAACCCGTTCGGGTAACTTGTGCTGGACTGGGGTCAAGGGGTGCTGCCCATTTGCTTAGGAGCAGCATCAGGGCCAGGTTGCTTGGGTGGGAGAGAGCAGAAGCCGTTACCGTTAGCAACGTTTAAGAATGTGCCTCCCGATGTGGGAAGATTGAAAAAATGTTTTTATATGTTTTACCATTTATCTTTTTCAGTTGTGAAAATAAAACCGGTGATGGACGGGCAGCCCGCGGACGGTCTGCATTTTACTAAGGGGGAATGTGGCGCCCTGGGCAAGCTAGGACGTCACAAGCACTACACCAACACACCCCACACTCCCGGTCAGGCACACCAAAGTCAGACAAAAACCCTTGTTGCCTTCCTCCAGGGGCTGATGTCCACACCAGGGGGTGGGCCAGGCGGTTGGTCCCGCCCACCGAGGAGTTCACAGTCCTGGAGGCGGGAAAAGCAGGCAGATAGAGTTTGGAAGTGAAAGTGGAAGGAGGGAAGTAGCAGTTGAGAGGCCTGAAGTTGGTCCGGGTGTGTGGCCCGGACGGAACAGCAAGGTTGGCAGACAGTGGTGACCGTCTGCAGGAGTGGCCTATTGGAGCTAGCTGTAAGGACCGTCGACGGGCGGTGGCCCGGCGGTACCGGACCGGTGCGCAAAGAGAAGCCAGCACCATCCGGCAGGGGCTTACGGACCCCGACAAGGTTAGGACTCGCCGTGAATTTGTCAAATCCGTTAGCGAAGGGAACCTCCTGGGTTTCCCAGCAGCCAAGTCCCGACAGAAGGCAACAGTCCAACCGAGAGAGGGAAACACAGTCACCGCCAAGGCTAAAGTTCCCAGGACCAGAGCCTGCGGGCAAAAGGGGCTCCTTCAGCACCCATCCAAGCTGGGGAGCGGGTTACCGGTGGGAACCCATTGGAACCGTACACACTACACAGGTGCAGGGAAAGGCAGTCACCATCAACCTGCTGGGAAGAGAAACACCGCGGCCGTCTGTGGGACCCGTCCATCCAGCCGTTTGTTTTACCGGAGACTCTGTGTACATCATTGGCTGAGTGAGTACCACCGTGCCGTGCGGCACAGCGCTTCCCCCGTGACCCTGCACCTGGCCAGGCCCCGTAACCCGCCTGCCATCCATCCCTACTCCCTCACCGGGCCCCGGGACAACCAATCCCCTTACCCACGGAGGGGAGAACTAACATCCAAGCTGCTCCCTGTCATCGCTCCCGGTATCCCCATCCAGAGCAGCGGTGGTGTCACCAATCTCACCACAACCGTGGGTGGCGTCACGGACAATATCTAATCCCCACAATCAAACTCCCCTTTTCACTCACGGGCGAGGAACGCCGCTCGAGTCCCCGGGATCCGGCCCACCGCTCGAGCCACCACCGAGCAGTGGCCGGACCCGAGCAGTGGGAGAGCGCCGCGTCCCCTCCTCCACCCGCGACAGTACATGTAAGTAATAAAATATTTTTATACCTTCATATTACACAATATTACAACACAGGGATGGGTAGGAAGGGGTTTCTAGGCCACACATCACCCTGCTTGTAGGTCAGAACGCATATGGGACCTGACAGTTTCCCTTTAATTAAAAAGAATAGAAAGCTGTAACCATACCTTACATGAACACTAATTAATTTATGCATTTTAATTGTGGATAATCCTGATTACCATGTGCTATACAACTTTCCTGTGACTGTATAGTAGCCCCTCCATCAGCTCCATCATTAGAAAAGAAGGTTTACCATGTTCCATCAGCAGTCATGTAATTTTATATCTAACATGAGAGCACGCTATGAAATAAGGACAGAGTAATATAAATAACAAGCAAATCCAATATGTAAAGGGACGACGTTGTACATAGCAAGAGAGGGCACAGTATGTTATGTATATACACACAGTCAAGGCCGAAAGTGTTGGCACCCTTGAAATTGTTTCAGAAAATGAAGTATTTCTGCCAGAAAATTATTGCAGTTATATATGTTTCATTACATACGCTTTTTTTTCCTTTGTGTGTATTGGGTCAACATAAAAAAAAGAGAAAAAAAAAAGGTTCAATAAACATAATATCACACAACCCCAAAATGGTCCGGAAAAAATTGATGGCACCTTTCCAAAATTGTGGGTAAACAACTTTGATTCAAACATGTGATGCTCATTCAAACTCACTTGTGGAGTGTAACAGATGTGGGCAATACGGCAATCACACCTTAAACTAAAGTAGATAAAAAGGGGAGAAGTTGACTCAGTCATTGCATTGTGTGTCTGTGTGTGCCACACTAAGCAAGGAGAAAAGAAAGAGGAGTAGAGAACTGTCTTAGGACTTGAGAACCAAAATTGTTGAAAAATATCAACAATCTCAAGGTTACTAGTCCATCTCCAGAGATCTTGATATTCCTTTGTCCATGGTGCTCAACATAATCAAGAAGTTTACAACCCATTGCACTGTAGCTAATCTCCATAGATGTGGAAGGCAGAGTAAAATTGATGAACGGTTGCAACACGTGGTAGTTCGGATTGTCGTTAAGTAGCCCCAAACAAGATCCAAAGAAATTCAAGCAGTCCTGCAGGCTCAGGGTGAATCAGTGTCAGAACAAACTATTCATTGACAATTAAATGAAATGAAACGCTATAGTAGGAGACCCACAAGGACCCCACTGCTTACACAAATACATAAAAAGCTAGACTGCAGTTTGCAAAAAAGTATGTGAATAAGCAAAAATCCTTTTGGGAAAGGCTCTTGTGGACCAATGAGACCAAGATTAAGCCTTTTGGTAAAGCATATCATTCTACTGTTTCCCGAAAAAAGAATGAAGCCTAGAAAGAAAAGAACACAGTACCTACAGTAAAATTTGGTGGAGGTTCAAAGATGTTTTGGGGTTGTTTTGCTGCCTCTGGCACTGGGCGTCTTCAGTGTGTGCAAGGAATCATGAAATCTGATGATCACCCAAGGATTTTTGGTCGACATGTAGTGCCCAGTGTCAGAAAACTGGGTTTACAGCCTAGGTCATGGGTCTTCCATCAGGATGCTGACCCCAAACATACTTAAAGGTGCACCCAGAAATGGATAGAAACAAAGAACTCTGGAGAGTTCTGAAGTGACAACAATGAGTCCAGATCTAAATCCCATTGAACACTTGTAGAGAAATCTTAAAATTGTTGTTGGGAGAAGGCGCCCTTCAAAAATGAAAGACCTGGAGCAGTTTGCAAAAGAAAGGTGGGCAAAAATGCCAGTTGAGAAGTATAAGAAGCTGTTGATGGTTATTGGAAGTGACTAATTACAGTTATTTATTCCAAAGGTTGTGCCAACAACCAACTATTAAGCGAGGGTGCCAACAATTTTGTCTGGCCACTGTTTGGATTTTTGTGTGATCTGTGTCCAATTTTCCTTCTTTCTCTGATTTTTTTTGTATGTTGTGTCACAAACACAAAGAAAATAAACGCGTATGACAAAACATATATGGGTGCAACAGTTTTCTGGGAGAAATACTTCATTTTCTAGAACAATTTAAAGAGTGCAAGCACTTTCAGCCATGGCTCTATGTGTGTGTGTGTGCGCGTGCGTGCGTGCGTGCGTGCGTGTGTGTGTGTGTGTGTGTGTGTATGTATATATATTATATACACACACACAGTACAGACCAAAAGTTTGGACACACCTCATTCAAAGAGTTTTCTTTATTTTCAGGACTCTGAAAATTGAAGATTCACATTGAAGGCATCAAAACTATGAATTAAAACATGTGGAATGAAATACTTAAAGTGTGAAACAACTGAAAATATGTCTTATATTCTAGGTTCTTCAAAGTAGCCACCTTTTGCTTTCATTACTACTTTGCACACTCTTGGCATTGATGACCTTCAAGAGGTAATCACCGGAAATGGTTTTCCAACAGTCTTGAAGGAGTTCCCAGAGATGCTTAGCACTTGTTGGCCCTTTTGCCTTCACTCTGCGGTCCAGCTCACCCCAAACCATCTCGATTGGGTTCAGGTCTGATGACTGTGGAGGCCAGTTCATCTTGCGTAGCACACCATCACTCTGCTTCTTAGTCAAATAGCCCTTACACAGCCTGGAGGTGTGTTTGGGGTCATTGTCCTGTTGAAAAATAAATGATGGTCCAACTAAACACAAACCGGATGGAATAGCATGCCGCTGCAAGATGCTGTGGTAGCCATGCTGGTTCTGTATGCCTTCAATTTTGAATAAATCTCCAACAGTGTCACCAGCAAAGCCCCCCCACACCATCACACCTCCTCCTCCATGCTTCACAGTGGGAACCAGCCATGTAGAGTCCATCTTTTCACCTTTTCTACAAAGACACAGTGGTTGGATCCAAAGATCTCAAATTTGGACTCATCAGACCAAAGCACAGATTTCCACTGGTCTAATGTCCAATCCTTGTTTGTCTTGACACAGTAAAAGAAGGAGGTCCAGGCAAAATTATTGCACAGGAGCCCTAAACTGTCAGTGTCCACCACTGGATAAACTCGTACATAGTATACATCTGTACTATATAAAAGTTATTACAACCAACACACAGCAGCATTTTGAGTTACAAACAATAACAGGGCAGAGACTGCAAGGACAAGAACTTCTATAATCAACATTAGTGTCAGGCTTCCACCAGGGGTGCATAAGCTGAATGGAGATGGAACGCCAATGTGCAGTTAGACAAAAGGCCACAAGAGGGCATAAGCACCAGCAAGAATTGTCAGCAAGCCTAAGGGGTACTTTGCACGCTGCGACATCGCAGGCCGATGCTGCGATGCCGAGCGCGATAGTACCCGCCCCCGTCGCAGCAGCGATATCCTTGTGATAGCTGCCGTAGCGAACATTATCGCTACGGCAGCTTCACATGGACTCACCTGTCCTGCGACCGTCGCTCTGGCCGGTGACCCGCCTCCTTGTTAAGGGGGCGGGTCGTGCGGCGTCATAGCGACGTCACACGCCAGGCGGCCAATCGGAGCGGAGGGGCGGAGATGAGTGGGATGTAAACATCCTGCCCATCTCCTTCCTTCCGCATATTCTACGGAAGCCGCAGTGACACCGGTAGGAGATGTTCCTCGCTCCTGCGGCTTCACACACAGCGATGTGTGCTGCCGCAGGAGCGAGGAACAACATCGGACTGTCGCGTCAGCGTAATTATGGATTACGGCGACGCTACAGCGATGATACGATTACGACGCTTTTGTGCTCGTTAATCGTATCATCGAGCCTTTACACACTACGATGTCGCATGCGATGCCGGAAGTGCGTCACTTTTAATTTGACCCCACCGACATCGCAGCTGCGATGTCGTAGTGTGCAAAGTACCCCTAAGTCTAAACAAGGATATCATGTTAATACATGGGGGAGCGAGCAAGCCGTAATTGGGTGGAAGCAAAAGGGTCAAGAGCCGAGAAGTCACGTCAAAAGCCAAACAGGGGAAGCAAAGCCAAGGTCCGGAAACATTGCCGAGGTCAGGGGCTGGGAGAGCAAATAAGTATAAGGAGGGGGGGAGACCGAGACACAGAGCGGGACCTGGGTCAGGTAGACAAGGCAGACAAACCGTACAAGGGAACGGAAGTCAGGGAGAGGAAAGCTGGGTAGCGGGACGGATCAGGGCTTACTCACAAGAACAAGTTACACACTCTGCAGAGCAGGAACTCTTATTGGTTGCATTCTGGAGGAATCCACACCATGAAAAATTGGTGTGAGCCCCAGAACGAGGCTCAACCAAGCAGACCCCTCCCACCAGACTTAACCCCGTCAGTGTCCAGCTACAGTGATGACATTTAGTAGGTACATCTAACTAAAAAACAAGGGGCCAAAAGCTATCAGAGTCCACTCTTATAATCTTGTACATAGTATACATCGATACTACATAAAAATTATTGTAACCAACACACAGCAGCTTTTTCAGTTACAAACAATAACAGGGCAGAGATTGCATAGACGAGAACTTCTATAATCAGCTTTAGTGTCAGTCTTCCACCAGGGGGCACAGAAGCTGAATGGAGATGGAACTCCAAAGTGCAGTTAGACAAGAGCCCACAAGAGGGCGCAAGCACCAGAAAGATTAGTCAGCAAGTCTAAGTCTAAACCGTCAATACAGGGGGGAGCAAGCAAGCCATATACAGGTGGAACCGAAAGGGTCAATAGCCAAGAAGTTCTGTCAAAAGCCAAACAGGGGAAGCAAACTCGAGGTCAGGAAACGTTACCGAGGTCAGAGGCCGGTAGAGCAAGTAAGTACAAAGAGGGGGAAGAGACTGAGACACAGAATGGGACTGGGGTCAGGTAGACAGGACGGACAAACAGTACAAGGAGATAGAGGTCAGGGAGAGGAAAGCTGGGTAGCGGGATAGATCAGGGCTAGCGCACAAGCACCAGTTGTGCACGCTGCAGAGCAAGAAGTTTAATTTGGTGTTCTGGAGGAATCCGCACCATGATAAAGCGGTGTGAGCCCCGGAATGAGGACAACCAAGCAAACTCTCCTACTAGACTTAACTCCGTCAGCGTCCAGCTATAGTCATGACATTTAGTAGGTACATCTAACAAAAAACAAGGAACCCTAAACTGTCAGTGTCCACTCTTGGATAATCTCATATATAGTATACATCTATACTATATGAAAATTATTGTAACCAACACACAGCAGCTTTTTCATTTACAAACAATAACAGGGCAGATATTCATTGACGAGAACTTCTATAATCAGCTTTAGTAGGTACAGCTAACTAATAAAGGCAAACATTCAAGGATATACTCATTCGAAAATTATGACATTTGATGCAAACAAAGTTAACTTTATCGTAAATTGTGCAGTTTACTGTCTGCTTGGGTTTGATACTGAGTATCAAATTTCACAGGTGACTGAAGTAGATAAACGAAGATGCAATCTTCAGTGACTCGGTTGACTTTGATCTGTGATGCCAACACAATTTGTCTTTGACCCAAATACCGAGGACCCAGGCAGGTTATAGCTGTGCCACTGAGCAGTTTTGACAACAGTTGAAAACTGGGCTTCGACGCTTTGATGCTGGTGTGGATAAACCCGCGATCAGTGTTTTCTGGCTGGAAGGGGATTAAATTGATGTTGGATAATAAAGACAGTATTTTCATTGTCCGTTAGAGCATCAAACAGCCTGTGCACACCGCCATGCTGCCAAAATCTCTCGGCAGATATTCTGCAAGAACAACAAGCCTTGGGCTGTTTATATACTCCATTTGCATAGGAGATCTGCTTAGTACCAAGCCAAACCTAAATCAGTAAAAGTCTTCATGCCTCATTTCCTGACAGGCAGCTTGGAGCAGTCTGTCCCCAGGATGCCCAAATGAGCAGCCCCCTATCACACAAGCATTTCCAGTTCTATTACATTCTATCTAATTTATTAGTTTCTTTTTCTTCTTGCTGGGGATTTAGTGTGTCTGAAAACTGCTGGGCTTGCAGCTCACGTATTAACCCCTTTTTTAGTATATTGCAGCATATTTCATTATATTACATTTCGCTAGCGGATGAGATGTCAGAGAACGAAAATATGTGCAATACTCTACCAAAAAAAAAAAAAATGACATTTCCATGGAAAAGTTAGGGCTTTCATCAGCCAGACTCGAGAACGGACTGGCATCTTAGACGCGGAGAATATATTGTCTGCAGCTTTGTTCTGCTGCGTCTGCAGAGACTTTTACTGAAAGGAAAGAAATAGTCCCATCTTATTGACAGCATTATTCTAAACTAATCATGGTTAATAGTGAGTGTGCCTACATGTAATTTAATAGATATTTCATTTTATTTCAGTGTAGACAAATGTGAAAAAAAAAATCGTACAGGGCTTGGCAACCGTATATCCAGACTTGTCAAATAATGAGAGAATTTTCTTCTGCTACTTCCCTTTCCTCTGCTGGTTACTGAATAGCGGCGTCTGCAGCTGGGCTATGCGATTCACTGTGCTACTAAGGAAACAGGTCACGGACAGGACTTTATGTAATAGAGTACACCCCTAAATGTCCTTAGTCACAAAGTAGAAAAAACAGGAACAGAGTTTTAGGCCACGTGCACATATTGAGTATTTGGTGAGTTTTTTACCTCAGTATTTGTAAGTCAAAACCAGGAAAGGGGAAAATATTCAGAAGTGGTGACGTGTTTCTATTATACTTTTCAATGAGACTATTCCACTCCTGGTTTTCGCTTACAAATACTGAGGTAAAAAACTCACCAAATTCTCAACATCTGCACGCGTATACCTCCCAACATTTAATGATGAGAAAGAGGGACAAAGTCGCGCCGTGGCAATTTTTAGGACACGCCCCTAACCACACCCATTTTGCAATCTGTCACGCCCACATCCAATCCTTTTCAGCACTGCTGATCACATTGTTTAAGGCTGCGTGCCCACGATCAGTGTTTGCAGCATTTTGGATGTAGCGTGCTTTTGCTGTGTCCAAAACGCTGCATTGTACAGTACAAGCACAGTGGAGGGATTTTTAGAAATCCCGTGCCCACTGTGCTTGTTTTTTCTGCAGCAAACACTGACCTGCGGAGCGTCTTTCCAGACTGCAGCATATCAATTGTTTGCGGCAGTTGCATGCGTCCTCCGTAAGGAGAACACAGCAGGACACCGCAGCGCACTGAACCCTGATTGTGGGTACAGGTAGCTGCATTCTCCTGCAGAGAAGACTTGCAGCCCCGCAGGTCAGGACCTGCTGCCTCCAGGACACAGCGAGTCCTGGTCATGGGCACAGGCAGCTGCAGTCTCCTGCGTTCTCCTGCGGAGGAGACGTGCAGCCCCGCAGGTCAGGACCCGCTGCCTCCAGGACACAGTGAGTCCAGATCGTGGGCACAGGCAGCTGCGTTCTCCTGCAGAGGAGACGTGCAGCCCAGCAGGTCAGGACCCACTGCCTCCAGGACACAGCGAGTCCTGATCGTGGGCACAGGCAGCTGTGGTCTCCTGCGGAGGAGACGTGCAACCCCGCAGATCAGGACCCGCTGCCTCCAGGACACAGTGAGTCCAGATTGTGGGCACAGGCAGCTGCATTCTCCTGCGGAGGAGACGTGCAGCCCTGCAGGTCAGGACCCACTGCCTCCAGGACACAGTGAGTCCTGATCGTGGGTACAGGCATACGCACATATACAGTACATATTTGAAGACAAATTCCCTAAAATACATATAAACAGACAAATCTATACACAGTCATCTACACTGACATACATAGATTTATACATCATACATATACACACATTGGAGGTAATAATATGGGGAAGCCGGCAGCAGCCGCACTTGTGGCGCCCCTGACCTGGTCAGGCACCACTGAGTACTGCACCCATGCTGGGGACAGTACAAAACAGGTAATCCAGAAGGCTGACCGAGGTGTGACTACACAGGCGCATAGTGATCAGGTCTCACACATTTACCTTTGAGAGGACCCCTGGGGATCCCAGGAGGGGGCGAAGCCTCCATCTCCACTCGAGGGGTGTGGTAGAGAGCCTGGTTGCTAGGTGACGTAGGCAAGAACAGGAGAGGAGGGAAGAGTGAGCCGAAAACAGTTGAGTGGTGAAGTTCAGGGAGAGCAGAAGCAGACCCTGTAGCTCTACACAATTCTGACAACGTACGCGCAGTGACTACCGACGGGGGAGATCGGTCACCTGGTAGTGCTGCCCGAAATCCACCCACGACTAAAGAGAGAGCAACGGAGTGGAGAGTAAGGAGACTGTCAGGGAGATACCAGGCCCAAACGGGTAACAGGTCCCAGTGCAGAGATAGATCCAGCTTTCTTCTGCCAAACCTGCTTGAGGGGGCACTTCAAACCCCCAAGACAACACCACAGAGTCCGCAGCCACGTAGCAAAGTGAGGGCCCATAGTTCACAGGAGGCAAGCAGCCGGAGTGACCTGGTCCAGGCTACAAGCAAACGGGCCGAAACGAGGGGAGCAGCAACTTCCCTGGGTGACCCCCATAGGGACTGCAAGTCGGGGTTACCACAAACAACAGAAGGGCTAAGGAAGGCGAGTCAGTAGCCACCCTCATAAGTCAGCCTGAAGGACGCCTGGTTCCAGCCTGGTTCATCCCAGCTACGCCCGGGTTACTCACCCTGCCATCAACAGTGAGTAAAACCCCTGAAAGACATTCTGCTTGTGTTGAGTTATTCTGCGCCTTGTGGTTCCACACACCTACACAGGGCCCTGGGGCTTTCCTCACTCTCAGGAGGCTATTACAACTGACTGCACCCACCATCAGCCCCAGGCCTCCCTTAATCTGCAGTGGCGGTCTCCACTGACCGCAATTCTGAGAGTGGCGTCACGACAATCCTAAAAGAAGGTTTCCTACCTGTGACCAGACTGTTCCATCCACGTGGAGTCCCTGAAGGTAATGCACCGACACAACACTTGTGGGGCTACACATCTGGCGCTGTGAACAGGATAAGGACTAGACCTGTTCAGACAGGTGACCATGTGCCTGGGCGGTCCGCTTGAAAAATTGGAAGCGCCGCCATATTGCCACCATGAAAAGCGCGCTGAAAAACAACAGCAGCCCGCGCTGGGAGAAGTTACCGCCCACGAAGAGGTGTGGCTACCCAGAGATCCCCTGCAGAGTTCTGGTCTCGCAAGTGATGAGAGCGGAAGCGTTCAGAGACGTCGGGAAAGAAAGAGAGCCAGAAGCCTGCTACTAGGAGAAGGAGACGCAGAGGAGATGGCGTCTGAACGCAGAGACCCAGAGCCAGGCTCCGCTGCCTGGTGGTATCGGGAACTTGCCCAGTTTTGCGACCGACTGGAGGCCAGGGTCGTATGGCAGATCAGCGAGGGACGCACGGAGCTTCTGGAGATGGCTGCAGCGGTTCAGGCCTATGAGAGGGGAACCGCACGACGAGTGCCAGACCGAGCGGCGACGACTCAGA
Source organism: Anomaloglossus baeobatrachus (assembly GCF_048569485.1). NCBI lineage: Eukaryota > Metazoa > Chordata > Amphibia > Anura > Aromobatidae > Anomaloglossus > Anomaloglossus baeobatrachus. The sequence continues at coordinate 83,024,712 of NC_134357.1, read as the reverse complement.
CCCCGATGATGTTACCGATGGGTGAGTCCTGTGTTGCCACTGCCAGCGCGAGTGCCCCGACCCCTGCTTCCACGCCCGCGGCCCCTGGAGAGATGCCCGGCGCGGCGACGCTGAACCAGGCCGCAGCCACGCCAGGTGCGGCCCGCCAAGCCCAGATCGCTGCAGCGACGCCCAGCCCGGCCCGCCAAGAACCGGCCGCAACAGCGACGCTGACTCAGGTCGCTGCGGCGACGCCCAGCTCAGCCCGCAGGACACGGCGCCGCAGCAGGACAAGGGATCCACCTGCACAGCAGTCTCCCGAGAAGAAGGATGAGGTCACGGCCAGAGACTTAGAGGAAAAGCGGTTCTTGAGAAGGGCCAAATCCCAGGTCAGAGGCCCACTTTGTCGAGGAGTAGTAGAAGACTTCAGTTTGAAATCAGGGTATGGCTTCATAGTAGCACCTGGTGTAAAGGAGGGCATCTTTGTGAACAGAAGGGACGTTAGAGCACATTTACCTAGGGGACATCCAGGAAGGAACCTACAGATAGGAGATTCAGTAGAATTCACAAAGCACCAAGGAGAACGTGGATGGTACGCACTAGATGTTACACCATGCCCCAGAAATCCCTACAGTAAACCTGCTATCTCAACAACAGACACAGAAGAAGAGGAAAGAAAAGACAAAGAACCCATTGATGAGACCACTACAGATGATGACAGAGATGGAGAAAGCAACAGGTGCCGCAGCCCTACAGGCCCAAGCCCTGGTGAGAAGGAAGAAGGAGCAAAGTTCATGTAAAGTAAAGTACAGAAGTTACAAGTTTGACAAGTTTTGCAACGTTTACCTGTTCAAGAAATGCGCCCACATGAACTAATGTGAGAAACCTCTTTTTGCACTTTGAAAATTGAACCTTAAGGCTATGAACTGGCTATAGCCACAAACTCTCGCAGTGTAAATAGTTACCCCAGAGGTACCACCACCAGAGCCAGCCTGTTTATGGGGCCTGGCTCGCCTGCAACCAGGGAGCACGCCTGTTTATGGGGCCTGGCTCTCCACCACAAAGAGGGTACCTGGTCAGCACCAACTGTGGAGGCCGCCTCTACATCCTGCCAGAAGAGGCTGAAGGCGCGGCTCCACCAGGCCAGGTATACCCTGAAACCACCAGACCATGAAAGCCGCCTCTACATCCTGCCAGAAGTGGCTGAAGGCGCGGCCAACGGGAGAGGCAGATTGGAGGAAAGGTCTGGGGAAGCTGATGGCCCAGACCTGGTTACCAAAAGAAACCGGTGACCTGCCTCCTGAGAGGGTTTAGGGTGGGTTAACGGACTTGTGGGTGGAGGGTGGTGATGTATGGTACCTGATGGTTTTAAAACGTTTTACCATGTTTTACTGTTTTACGCATTTTAAAAATGTTGTCTTGCAGCCCGAGGACGTGCTGGTGATAACTAAGGGGGAATGTGGCGCCCCTGACCTGGTCAGGCACCACTGAGTACTGCACCCATGCTGGGGACAGTACAAAACAGGTAATCCAGAAGGCTGACCGAGGTGTGACTACACAGGCGCATAGTGATCAGGTCTCACACATTTACCTTTGAGAGGACCCCTGGGGATCCCAGGAGGGGGCGAAGCCTCCATCTCCACTTGAGGGGTGTGGTAGAGAGCCTGGTTGCTAGGTGACGTAGGCAAGAACAGGAGAGGAGGGAAGAGTGAGCCGAAAACAGTTGAGTGGTGAAGTTCAGGGAGAGCAGAAGCAGACCCTGTAGCTCTACACAATTCTGACAACGTACGCGCAGTGACTACCGACGGGGGAGATCGGTCACCTGGTAGTGCTGCCCGAAATCCACCCACGACTAAAGAGAGAGCAACGGAGTGGAGAGTAAGGAGACTGTCAGGGAGATACCAGGCCCAAACGGGTAACAGGTCCCAGTGCAGAGATAGATCCAGCTTTCTTCTGCCAAACCTGCTTGAGGGGGCACTTCAAACCCCCAAGACAACACCACAGAGTCCGCAGCCACGTAGCAAAGTGAGGGCCCATAGTTCACAGGAGGCAAGCAGCCGGAGTGACCTGGTCCAGGCTACAAGCAAACGGGCCGAAACGAGGGGAGCAGCAACTTCCCTGGGTGACCCCCATAGGGACTGCAAGTCGGGGTTACCACAAACAACAGAAGGGCTAAGGAAGGCGAGTCAGTAGCCACCCTCATAAGTCAGCCTGAAGGACGCCTGGTTCCAGCCTGGTTCATCCCAGCTACGCCCGGGTTACTCACCCTGCCATCAACAGTGAGTAAAACCCCTGAAAGACATTCTGCTTGTGTTGAGTTATTCTGCGCCTTGTGGTTCCACACACCTACACAGGGCCCTGGGGCTTGCCTCACTCTCAGGAGGCTATTACAACTGACTGCACCCACCATCAGCCCCAGGCCTCCCTTAATCTGCAGTGGCGGTCTCCACTGACCGCAATTCTGAGAGTGGCGTCACGACAATCCTAAAAGAAGGTTTCCTACCTGTGACCAGACTGTTCCATCCACGTGGAGTCCCTGAAGGTAATGCACCGACACAACACTTGTGGGGCTACACACACTCACCTACCCCGCTTGTCTCTGTCCAGTTCCTCCTCAGCATGTGATCACTTTGCATCACTTTAACAGACCTAGCTACGCACAGTGCACACTGACACCGCTGTGTATGTATCACAAGGGAGGATGGGGGTTTTATATAATAAAATTATATATATATATATATATATATATATATATACATATACACACACACACACACACTGTATATATACAGTATATATCACAGGAGGGGCTGGGGGCTACAGTATATACATCACAGGAGGGGCTGGGGGCTACAGTATATACAGCACAGGAGGGGCTGGGGGCTACCGTATATACATCATAGGAGGGTCTTGGGGCATAGACATTACTTGAGGGGGCATACATATTAGGCCTGTTTCAGATGTCCGTGATTCTGGTACGTATGTGCTAGTTTTTATACGAACCAGAATCACTGACCTATGCAGACCCATTATAATCAATTGGTCTGCACACACATCAGTGATTTTTCACTGACTGTGTCTCCGTGCGGTGTACATGCGTATCCGTGATTGCTGCACAGAAACATGTCCGTTTTTTTCTGGCATCACTGATGTCCCACGTACCACACTATGGTGTGATTCGTGAAACACGTACCAGAAAAACACGAACATTTAAAATAAAAAGCTTTTTCAACTCACCTTCTCCAGCGATGCTGAGTTTGGCAGCTGCTCTCTGCTTCTACCTGCCAGGTTCATTATGGCATGCATATTCATTTATGCAGCCAGAGCTGACCCGGAAGTAGCTGCAGAGGTGAGAGACAGCAATGGCCGGATGTTGCATCCACAGAGAGCAGGAGCGGGGGCTGGTGAGTATATGTCCATGTGCAATCACGGAGTACGGATCATGTATCACGGATTGCACATGGACAACCACTGTGTGCCGTGAATCACGGAGTATGAAGGGACGTATGCGTGTTTAACATGTCAGCATGTCAGTGAAGAACGTCTGTGTTTTTCACTGAGGGGCATACACGTTACTTACTGGGGAAATACACTTTACTGTGGGGCATACACAATACTGGTAGCATAGTTATTACTAAGGGGCATATAGCTCTGGTGGGGGCTTATACAGCTCTGGGGGCACATACAGCTCCGATGGGGGGGGCTGGGGGCATACAAATCTGGTGAGGGGGGTGACTGGAGGCATATAGCTCTGGTGAGGAGAGGGCTGGGGCATACAGATCTGGTGAGGGGGGGCTGGGGGATACATATCTGGTGGGAGGGGGCTGGAGGCATACAGAGCTGGGGGGTGCTGGGGGGTATATAGATCTGGTGGGGGTGCTGGGGGGCATACAAATCTGGTGTGGGGGCTGGGGGGCATACAAATCTGGTGTGGGGGCTGGGGGGCATACAAATCTGGTGTGGGGGCTGGGGGGCATACAAATCTGGTGTGGGGGCTGGGGGCACAAATCTGGTGTGGGGGCTGGGGGGCATACAAATCTGGTGAGAAGGGCATACAGATCTGGTGAGGGGGGTGACTGGAGGCAAATAGCTCTGGTGAGGAGGGGGCTGGGTCACACACTCTCTGGGTAGGTGGGGGGGGTCACATACAGCGTTCCTTGGTGCTGCAGGTCCTGTTCCTCCAGTCTCTTCATCTGTGGACAGAGCTCAGCATGTTGCTCGGTAGCTCCGCCCAAAGATACACTTCCGTACAAAAGCAGCCCAGCAGTGAGTGCACTGGGCTGCAGGTGCCGGATTTAAAGCGCCGGCAGCCAGGAAAGTGCTGCTGCCGCCCACCCATAACAGCGGCAGCACACAGAGCCATAGCCGTGAAGCAGCGCTCGGCTCTGCTCATGTGGATAGGAAGGGGAGAAAGTCAGACGGGGAGAGAGCGGGTGGGCGGAGCCACGGGACACATGGCTCACGATCGTGACCCCGGGACACCCGCTCAAATCCGGTACAATCCCGCTGTATCCGGGACGGTTGAGAGGTATGTGCACGCGGCCTTAGGCTACTTTCCCTTGATGAGTATTTGGGGAGTTTTCTTACCTCAGTATTTTTAGCCAAAACCAGGAGTGGGTGAAAAACACAGAAGTGGTGCCCATGTTTCTATTATACTTTTCCTCTGAGGCCTAAGCCACACGACATGAAAATCGGAGCGAGTGGAATGCGATGTTTTATTGCATTCCACTCAGACCAATATTAGCCTATGTCCCAGCACCCATGAGTGATTATTTTCTCAGCCCTAATCGGACCGAGAAAACAATCGTAGCATGCGATTGTAATGCGAGTCTTGTTTCTCTCGTACTCATTCAAGTCTATGGGGCAAGAGAAAACTCGCACTGCACTCGCAGTACACCAGTGTACCGTGAGTGCAGGGCGAGAATGGCAATAGCCAGCAACGGAGGAGAGAGGGAGATAAATCCCTCTGCTCCTCAGAGCCGGCCCGCCCCTCCACAGCGCCTGCCCTCCCCTCCTCAGCGCTGGCTCGCCCCCCCCACAGCTGAGGTCCGATCGCATGATTGAGCTGCTGAAGACGCAAGTGTCGCACGCCCTCGGTGGAAGACATGAACAACAGAAGATTGAGGAAGGAGAGCAGAGCCCTGCCGACCATCACCCGGCTCCGCCCATCACAAATAATCAACATGTACACGAGGCGCTACAGGAAGATGACTGTCATCATTTGGCACTAGCTTTGAATATGGCTCTATAGGAGAGCTTAAGGCTATATGCGCACGTTGTGTCCTGTACCTTGCAAAAATGAACGCATTCTCTGGCAGAATTTGTCAGTCAAATTTGGTTTTGACCACAAAAACGCAGGAAATACGCATGCATTTCGTTTTTGCCGCATTTTGACCACGTTTTACATGCATTTTCAGTGCTTAAAATGAGATGCGTTTTCAATACAAAGACACTACTAAATAAAGTTTGATCATTCAAACACTAGGAAAAAAATTAAAAAAAAAAAATCATGTTTTAACCCCTTAACGACCGGCCGATTTTTCGCTTTCCGTTTTTTTTTCGCCATTCTTTTTCTAAGAGACGTAACTTTTTTATTTCTCAGTCAATATGGTCATGTGAGGGCTCATTTTTTGCGGAACGAGCTGTACTTTTAAATGAAACCTTAAGTTTTACCATATTATGTACTGGAAAACGGCAAAAAAACTCCAAATGCAAATGCGATAATACTATTGTTTTTGAGATATTTTATTCACGGTGTTCACTATATGGTAAAACTGATGTGTGGGTGTGATGCCTCAGGTCAGTGCGAGTTCATAGACACCAAACATGTATAGGTGTACTTTTATATAAGGGGTTAAAAAAAATTGGAAGTTTGTCCAAAAAAGTGGCGCACGTTTTACACCATATTCCGTGACCCGTAGTATTCTTATTTTTCGGAATCTATGGCTCCGTGACGGCTTATTTTTTGTGTGTCTCAAGCTGATGTTTTTAACTGTACCATTTTTGCTCAGATGCTACGTTTTGATCGCCCATTATTGCATTTTGCGCAAAAGTCGTGGCGACAAAAAAACGTCATTTTTGCCGCTACGCCGTTTACTGATCAGATTAATTGATTTTATATTTTGATAGATCGGGTGTTTCTGAACACGGCGATACCAAATGTGCAAATATTTTTAATTTTTTTAACCCTTTAATTTTCAATGGGGCGAAAGGGGGGTGATTTGAACTTGAATTGTTTGTTTTTTTTATTTTTAAAACTTTTTTTTTAACTTTTTTTTTAATTTACTAGTCCCCCTAGGGGGCTATCAGCATTCCGATCGCTCTGCCCTATCTGCTGATCACAGCTATACAGCTGTAAACAGCAGATACGTTCACTTTCTGATTCACTCGGCTCCGGGTCGAGTGAAACTGAAAGTAGTTCATGTTTAGTACAGAACTCATCACATAACCCTGTGCTACTATGACAACCACCGGAAGTCACGTGATCACGTCACGTTACTTCCGGTATCGGGCGGTAAGTAAAAGTTTATCGCCGATGCAGTTATAATGGCGCTGTCACATATTGACAACGCCATTTAACGAGTTAAACGGCACGATCAGATAACAATTCTGCTTCTGCCTAGCAGGCACACATCTCAGCTGTGAAAATCAGCTGAGATGTGCGCCGATCGCGGCATGCCGCCGCCGGCAGACCGCGGGCAGTAACATTATGACTGCTAGGACGTAATATTACTGCCCGCAGTCGTTAAGGGGTTAAATCATACACTAAAATGCTAATTTTAATAAAAAGATTATTCAGATATAATATTTAAGTATAAAATAAAAGTTAATTTATTGTTTGACTCTTTTTTTAAGGTCGGGCTGGATGTGAGGACAAAAGGAAACCTCTTTACCTCACTATAATGCCAAAAACGCATGCTTTGAGTTTGACAAAAATACATGCGTTTTGCATCAAAAATGCATGTAAAACGCTAGGATTTTGATTTAGGATGCGTTTTGATAATTCTCATTGACTTCAATGTTAGCAAAACGCTGCCAAAACGCTCAAAACAATTGACATGTTGCTTCTTCAAACGCAGAGATTTTGACAAATTTTTGTCACAAAAACGCAGCGTTTTTTTAAGCATAGTGCGCACAAGAAAGACCTATTTCCCATAGACTTTTCTTGGAAATCAAAACGCATGCATTTTTGCATTAAAACACTCCAGTTCAAAACGCTGAAAAAACGCAACGTGCGCACATAGCCAAAAGGTTGCTGTTTTGTGTCTCACAGGGCAATAAGCCACTGTCATCCTGGATTTTTTTTGCTGGGGTGCTGCTGTCTTTAGTTTTGGTTATTTATTATTATTATTTTGGGGACTTGAGCTAACTCCTCCATCTTGGATTTACCTTGCTGCGACGTTTCCCTGTATTCCTATTTTTGACGGGACAATAACTCAAAAAAGCTCTTCTTGTACCACCCAGTAGTGAAATAAACAATGTGATGAGCGCCAATAGATTTGTATATAAAAAGTAACACAAAGTAAGGTTGAACACAAAAATTCCACTTAAAATTGCTAATTATTTATGTCTTTAGTTAAATGTAAATAGAAATTTATTATGTTTCAAAGTATAAAAACAATTTTGGGCGAGGTGAACCAGTCCCCTTTATAGGTTGGTTACATTTATCTTATGAATGAGTATAGAAAATCCTGAAAATGCTTCAACAGTTTTAGACTTGATAATGTTCCTGCATCCTGGACTGAGAATCACAAAACATTAAAGTGTTTGTCTAGTAAGGGATATTCCTTTTTAAATGCTAAAGTGCCACAGATTAAGTAAAACTGATGTGCACATTCACCTCCAGCGGTGTTGGTGCTCTGCCTCCTTTGGTCATAGTTTCATTTGATGGAAGTGTGAAGGCTGCAGACCATCAGTGGCCCCTAATTTGCTGCATTGGTCATCTGGTATAACAATGGCACATAACTATCAATAGACACTTTGATGACATTGTCGGAACAGTGCAAGTTTTGGAATTGTGTGTCTTTTTTAATCTGGGTCACTGTGGTATTTAGAAAGGATTGCAGCCCTCAGCTGTCTGCTTTACCTTGGCTAGTTATCAAAAATAGAGGGGATCCCAGGCCATTTATTTATTTATTTATATCATTTTAAAAACTGGTGTGTGGTCCCCCCACCAGCCAAGGTACCAACCAAGGTAAAGCAGACAGCTGAGGGCTATTAGGCTGTGAGAGCCCATGGTTATTTGGCCATTCTCTGCCTAAAAATGGCAGCCCACAGCCTCCCCAGAAGCGGCACATCCATTAAATTAGCCAATTCTGATGCTTTGTCAGCTCTCCCTGATTGTCCTGTTGCGGTGAAAATTGGGGTAGTACTTTTGGGTTTGATGTCAGCTGTGAATTGACAGCTGGCATCAACCCCAGGGTTTAATAATGGAGATGTGTCAATGAGACATCTCAATTACTAACCACACACACACACAAACACACACACACACACACACACACACACACACACACACATACACACAAGAAAAAAAATGTTTTTTGAATAAAGATTCCCCCACACCCCCTCATTTACCAATTTATTTAATAAAAAGAAATCCTTGAAGTTCCGATGCAATCCAATCTTGAATAAAGACTCACACACACTCCCTCATCCAATAATTTATTAATGAAAAATAAATTTTACAAGTTCCTACTTAATCCAATGGTGTAATATCCCACGCTGCCCATCGATTTTTATGGAGTTTCGTTCTGAGAACGTTCTCAGAACAAAACATTAGGTAGGTCACTCCTGGTCAGCGGCATGCATGGAACTATCAAAAATAGGCGGGATCCCACATCATTTTTTTTTTTTTAATTTATTCTCTATCCACATTTGTTTATTATAGAGACTTATAGGACGTTCAGGGTCTGGAGTCAAGTTTGGGTTCCAAAGTGAACTTTTAACAAGAGTCCAGCTAAACCCGGCTGAACTCGAGCTTCCATGGATCACTCATTCCTAGTTGCTGCATACAATTTTTTACTTTCAATATTCATTATAGGTGATTTGGAGCTATACAGACAAATAAAATATATTATAATATCAGTCAGCACAGAGTTTTGGACTAATTTAGAAAAGAGGATAATGATTTTCATTTTTGTACAATTAAAAGCAACATACCCAGTATACCATTGTATACCTCCGCAAATATCCTCACTATGATTTGTTATCAGCATAAAAAGACCACGTACATCTGTCACTTGGAAATAATTTCCATTATTGATACAATCTCCATTTTGATGGGACTGATTGAAGCAAGCATAATGTGGGTCGTTGCTTAATGTTCTGGAACCATCCATGATTTGCTGCCATAGCAGATCTTAATGAGGCACATAAGGAATTGCGAGCCCATACTGCATAATTACATTTAGTAGTTTTTCTGGTTGAAACAACATGTTGCCTTTTGTTCCATTTTTTGCTTATTTGATAAATTCTAATTTTGCATTGACCAGCAATGTTTATTTTTCCCAATTGAAGTCATTACAATTCCCAGATTTATAAAATGTGACAGAATAGTATTGTACGCCTCATCTTATAGTGTCTATAAAATGGTTAGCTTTAGGGTATTGTGAAAATAAAACTGATAAAAATGTATAATGTTTCCATATATCTACACTACAGTATATAAAAAGTAATACACTGTAAAAAAAAAATGAATGAACACCAGCCATATATACAGGTTATACAGTGCTCAGCATAAATGAGTACACCCCTTTGAAAAGTGAGAATAAACATCTCACCATAAACCAGAACAATTTCCAAAGTTTTCAAAGAACTTTTTTTTTTTAACTCATAACATGAAAATAAGGTTGATAATATAACACAAAATCTCATGTTTTGGTCAAATTAGTTGATGAAAAAAAAAATACACCTGACATAAAAACTACTACACCTAGTTTTCTATATGATCTCCACGATTTTTAAGGACAGATCCAAGTTTTTTAGGCATGAAATTAACATATTGCAATATCTGGCTAGTTTGGTGCACAACAAGTTCCAGAAACCTGCAGAGAGGGCTACTGAGCAGAGCGAGGGCTGCAATAAAGTGCTGGGTTGCAGATAAGGGATGAAGTGGATGAAAGAAAAGAGTTAATCCATGCTGCCAGAAGATCACTGAGGATCGAGGGAGAGTAAAACATCTGATTTTATTGTTCTACTTGTTTCGGAGGCTTATGAATCCTTCTTCAGGAGAAAAATCCAAAATGTACGCCTCCATATTTTAACATCCATCTATCTTCAGTGATCTTCTTCTGGCAGCGCAGATTAACCATTTTCTTTCATCCACTTCATCACTATCTTCATGGGTTCTGCAGCAGCCATCCTTATTACGTCGTCTTAAGGCTACTTTACACACTGCGATATCGGTGCCGATATCGCTAGTGTGGGTACCCGCCCCCATCTGTTGCGCGACACGGGCAAATCGCTGCTCGTGTCGCACAACAGCCGTCACACATACATACCTGTCCGGCGACGTCGCTGTGACGGGCGAACCGCCTCCTTTCTAAGGGGGCGGTCTGTGCGGCGTCACAGCGATGTCACTGAACTGCCGCCCAATAGCAGCGGATGGGCGGAGCTGAGCGGGACATAACATCCCGCCCACCTCCTTCCTTCCTCATAGCGGCCGGGAGGCAGGTAAGGGGAGCTTCCTCGTTCCTTCAGCGTCACACGCAGCGATGTGTGCTGCCGCAGGAACGAGGAACAACCTCGTTACTGCTGCAGTAACGAGATTTGAGAATGGACCCCCATGTCGCCGATTAGCGATTTTGCACGTTTTTGCAACGATGCAAAATCGCTTATCGGTGTCACACGCAACGGCATCGCTAATGCGGCCGGATGTGCGTCACAAATTCCATGACCCCAACGACTCCGCATTAGCGATGTCGTAGCGTGTAAAGCCCGCTTTAGTGGTTGTCTCTTTACACCACCACACCAGGTTAATGCACCTATTAAATTCTTTCTGGTGCCACCTGATAAGACCCCATTTGCGCCGGCCCCACACCTTCTTTGTCTTTTCAGTTTTTATAGCGTTGCAGATAAGTGCATAGTTAAACACAATATCATAGCTTAACCCAAAAAACATAGTCTGATGTTTTCCTTATCTATTTTGGCATTGATTTTTGCTATTTTCTGTACTGTTTATCCCCATTTAGTTTGTGTTTCTTGGAGAATGCTACCCAGGGCACATCCTGTGGGATATATGCATGCCTTCAACAGCCACTAGAGGTGAATATATCTGTGCTCGATGTCAGCATGTTATATATTTAGAAGCCCAGGTAATGGATCTAAACATGCAGCTTGCAACACTCAGAAGTATTGCAAACCTGGAGAGTTTAGAGCTCACTAGTTTAGAGCTGGGGCCAGTGCTATGTAGCAGGGTGGATGTTGGGAAGGTCAGACCCAGAGGTAGGTAGCTGGGTAGTGGGAAAATTGTCAGGGAGCCTAGTCCTGATCTGGCACAACCTAGTAAATATGCCTGTTTGGCTGATATTATGGATACAAGCCAGGCCTGGGATCACCACAGTAGGCCGTTGCATCTAGCAACCAGGAAAATGACTGCTGTATGAAGGAGGGAAATAGGAGAGCAGCAAAGACAGGACAGATGTTGATGGTAGGGTAGTCTACAATTAGGCGAACAGACAGAGTCATTTGCTTCCAAGGCTGGGAACAGAGTGTTGTCTATCGGGTGCTCGGGTTTAGCAAATTGCTGATTGGCTAGACATATTGCGGGTTGGGGCTGTGTAAAAAACCCAGCAGTCATGGTGCACATTGGTCCAATGACACTGACAAAGCTTAGGCGATAAATAATTGGTGCAGGAAGGAACAGTTTGGCTAATTTCATATAGGGCATCTTTTGCTGCATTTTTGCTGCGTTTTTGAGGTCACAAAGATGCACCAAAATCCATGCATTTCCTTCTACCAGCAAAGTCTATGAGTTTTCAATTTGCTGTCCACACTGGACATCTTTTGTTGGCTGCATCTTGGCTGCCTTTTTCAAGATATAGCATGTCAATTCTTTTTGCATTTTTACCGCATTTTTGAGCCCTGCAGTCAATAGAGTTTACTTAACGCATTGGGCAAAACGTGGTAAAAACCGCGCCAAAACGTGGAAAAAACACATTGTGGTTTTTGATGTGTTTTGCCACGGTGCGTTTTTGGTGCATTTTAAAATGATTCAAGATGCACTGACAAAAAAGATGCCGCGTGTTGAGTTCATGGAGAACTGTACCGAATTCTCTATTGTCTACAGCTCTTCAGTAGGGACGGGCTGCATCTTAATTGGAAATGAGCGGCTGTGCTGGGAGAAAAAACAGAAGCATGAAGGAGCTTTAAACTAGAATCTGGGGGCAGTGAGAGTAGTTGTGCAAACAGGGGAATAGATAGAGCAGACACAGATTGTATAGGTCAAGGAGAACTTAAAGGGGGCTGGGACGTGCAAGGAAAGTAAGCAGGTGAGTAGATGAGTAGGAGTAATGTCTGCTGGCAAATGCAAACAACATTAATAAATCGGAGACTCTTATGTTAGCCACGGTGATGTGGGCATTACTGAAACCTAGCTGGATGAGAACCATGACTGGGTGACAAATGTAGAGAGTTACACTACATTCAGGAACGACAGAAAAGATAAAAAAAAGGCAGACAGAGGAGTCTAACTTAAGACCTGTGCTCAATGACGACATTAGAGGCAGCTGCGACATGTAGAGTCAGTATGGGTAAATGTTCATGGGGATAGCAATAATGGAAAGCTGCTAATTAGAGTTGAGCGCGGTTCGCGGTTCGAGGTTCTCCAGTTCGCGGCTCGAGTGATTTTGGGGGCTGTTCTAGATAGAACTAGAACTCGAGCTTTTTGCTAAAGCTCGATAGTTTTAGATACGTTCGAGAACGGTTCTAGCAGCAAAAAGCAGGGCTTTTTACAGCTACAGTGTGCAGGAGCCATCGCTGGCAGCCTGCCAGAAGCTGGTAACCAAGATAAACATCGGGTATCCAAGCAAAGCGCTTTGGTTAGTAACCCGATGTTTATCCTAGTTACGTGCAGGAAGCCCACACTTCCCCGCTCAGCTTGCTCCGCCCCCTCCTGCACACGGCATGTACACATACATACACACACACACACACACACACACACGTTCCCAGCCATGCAGTCCACGACACTGACGTCCTCCTGGCACTCTGCACACATGGTCCCGCTCGGCTTACCTGCGGTGATGAAGTCCCGACCTCAGCGCTGTCACTGTCCTCCATGGCCGCCGCTTGTCACATCACCTTCTCTCGCTTCCGACCCGAGACTGACTAGCGGTGACGTCACGGGCCTCTCGCGATACTTGGCTGTGAAGGCGGCGGTCATTGAACTCAGTGACAGGTGCTGTCAGCAGTGCAGGAGATCAGCGCAGGTAATGTACCTCGCTGACAGCAGCACTTGTCATGCCCTGCAGTGACCTGGGCTGACCCATTGATGTTAGCTCAGGTCACTGCACTGCTCTCCCAGCCAATGGGGAACATCCTGCTCTTCATTGACTGGGACAGTGTGGATAGTCATGGCAACCCCTTGGATTACACCAGACCTGGATTTGTTGATCTTTCTAATAAATTGGTTAAAGAGGGAATGTTTTGGGGAGCATTTTTTCAAATAAAAATGTGTTTGTCGTCTATTTTTTTTTATTACTGACTGGGTTGGTGATGTCGGGTATCTGATAGACGCCTGACCTCACCAACCCCAGGGCTTGATGCCAGGTGACATTACACATCTGGTATTAACCCCATATATTACCCCGTTTGCCACCGCACCAGAGCGCGGGATGAGCTGGGGCGAAGCACCAGGATTGGCACATCTAATGGATGCGCCACTTCTGGGGCGGCTGCAGCCTGCTATTTTTAGGCTGGGGAGAGTCCAATAACCATGGACCTTCCTAGTCTGAGAATATCAGACCCCAGCTGTCTGCTTTACCTTGGCTGGTGATCCAATTTTGGGGGGGACCCCTACGTGTTTTTTTTTTTTTTAATTATTTATTTAATTTAAAATAACAGCGTGGGGTGCCCTCAGTTTTGGATTACCAGCCAAGGTGAGGTTGCCAGCTGTGGTCTGCAGGCTGCAGCCGTCTGCTTTACCCTAGCTGGCTACAAAAATAGGGGGAACCCTACGTCATTTTTTTTTTCACTTTTTTGGCTAAATACAAAGCTAAGCACCCCTTAGTGCCACATGAAAGGCACCAAAGGGTGCAAAATTACAAAATGCAGGAGAGTGGGACATTATGTGTCTTTCTGCCATTATAATGACAGAAAAGACTGATATGAAGTGCACAACCACAAGAAAATCACCAGAGCGCTCTACGCTGTGAAAAGCAGTAGAAAATGGCACTGGAGTGAACATGTGACCGCCTCATGTAGGATGAAGCTATGGATCCTGGGTAAATTTATGCATTTACCCTCCTTCAGTTTTTTTGCAGTACACAAAAAAAAACGGAAGGCACACGGATGACAAACAGATGACATACGGACAGTCTACGGAACGGAAACGGATGCCACACGGATGCACCCATGAAAAAAAAGGACCGTTTTTTGCAGACCGCAAAAATGGATCGGTCGTGTTAATGTAGCCTTATTCTGATCTGCCGTTTATAAACAGCAGGCAGAAATAAGTGAATAACGCCCCCCAGCGTCAGAAAATCTCCAGGGTTTCAGGGCTAGCTGAGACCCTGGAGATCATGATTCAGGACGGTTTTTCCGGTCCCCGCTCACGTGATCACAGGTATACACCGTACACCGATGATCACTTTACAATAAATGACAGCGCCGGTAAAAAATTATTTATCTCCCATCTGGCATGAACAAACATGATAAATCTCCTCCCCGGTCCCCTCCGGTCCCCCGGTGTCGCCAAAGTGCCCCCCCTGATGCCCTCACAGAAATCCAAGATGGCCGCGCGCACAGCAGCGCGCCGGCCGCATTCACCCTACTCCTCTGATTTCTGTCGCATGTGCCATGACACATGCGACAGAAAACTCCTCCCCAGGCCCTGCCAGGTCACCCCCTATAACCCCACCGGTGTTCCCCGGTGTCCCACGGTACCTGTGCAGCGTTGATCCCCCCACAGCCCTCTCCTTCACAATAGACGCTGCCGCATGCACAGAGCGGCTGTCAGCTCAGCTTCCTGTGTTCAGACACAGTGAGTGGTGGTTATGCATCTGTAAGCTAAATGGGCAGCACGGTGGCTCAGTGGTTAGCACTGCAGTCTTGCAGCGCTGAGGTCCTGGGTTCAATTCTCACCAAGGACACCATCTGCAAGGAGTTTGTATGTTCTCCCCGTGTTTGCGTGGGTTTCCTCCGGGTACTCCGGTTTCCTCCCACACTCCAAAGACATACAGCGCTATGGAATTAATAATGCTATATAAATGAATAAATTATTATTATTACTGCAATGCCCTGCTCATGAGGTAAGGAACATAATTGATCAGGAGAGCTATATACTACATTTCCAAATGGAGGGATTTGCTTTTATAGTTTCCCTGCTGAACGACTACCAAACATGAGAGTCCGTTATACACCACAAGAAAACACATCTAAATAGCGAGCTCTGTTGTTTAGTATTCATTCAGCTGGATAACTGGACTTAAAGGGGTATTCCATCTCCAAGATCCTATCCCCAATATATTACATAGTTACATAGTTTCTTAGGTTGAAAAAAGACCTAGGTCCATCTAGTTCAACCTTCCTCCACCAGTTCTACATTTAGTCACTAAGTCATTTATAACCAACAATGTTTTGTGTACTGAGGAAATCATCCAGCCCTTTTTTAAAAGCTGTTATAGTATCTGCCATTACTACCTCTTGTGGTAGTGTATTCCACAGTCTGACCGCTCTAACTGTAAAGAACCCTTTCCTATTTAGGTGTCGGAATCGCTTTTCTTCCACTCGCAGTGAGTGCCCCCTGGTCCTTAGTACTGTCTTCGGAAGAAATAAGTCATGTGCCAGTCCTTTATATTGACCACACATGTATTTATACATATAAATGAGATCTCCTCTGAGATGTCTTTTTTCTAAGCTAAACATATCTAACTTTTTCAACCTGTCATCATATGGGAGGCCTTCCATTCCTTGTAATAGTCTAGTTGCCCGCCTTTGAACTGACTCTAACTTCTGAATGTCCTTTTTAAAATGTGGAGCCCAAAACTGGATCCCGTATTCCAGATGTGGCCTTACAAGTGATTTATAGAGGGGTAACAATACGTTGGGATCACGGGATCTAATCTCTCTTTTTATACACCCTAAAATCTTGTTTGCTTTAGCAGCTGCTGATTGACATTGAGTGCTGCTGCTCAGCTTATTTGTAATGAGAATACCCAAGTCCTTCTCCTGTTCTGTAGTCCCGAGTTTACTTCCATTTAATGTATACGCAGCTATAGGATTACTCCGTCCTAGGTGCATTACTTTACATTTATCAACATTAAATCTCATTTGCCAAGTATCTGCCCATTCTGACATCTTATCCAGATCTTTTTGTAATATTGTACTATCCAGGTCAGTTTTTAATATCCTACATAGTTTGGTGTCATCGGCAAAGACTGACACTGTACTATCAATCCCATCCACAAGGTCATTAATAAAGAGAGTAAAAAGAATCGGTCCAAGCACAGATCCCTGCGGCACCCCACTGCTGACTATAGCCCATTTAGAGAATGTACCATTTATGACTACTCTTTGTTTCCTATCTTTTAGCCAATTCCTTACCCAGTTGCATATTGTGTCCCCTAGTCCTTGCTTCTGGAGCTTTAGTATACGGCTATTATGTGGTACAGTATCAAATGCCTTTGCAAAGTCCAAATAAATCACATCAGCTGCATTACCAAAATCCAGGTTTGAACTTACCCCCTCATAGAACCCCAACAGGTTGGTTAGACACGACTTATCTTTCATGAATCCATGCTGTTTGTCAGTTATCATATTATTTTCTGCAATATATTTTTGCATGTCATCCCTTAAAATGCCCTCAAAAACTTTGCATACTACTGATGTCAGGCTTACTGGACGGTAGTTGCCTGGATCTACCCTCTTACCTTTCTTAAATATCGGTACCACATCAGCAATCCTCCAATCCTGAGGCACCAACCCTGTTACAAGTGAGTCTAAAAAGATGAGATACAGCGGTCTGTCGATTACGGAGCTCAATTCCCTCAATATTTGTGGATGAATGCCATCTGGCCCTGGGGATTTGTCAATGTTTAATTTACTCAGACGTAGGCGTACTTCATCTTGTGTTAAATTAATTATATCGGGTGGTGGACTTTGATTTTTCACTTGTTGAATGATCCCTGGTACAGTCAGTTCCTTGGTGAATACAGATGAGAAGTGCCTATTTAATATCTCAGTCTTTTGTTTGTCCTCTATAACTAACTTGTTATTATATTTTAAGGGGCCGATACTATCCTTTGTTTTCCTTTTGGCATTAATGTATTTATAAAAGATTTTGGGATTTATTTTAATGTCATTGGCGATTTTTGTTTCAGTAGCTAATTTTGCTTGTTTGATTTCTTTTTTACATTTCCTATTGATATCTTTATACTCCTGCAATGCTATTTCTGTATTCTCAGCCTTTAAGATTTTAAATGCCCTTTGTTTTTGTTTTATTATACTTTGTACAGTCTTATTTATCCATAGTGGTTTCTTTTTATTCCTGGACATTTTATTACCAGAGGGTATACGTTTTTTACAGGACTCTAGTAGTATATCCTTAAACTTTCCCCATTTATGTTTGGTATCCCCAGTTATCATGACTTTGTCCCAATCTACACATTTAAGCTCTTCCCTTAATTTGTTGAAATCAGCTTTCCTAAAATTCCAGGTTTTAGCATTCCCCCTTTGAAATGTTCTATTGAATATTATGTTGAAGCTTACCATATTATGATCGCTGGTGCCCAAGTGCTCCCGGACCTGTAGATCTGAAATTGTATCCGGTCTATTTGACAGGACCAGATCTAGCAAATTATCTCCCCTGGTCGGTTCACCTACCATCTGAAAGAGGAAATGGTCTTGAATGGTAGATAAGAACTTACAGCTTTTAGCAGAACCAGAAGATTCTATGTCCCACTGAATGTCTGGATAGTTGAAATCCCCCATAATAAGAACCCGATTATTATTATTAGCTGCCTTTTCAATTTGTTCCAGCATTTCACCCTCTATTTGTTCAGGTATGTTAGGAGGCTTATAGCAAACTCCAATTAGCATTTTTCCATTATTCCCATCCCCATGTACATTTACTCATACTGACTCTACATTGTTGCTGTTCCCCTCAATGTCATCATACAACACAGGTTTTAGGTTAGATTTAATAAATATACACACCCCACCACCTTTTTGGTAGTAGGTGGAATAGCAATATTATCAGCAAATACCAATATTTGGAAATGTAGAATAGTTCTCCTGATTAGGCATGCCCTTACCTCATGAGCAGGGAATTGCAGCTTTGGTAGCAACCATTATGACATGGACTCTGCTGCTGTGGACCCGGGGAGAGTGAGTGCAGATTCATTGCACCCACACTCCTCACATGAAGGGTCCGCACTCCTAGAAAATGGGTGATACGTTCCCTGAGTGTCTCCCCCCCATATTCTAGACGGTCCAGAGTCGTCGTGGGACCCCTTTATTTTTTTTCTTACAATAAATTGGTGAAAGAGGAAATGTTTTGGGGACTGTTTTTTCAAATAAATTTCTTTTGTCGATTTTTTTTTTGTTAGTATTGACAGTTTATGATGATGGGTATCTAATAGACGCCATGACATCACAAACTGCTGGGCTTGATCTCAGGTGACTTTACAGCTAGTATCAACCCGATTTATTACCCCGTTTGCCACTGCACCAGGGCACGGGATGAGCTGGGGTGAAGCGCCAGGATTGGCGCATCTAGTGGATGCGCCACGTCTGGGGTGCCTGCGGCCTGCTATTTTTAGGCTGTGAAGGCCCAATAACTATGGACCTTCCCACCCTGAGAATACCAGACCACAGCTGTCCGCTTTACCTTTGCTGGTGATCCAATTTGGGGGGGACCCTACTTTTATTGTGTAATTATTAATATTTATAAAATAATTATAAAAAAAGAGCATAGGGGGACCTCCACATTGGATCCCCAACCACGGTAAAGCTGCCAGCTGTGGTTTTCAGGCTACAGCTATAGCTGTTTGCTTTATCTGCGCTGAGAATCAAAAATACCGCGGAGTGCTACGTCATTTTTTTTAAAGATTTATTTTTACAGCACTGTGATGTCCAGCAATCAAAATACAGGGAAGCCCATTTTGTTTTTAGTTATTTAAATAAATAATTAAAAAAAATATATATGGACTCCCGCTGCATTTTTTGTATTGCTAGCTAAGGGTAATCCAAGCAGCTACTGGCTGCTAACCCCCACTGCTTGGTGTTACCTTCACTGGCAATGGAAAATCCAAGGAAGCATTTTTTTTTTTTGCCAAAAAGCTATAAAAAAAGGAGGTGAGCTTTGCCATATTTTTGTATGCTAGCCAGGTATAGCAGGCAGGTGCTGGAAGAGTTGGATACAGCGCCAGAAGATGGCGCTTCTATGAAAATGCCATTTTCTGAGGCGGCTGCAGACTGCAATTCGCAGCAGTGGGGCCCAGAAAGCTCAGGCCAACCTGTGCTGCGGATTCCAATCCCCAGCTGCCTAGTTGTACCTGGCTGGACACAAAAATGGGGCGAAGCCTACGTCATTTGTTTTCTAATTATTTAATGAAATTCATGAAATAATAAAAAAAGGGCTTCCCTTTATTTTTGGTTCCCAGTCGGGTACAAATAGGCAACTGGGGGTTGGGGGCAGCCATACCTCCCTGCTGTACCTGGCTAGCATACAAAAATATGGCGAAGCCCACATAATTTTTTCAGCAGGCAAAAAACTTCTGCATACAGTCCTGGATGGAGTATGCTGAACCTTGTAGTTCTGCAGCTGCTGTCTGTCTGTATGGAGAAGAGCAGACAGCAGCTGCAGAACTACAAGGCTCAGCATACTCCATCCAGGACTGTATGCAGAAGTTTTTTGCCCACCAAAAAAACGACGTGGGCTTCGCCATATTTTTGTATGCTAGCCAGGTACAGCAGGCAGCCATGGGCTGCCTCCAACCCCCAGTTGCCTATTTGTACCCGGCTGGGAACCAAAAATATAGGGAAGCCCGTTTTTTTTAATTATTTCACTAATTTCATGAAATAATTAAAAAACAAATGACGTGGGCTTCGCCCCATTTTTGTGTCCAGCCAGGTACAACTAGGCAGCTGGGGATTTGAATCCGCAGCACAGGTTAGCCCGAGGTTTCTGGGCGCCCCTGCTGCGAATTTCAGTCCGCAGCCGCCCCAGAAAATGGCGCTCTCATAGAAGCGCCATCATCTGGCGCTGTATCCAACTCTTCCAACAGCCCTGGAGCCGGGTGGCTTGTTGGGTAATCATGAGTTAATACTGCCTTTGTTTCACTAGCCAGTATTAAGGCAAAGATTCTTAATGTCAGGCACGTTTGACCCGGCCATTAAGAATCTCCAATAAAGGGTTAAAAAAAAGACACCACACAGAGAAAAAGTACTTTAGTAGAAATAAATACACAGACACATTAGAGACTCCATCTTTATTACCCCCTGTCAGCCCTCCACGATCCATGGTCTTCTGTCTTTCTCGTTCAACAAATGCAGCTCTGCTCCATCACTGCTGCATGGGGGAAGATGCTGCTTCCCGTGCAGCCTTCACTCCGTGAAGGCTGCACGGGAAGCAGCGTGCAGCCTTCACTCCGTGAGAGATCAGTGCTGCTAGCGGTAACAGCAGTAACGCTGACAGACGCGTTACCATAGCAATGGTGCTCCCAGAGCCGCGGTTAGCGGTGACGTCACCGCTAACTGCGTTGCTATGGCAACGGTGATCTCCGTTAATGACCGGCTGTGTCAGCCGGTCCCTAACGGAACGGGGAGTCGACCGTGTGCTAGAGCATGTCGCCGGTACACGGCGATACACAAATGTGCACCGTGTACCGGAGAGATGCACTCGCAGGTCTTACATGACGCGTCATAGTCATGTGACCAGTCTGTAGCCAATGAGATAATAGCCACGTGACTGGTCACATGGCTATTTTGACGTCACGATAGGTCCTACATCACTGCTGGCAGTGCTGGTCACCGGGAGGATTCAGCGATCATCGGATGGAATAGCGGCAGGAGACAGAGTGCAGGAGGGATCACGGGGACCGGTAAGTGTTATGGCAATGTTTATTAACTGTATGTGTACATTTATAATGCATTTTTATGTGTTTGTGATTGCCTCCCATTATATCCTATTGGTTCGAGTTTGGTTCGTCGAACGTTCACCGAACTCGAACGAGACCTCCGTTCGGCGAACCGAACTCGAGCCGAACCACGGCCAGTTCGCTCATCTCTACTGCTAATGGGAGTTTTCTATAAGCCTCCTAATATAGGAGCGGCAGAGGATGAAATGCTGCAACAAAATGGAAAAGGCAGCAAACAATTATCAGGTCCTTTTTAATTGTGGATTTCTGCTATCCAGACATTCAATGGGACATAGAATCTTCTGGTCGTGCTAAAAACGTAAAGTTCTTATCTACAATTCAAGACAATTTCCTCTCTCAGATAGTAGATAAATCAACCTGGGGAGATAATTTGCTGGATCTGGTCAGGTCAAATAGACCAAATACAATTTCAGATATACAGGCCAGGGAGCATTTGGGCAGCAGCGTCCATCATATGGTAAGTTTCAATGTAATATTCAATAGAACATTTCAAGAGGAAATGCTAAAACCTGGACTTTAGGAAAGCGGATTTCAACAAATTAAGGGAAGAGCTTAGTCTTGATAACTGGGGATAAGGAACATAAATAGAGCATGTTTAAAGATATACAGTGGGTACGGAAAGTATTCAGACCCCTTTAAATGTTTCCCTCTTCATTTCATTGCAGCCATTTGGTAAATGCAAAAAGGGTTTTTTTTTCTCATTAATGTACACTCTGCACCCTATCTTGACAGAAAAAACAAATGTAGAAAAACTGAAATATCACATGGCCATAAGTATTCAGACACTTTGCTCAGTATTGAGTAGAAGTACCCTTTTGAGCTAGTACAGCCATGAGTCTTCTTGGGAATGATACAAGTTTTTCACACCTGGATTTGGGGATCCTCTACCATTCTTCCTTGCAGATCCTCTCCAGTTCCGTCAGGTTGAATGGTGAACGTTGTGGACAGCCATTTTCAGGTGTCTCCAGAGATGCTCAATTGGGTTTAGGTCAGGGCTCTGGCAGGGCCAGTTAAGAATGGTCATAGAGTTGTTCTGAAGCCACTCTTTTGTTATTTTAGCTGTGTGCTTAGGGTCATTGTCTTGTTGGAAGGTGAACCTTCAGCCAAGTCTGAAATCCAGACTCTGGAGCACTCTGGAAGGGGTTTTCTTCCAGGATATCTCTGTACTTGGCCTCATTCATCTTTCCTTCAATTGCAATCAGTCATCCTTTCCCTGCCCCCATAGCATGATGCTGCCACCACCATGTTTCAGTGTTGGGATTGTATTGGGCAGGTGATGAGCAGTGCCTGGTTTTCTCCACACGAACCGCTTAGAATTTTCACCAAAAAGCTCTATCTTCGTCTCATCAGACCAGAGAATCTCATTTCTCATAGTCTGGGAGTCCTTCATGTGTTTGTTTGCAAACACTATGGGGGCTTTCATATGTCTTGCACTGAGGAGAGGCTTCCGTCAGGCCACTCTGCCATAAAGGCCTAACTGGTGGAGGGCTGCAGTGATAGTTGACTTTCTGGAACTTTCTCCCATCTCCTTTCTGCATCTCTGGAGCTCAGCCACAGTGATCATGTGGTTCTTCTTTACCACTTTCACCAAGGCTCTTCTCCCACGATTGCTCAGTTTGACTGGATGGCTAGGTCTAGGAAGAGTTCTGGTAGTCCCAAACTTCTTCCATTTAAGGATTATGGAGGCCACTGTGCTCTTAGGAACCTTGACTACTGCAGAAATTCTTTTGTAACCTTGGGCAGATCTGTGCCTTGACACAATTCTGTCTCTGAGCTTCTTGGGCAGTTTCTTTGACCTCATGATTCTCATTTGGTCTGACATGCTCTGTGAGCTGTGAGGTTTTATATAGACAGGTGTGTGCCTTTCCAAATCAAATCCTTTCAGTTTAATTAAACACAGCAGGACACAAATGAAGGAGTAGAAGCATCTCAAGGAGGATCACAAGAAAATGGACATCATGTGGGTTAAATAAGAGTGTCTGAGCAAAGGGTCTTAATTAGGGACGATGGAATACCTCAAATATTCGGCTTCACGAATATTTGCCGAATAGGTCGCCACTATTCGACTAATCGCGAATATTCGATGCGCAATGTAAGTCTATGGGAAACCCGAATAACAACTATTCGGAACTATTCCGGCTTCCCATAGATTTACATTGTGCATCGAATATTTGCATGGCAGCGACCTATTCGTCGGATATTCGCGAAGCCGAATATTTGAGGTATTCAATCATCCCTAGTCTTAATACTTAAGACCATATGATATTGCAGTTTTTCATTTTTATAAAATTTGCAAAAAATTCTATATTTCTGTTTTTTTTCTGTCAAGATGGGGTGCAGAGTGTGCATTAATGAGGAAAAAATGAACTTTTTTGCATTTATCAATTGGCTGCAATGAAACAAAGAGTGAAAAATGTAAAGGGGTCTGAATACTTTCCGTACCCACTGTATTACTAAAATTCTGTAGAAAACTTGTACCCTCTGGTTATAAAATGTCCAGGAATAAAAAAAAACCAAACAGATTATGGATACATAATACAGTACAAAGTATAAGACAAACACCAAGGGCATTCAAAATCTTGAAGGCCAAGAAATCAGAAAAAGCATTTCAGGAGTATAAAGATCTCAATAAGAAATGTAAAGAAGAAAGCAAGCTAGCAAAGTTATCTACAAAAAAAACCCAACAAATTACCAACAACATTATGCTAAATCCTAAAAATGTTAAAAATGTTAAAAATATGTTACTGTAAAAAAGAAAAAAAATAACAGATGGTAATGGTTCCTTAGAAGATAGTAATAACAAGATAATTACAGAGGACAAAGCAAAAGCTGAGATATTAAAAAGGCACTTTCCATATGTGTCCAACGATAACCACACTGTTCTAGGGATCATTCAGCAAGACAAAAATCAAAGTTCAGCACCTGATAAAAATAATTTATCACAAGAAGAAGAAATACGGCTGCCTCTGAACAAGTGATACAATTATAAATCCCCCAGGGCTGATGTCATTTATGCACAAATATTGAGGGAATTGAGTTCAGTAATTTACATACTACTGTATCTCCTCTTCTTAGAATCTCTTGGAACATGGTTGGTGCCACAGGATTGGACGATTGCTGATGTAGTGCTACTATTTAAGAAAGTTAAGAAGGTGGATCCAGGTAACTACCATCTGGTAAGTTTGACATCAGTGGTGTGCAAAGTTTTTGAGGGCATTATAAGAGATGACATGCCAAAATATATTGCAGAGAATAATATATTAACTGACAAACAGCATGGATTCATTAAAGATAAGTCGTGTCAAACCAACATGCTGAGTTTCTATGTGGAGGTAAGTGCAAATCTGGATATTGGTAATGCAGCTGATGTGATTTATCTGGATTTTTCAAAGGAATTTGATACTTTACCAAACAATAGTCTTATATAAGCTCCAGAAACAGGGACTAGGAGACACTATATGCACATGGGTAAACAAATGGAAAGACAGGAAACAGTTGTTGTATATGGAACATTTTGTAAATGAGATATAGTCAGCAGTGGGGTACCCCTAGGATCTGTGCTAGGGCAGATTCTTTTTAATATTTTTATTGAGGATGAGATTGAGTGTAAAGTGTCAGTCTTTGCTTATGACACCAAACTATGTAGGATACAGTCATATGAAAAAGTTTGGGCACCCCTATTAATGTTAACCTTTTTTCTTTATAACAATTTGGGTTTTTGCAACAGCTATTTCAGTTTCATATATCTAATAACTGATGGACTGAGTAATATTTATGGATTGAAAGGAGGTTTATTGTACTAACAGAAAATGTGCAATCCGCATTTAAACAAAATTTGACCAGTGCAAAAGTATGGGCACCTCAACATAAAAGTGACATTAATATTTTTTAGATCCTCCTTTTGCAATAATAACAGCCTCTAGTCGCTTCCTGTAGCTTTTAATGAGTTCCTGGATCCTGGATGAAGGTATATTTGACCATTCCTGTTTACAAAACAATTCCAGTTCAGTTAAGTTTGATGGTCACAGAGCATGGACAGCACGCTTCAAATCATCCCACAGATGTTCAATGATATGCAGGTCTGGGGACTGGGATGGCCATTCCAGAACATTGTAATTGTTCCTCTGCATGAATGCCTGAGTAGATTTGGAGCGGTGTTTTGGATCATCGTCTTGCTGAAATATCCATCCCCTGAGTAACTTCAACTTTGTCACTGATTCTTGCACATTATTGTCAAGAATCTGCTGATACTGAGTTGAATCCATGCGACCCTCAACTTTAACAAGATTCCCGGTGCCGGCATTGGCCACACAGCCCCAAAGCATGATGGAACCTCCACTAAATGTTACTGTGGGTAGCAAGTGCTTTTCTTGGAATGCCGTGTTTTTTTGCCTCCATGCATAACGCCTTTTTGTATGACCAAACAACTCAATCTTTGTTTCATCAGTCCACAGGACCTTCTTCCAAAATGTAACTGGCTTGTCCAAATGTGCTTTTGCATACATCAAGAAACTCTGTTTGTGGCGTGCTTGCAGAAACGGCTTTTTTCGCATCACTCTCCCATACAGCTTCTCCTTGTGCAACATGCGCTGTATTGTTGACCAATGCACATTGACACCATCTGCAGCAAGATGAAGCTGCAGGTTTTTGGGGGTGGTCTGTGGATTGTCCTTGACTGTTCTCACCATTCTTCTTCTCTGCCTTTCTGATATTTTTCTTGGCCTGCCACTTCTGGGCTTAACAAGAACTGTACCTGTGTTCTTCCATTTCCTTACTATGTTCCTCATAGTGGAAACTGACAGTTTAAGTCTCTGAGACAACTTTTTGTATCCTTCCCCTGAACAACTATGTTGAATAATCTTTGTTTTCAGATCATTTGAGAGTTGTTTTGAGGAGCCAATGATGCCACTCTTCATAGGAGATTCAAGTAGGAGGACAACTTGCAAGTGGCCACCTTAAATACCTTTTCTCATGATTGGATACACCTGCTTATGAAGTTCAAAGCTCAATGAGGTTACAAAACCAATTTACTGCTTTAGTAAGTCAGTAAAAAGTAGTTAGGAGTGTTCAAATCAAGAAATTGATAAGGGTGCCCATACTTTTGCAGTTGTCAAATTTTGTTTAAATGCGGATTGCACATTTTCTGTTAGTACAATAAACCTCCTTTCAATCCATAAATATTACTCAGTCCATCAGTTATTAGATATATGCAACTGAAATTGCTGTTGCAAATACCCAAATTGTTCTAAAGAAAAAAGGTTAACATTAATAGGGGTGCCCAAACTTTTTCATATGACTGTATTAAAAGGACTTGGGTATTCTAGTTACAAGTAAGCTGAGTATAAGCAGTTAATGTCAAGCAGTAGCTGCAAAAGGAAACAGAATTTTAAGGTGTATAAAAATAGAGATTAAATCTTTTGATCCCAATGTATTGTTACCCCTCTATGAATCACTTGTAAGGCCACATCTAGAATAGGGTATCCAGTTTTGGGCTCCATATTTTAAACAGGAAATTCGGAAGTTAGAATTACCAGTTCAAAAGCTGGTAACTAGAGTACTACAAGGAATGGAAAGTCTCTCAAATGAAGAGAGGTTGGAAAAGCTGTGCTTGTTAAGCTTAAAAAAAATACATCTCAGAGAAAATATCAATTATATGAATAAATTCATGTGTGGTTAATACAAAGAAGAAGTACATGACTTATTCCTTCCAAAGACTATGCAAAAGGTCAGGGAGCACTCTTCAGGTGGAAAAAAGATTAAAGCAGCTAAATAGGAAAGGGTTATTTACTGTTAGAGCAGTAATACTATGAAATGCAATACCACAAGAGATAGAAATTGGCAGACATTATAACAGCTTTTAAAAAAGGACTGGATGCTTTCCCCAGCAAAAATGGCATTGTAGGATTGTGGGTCATAGCTAATTTATCGACAGGAAATGTATGATGGTGAAGAAAAGTTGAACCTAAGGATTGACCTAAGTCTTTTTTTCAGTCACTATGTAACTATCTTTTTCCATTCTTCAAAAATGATATCTTCTAGAGCCTGAATCCTAGATAGAGACTGATATTTAACTTGTCTCTTCAGAATTCCCCATAGGTGTTTGATTGCGCTCAGATAAAGAGTATAGCACTGGCAACCCTACATTTCTCACCCACTTTGCAGCAGGGATGCACACTCACTTATTGCTGCAGCCACTCTGCACCATGCTACCAAGCTTTCCCATGGTCCTCCACTTGAGCATTCACTGCTTATCCCTTCCAGGGTCCGTGCACGCCACACAGGTCCTCCGAGAGTGCTCCTAGGACAAGTGCGTCTCAGCCTATCACTGAGAGGCACTGGATACTTAAGGCACTCTCCCACTAGGGGAGGTACATGATCAACATGGTTAGTTAGTTAGTGGTTTATTCCCTAGCCAGCTAGATGTCTGGTCCTCTTGTCCACTGTGTTTCCATTACAGTATACAGTCACCTTGCCTGTCTTTAGGTTCCATCTGTACACCGGTGTTAGTCCCTCCTGGCCGTGCCATCTGCCTCGGCTACCCCAGTGCTCCCAACTTTACTAGTGACTGTGCCCATCCACCCCGGCCATGCCATCTGCCTCAGCTACTCCAGTGGTCCAGTGCTTTACTAGTGATTCTGCCTGTCTGTGCTATCTGCCTCTGCCATCCTAGTAGTCCCTGTCTACACTAGAGACTCTGCCTGTTTGCACCTATGTCCTTTCCTGCCCTGGGAGTTCGCTGCCACAGTCCCGGTCACTGTCCTGGGACAGGCATCTGGCGTCTGCCTCACGGTGAATGGTTAGTCAAGCCCTTGCCACTAAAGGGTAAGCCTAGGTTCCCCCTGTGGTCCAGTGGGTTTAATCCTGCTTGCCACTTTACCATCTCCAGTGGAGAGGCTTGCAAGGAGACATACTTGGCCACAGAATGACTTTCTCCCTATTTTTTTTTTTCAGAAATGCAACAGATATGTTTTTTGGAACACTGTCATGTTGAAAAAGTCCATGTCTACCAAGGGCATGGAGAGATGGTAGCATCTTCTCTTTCAATATAGAGCAGTACATTTGTGAAATTATGATACTGTCCATGTAATATAGTTCTCCTACACCAGGACTCTTGCAGCCCGACATAAGGCTAAAGGCTAATTCAGCCCCACATAATAACACTGCCACCACCATGCTTCACTGTAGGCACCATGCTTTTTTTAAATTCATTTTTATAAATGTATGGTGCCTACTGTGAAACATGGTGCTAATCAATTTTCTCCTCTCCAGTCTCTACATGTAACTTTCAGTTGTCTCTGAACTAGTAGACATCTCCCCCACACAGCCCACACTGACATAAAGGTTTCTTGCTCTCCTGGCTCTAATGGAAATTCAATTATTTATCTGAGTTGAATTAAATTCTACTTGAATTTTACAAAAACACGCATTTGGCAAAATGTGTTTATTGTGTAGTTTAATTCCACAGATATTCATCAAATTGCGGCCAGCTGGATGACATTGTTTGGAATCATAACGGGCCTTTAAAAAGTTGGAGGAGCTGAAGAGGTGAGTTGTAAGGCAAATTTAAGTATTAGACAAAATGTGTTTATTTTCTAATTTGTTTCCACATAAATTCATCAAATTGCGGCCAGCTGGATGCCATTGTGCTGAACAGTAAAGGGCCATAAAAAAGTTGGAGGGGCCAGAGAGGTGAGCGGTAAGGCACGTTTAAGTATCTTATTTTTTTTAACAAATTACATTTATCATTTTCTAGGCCTATAGAAACCTCAGAGCATGATAAGGGGCATGCAAGTGATGGAGAAAACCTTATCTACAAATCGAACTTGCCAGGAAAATCTCTGCAACATGGTGAATAAAAAGTTTTCATGTAAAACTACACGAATCAGTCACCAGCCAGTATTTGACTAAGTACAGTTAACAAGTGCTATTGGGTGCATAGAAGATGTGGAGACACATGAATAGGATGGACCAGATTTTGAGAAAAATTTAGAAAGATGGTACAATGAAGAGTTAGTTAGTGAAGTGTGGTGATAACCCTGTCTAAATAGATGTCTTTTAATGCCTAGATATCAGATCATCCAGGGTAGTGCATTCCAGAAAACTGGCGCAGCACAAGAGAAGTCTTGGAGATTAAATTAAGATTGTTGGTTATGAAAATGAAACCCGGCACTCCAAAATATGAATTTCAGTAAAATGTATTTGACCCCTGGCCTTTTTACATTTGTGTGCTTATTATTTTTTCTTCTCCTTCTTCCTAGAGCCATAACGTTATGTTTTTTTTATGAATATATCCATATGTAGGCTTGTTTTTTGCATGACAAGTTGTACTAGCGATTGACACAATTCATTCTGTCACATAATGTACTGGAAAATGAGAAAAAAATTCCAAGTGCCATGAAATTTGAAAAAAAAAGTTCAATTTCACGATAGTTTTTTGTTTTGTTTTTTATTTACCATGTTCATTATATGGTAAAACTGACCTGGCAATATGAGTCCCCAGGACAGTATGAGTTGTATAATTTTTTTATTTAAGTGGTAAAAAAGTGACATTTGTCAAAACAAAAAAAATCACGCATTTGGCGCTATAGTTTAAGACATGTAATATTCTCATTTTCGGGATTTGGGGCTGTGTAAGACTTATTCTTTGCCTCCTGAGCTGCTGTTTTAAAAATACCATTTTGGGGTAGATATGATGTTTAGATCGCCTCTTATTGTATTTTTTGCAATGTTGCGGCAACCAAAAATATGTAATTCTGACATTTTGATTATTTTTTCAATATGCCCTCTACTCACCGGATTAATTTATTTTATATTTTGATCATTTGGACATTTGTGAATGTGGCAATACTAAATGTGTATATTTTTCTAAAAAAAATTGCGCTATTTTCAATAGCGCAAAGTGGGGGTGATTTGAATTTTTTTGTTTTTTTTATTTTTTAAAACTTTTTTGCCCACTTTTTACTTGTACCCTTAGGGGACTTGAACCTGCAATCTTCTGATCGCTTGTGCTGTACAGAGCAGGGCATGACTGACTCCTGGCTATCATGAAAACCCATCGGCTCCCCACAATCACGTCACGAGGCCACCGAATGGTGCGCTCCCGGCCTGCACACATTAAATCCCACTGTCAGAGATTCACAGAGGAATTTAACTAGTTAACAGCTGCATGTGGATATATGATCCAAACCTGCCTACCAGAAGCCAAAATCGGCTGATCAGATCAGCCGACGTGCAGGGAAAGATGGGGGCTTAGTGTGTGAGGCCATATCGAAGAGAGGGAGCCAATATAGGAGGTACCAGTAGATCCTATAGATCCTATGTCGTTAAGGGGTTAATTTATATGGACCACGGATGTGCTTCGATCAACATGATCTTCATCAAACAAGCAACAAGAAGTTTTTGACCAACGGTTTTTAATAAGATTAGTAGCACAATGAGAAATGACACAGCTCTCTTTAGGAAAGATGCCTTTTCCTAAAGCGATAGTGGTCGCATTTCTCATTGCACTACTAATCTGATTTTAAACTGTCAGTCGCAAGCCTCTTGGTATATGTTTAATAAAGGTCATGTCGACCGAAACATCACATTATCATGCACCACAGTGGATCGTATACATGTAATACATTTTGCTGAAATTAATTTA
Source organism: Anomaloglossus baeobatrachus (assembly GCF_048569485.1). NCBI lineage: Eukaryota > Metazoa > Chordata > Amphibia > Anura > Aromobatidae > Anomaloglossus > Anomaloglossus baeobatrachus. The sequence continues at coordinate 82,993,770 of NC_134357.1, read as the reverse complement.
TGAGTGCCAGATTTCCTTTTCATTACACTACTGCAGGGTTGGACCTTATATGAGCACCCAGAAGCCTAGGAGTGCCATATTTCCTTATCTATACTATGGAAAATGTTAGTCAGTTGCAGAACGAAGAGCATGAGTACGGTGATAGACAGAGATGAAGAATTAGCTGTAGAGTGGTGCTGAACTGTGGAGAGGTTTGTGGGTGAGAGAGATAAGTTTATAATGTACTCTGTGGAGGATGGGTAACTATTGCAATGACTGGCACAGGGTGGAAGCATCGGTGTAATGGCTTTACAGAAATATTGTCACGGTTCCACTGTGCTGAGCATGTTGCATTTGGAATGCCTTTGTCACAGCTCCGCTGTGCGGAGCATTTTGCATTTGAAAATACTCTGCTATTTGTCTTGTGCACTTGTTGACAGGTTGTCTTTCAGCACTAGGGTCCACACTGGTTTTGGGAGCTGCCTTCACAGATGCTCCTTGTTCCTGGTGATTGCTTTGTTACTTTACTAGGCTTGCTCTGTCTAACCTTTTCCAGTCGTACTTCCTGTTTGCTAAGTGTACACTTTTCTCCTGTTTGGTGTAAGTGTTCTGATCTTGGCTTCTGATCTAAGACCTCTTCTTGACCAAATCCCTGTCAGCTTTCCGAATCTCACACATTACTTCCCGGCTTCTGACGTCAGACCTCTTCCTGACCACGTCTCTGTTTGCTCTCTGAACCTCATACGTTACTTCCCGGAGTCTGAACTTAGACCTCTTCCTGACCACGTCTCTGTCTGCTCCGTGAATCTTATACATTACCTCCCGACTTATGATACCGGCTTGTCTGACTACCTTTCTATTCATAATGCTCGTAGTGTCTAGCATCATAAATATTATATATATATATATATATATATATATATACATAAAAGCAGCAGTTGTCTGATGACTAAGTGAGCTAGCAGGTCAATTTGTTTTGACAAAAGGGGATTTCATCAGTTTTCAGACTAAATGATGCTTCTAGGGGACATAGGAGGGAAGCAAATGCAGAAAAAATAAATAAAATAATGATTCAGTGATAAAATATATTAGAAAGTTTTTCACTTTTGCTTGATATACCCAGTTTGTTTGAGACAACAATGAACTTTAACCCCTTCATGACATTTTATAAACCATTCCAAGAACATGGTCTAAAGCTGGGTTCACACATAGCGACAGCGACAACCACGTCGCTGTTACTTCACCATTTTCTGTGACGCAACAGCGACCTAGTAAGTCGCTGTCATGATCGCTGCTGAGCTGTCAAACACAGCAGACGCAGCAGCGATCATAACGACACGCGTCGCTGTGGAAGCCATGCTGCACTTGGTAACTAAGGTAAATATCGGGTAACCATTACCCGATATTTACCTTGGTTACTAGCGCACATGCTTAGCGTTGGCTCCCTGCTCTCCTAGCCAGGGTACACATCGGGTTAATTACCCGATGTGTACTCCGGCTCCGGCTTCTTGTGCAGGGAGCCAGCGCTAAGCGGTGTGCTCTCACGCTGCCAGTGCTGGCTCCCTGCTCACATAGCTGGAGTACACATCGGGTAATTAACCCGATGTGTACTCCAGCTACGTGTGCAGGGAGCCGGCAGCACTGGCAGTGTGAGAGTGGCGGTGCTAGTAACTAATGTAAATATCGGGTAACCAAGGAAAGGGCTCCCCTGGTTACCCGATGTTTACGTTGGTTACAGCTTAACTCAGGCTGCCAGAAGCCGGCTCCCTGCTTCACAGCAGGAGAGCGACAAGCAAAAAATGAAGCAGGACATTCAGAAACGACCGGCGACCACACGGCAGGGGCCAGGTCGTTGCTGGATGTCACACACAGCGACAGCGAAGGGACGTCGCTGCTACGTCACGGAAAATGGTGACGTAGCAGCGACGTCGTTGTCACCGTCGCTGTGTGTGACACCACCTTAAGAGTTGTTCTGTCAGTGTCACACTGATAAGTGTAATGCATTGCCATACATATGAATGGCAATGCATTATACCAGCAATCAGACAAATAAAAGATAATGTCCCATAGAAAAACTAAGTAAAAAGTTAAAAAAAAAAAATGGAAAAAAAAATTGTAAAAATTATTTAAAAAATTACACAAAATAAAACAAAAAATGAAAAAAAAAATCAATAAATACATATATTTCTGTAAATACAAAATTAGAAAAAGGAAACAAATTATGTATTGCAGCATCCGGAACAACCTAATCTATAAAATTGTCACACTATTTAACCTCTTCAGTAAACATCGTAAAAAAAAAAAAAATTGTGGCAAAAAAACAATTCTTTTTCATCACAACATTGAAAAAAGTAGAATAATACGCAATCAAAAAGTCACATGTAAATAATAATGGTATAGCTGAAAATTTTATCTTGACCTACAAAAAAAATATAGACATCTGGTATCGCTGTAATCGTTCTGACCCAAAGAATATGGCCGTCTTATAACTCATACCACAGAAAGAATGTCATAAAAAAATAAACCAATTCTTGACCTGCTGATTTGTTCATTCTTCCTCCCAAAGATCACAGTAAGTCACAGTAAGTCTCTGATTACATTTATCCTGCTCTCTATGCTGAGCGCTTACGTCGAGGTTTACGTCTAAATCTCTGAAATACATGATTGAGACAAAACACCAAATGGAACATTCACTAAAATGAGGCAGAGGTAGTAATTTTAGACTCGCTCTCTGGCTAATCCGACAGTGTCCGTCTTTTTAAGCGTTCATAAAAGCACGGTCTATCTTAGTTTTGTGCACTTCAGAAAAGGCTGACACCGCTGAACAGAGTCCAGAGTAACCCTGCTGCCTCATTATAGTATAAGGATCCTTCGGGGGTGTTATCAGAATCATATCATTAGTAGAGATGAGCCACCACCCTAGTGTTCGAGTTCGGTTCAGGTTGGTCGAATGGCGGGTGTGTTCGTCGAACGTTCGACGAACGTTCGTCGAACACTTTCGAACACATTCGAACACCATTGAAAACAATGGCAGGCAAACACATACACATACAAACATGCACAAACACGAACGCACACACACATATTATGCTCACCTTACCTTCCGTTCCATTGCCGGCCTCCTGGGACTTGCAGTTTGCCGGTACAAGATGTGTATCGGGTAACCATGCGACCGATGTCCTGGAGCTTCCGCTGCCAGAGCGGTGACGTCAATGGCAAGAGCCGCTTGCCTCTGATTGGCCAGCGCGCTGCCTTTTGAGTAGCGTCTGACAGAGGAAGTTCCTCCCTCGTTGCGATGGTTACCTGATACACGTAGTTTGCCGCTACAGGATGTGTATCGGTTAACCATCGCAATGAATGGCCATGGAATGGAAGGTAAGGTGAGCATAATATGTGTGTGTGCGTGTATGTTTGTATATGTGTGGAATGGCACAATAGGGGACCAGGATGGGACATTTAACAAGTTGTGGAATGGATTGTCTGCATTGCAATGATTTCGTATGGGAAATCTTGCTTTGCTGAACAAGTAACTTGGTTAAGAAAGCACACTCAAAGAATGGATTGTTCTCGTTAAGCAAGGTTCCACTGTATTAACATTGAATGATAGTATTACTGTGAAAAGCCAGTTACGCTTTTGGTAATCGAACCGTCATTGAACATAACCTCGAACTGTCGAACTTGAAGCTAATTGTTCGCATTCGTCGAACGACTTGAACATCGCCTAAAACAGGTCGAATTTGAGATTGGCAAACAGTTCGATTCGAACACCGCTCATCTCTAATCATTAGAAGATTTAGATGGAAATGCTGTTGTAAGTTCTCAGCACAGAGCACAGGATAAATGTGATCCAAAATTTTATGTAAAATGTTCCCAACAAACGTTTCATTCAGTAAGCACAAAAAAGGTCTGCAGACTCTTGAAAAGTGCTACGACTCCCTCCCAAAAAAAAAAAAACTCAGCAAAATCTGCCCTCCCAAATTTAATTGCCCTCGTCCCTTCTGAGCCCCACAATGTGCCTAAACCACCTTTAGCATCCACATGTTTGGCACTATTGTTGTTTAATTTATGAGGTGCATGTTTTGAAAAACACGAGCTGGATGCAATGTATGGGCCCTACAAAATATGGGTACTACAATGGCAGATTTGCAATTTTCACTCAGCAAGATTCATTACTGCTTGTTTCTGGAAAAACAGCCATGGAGTCAAAATCATCACTACTGCTGTAGATATATTTCCCAAGGGGTGTAATTTCTAAAATGGGGTCACTTTGGAGGTATTTTGCTCTTTTGGCCCTTAGGGGCTCTGTGTATGGAGTTTGCAAACTATTCTAGGAAAATCTGTGCCTGAAGAGTCAAAATAGTGCTCCTTCCTTTGGCTGTGTGCCCACGTTGCGTCGAGGTAGTTGCAGTTCTAAACGCACCCTTTGGCAGAAATGGTATTTGCCAAAGTTGCTTTTGACCACAAAAACGCTATAAATTCGCTTGTGTTTTTACTGCTTTTTTACCGCAATTTACATTGCTTAAAGTCAGATACGTTTTGATGACAAATACACTGCTAAATAAAGTTTTAACATTCAAACACTATGAAAAAATGGGAAAAAAATGATAACAAATATCAAGATTATAATCATAAACAAAATAGCTGATTATATTAAAATGATAAATGTTTGTTAATATTTATGTATAAAATAAGGTTAAATTAATGTTTTTCTTAATTTTAATTGTCGGACTATGTGTGTGTGTGTGTGTAAAGGGACATATCATGCTTTTAATATAATGTCAAAAACGCAGGCAATTAAATTGTCAAAAACGCATGTTTTCTGCATCAAAAAAGCATGTAAAACGCTAGGATTTTGATGTAGAATGTGTTTTGCATCTTCTCATTGACTCTAATGTTAGCAAAAACGCAGCTCAAATGGCAAAAACAATTGACGTTGCTTCTTTAAACGCTGAGTTTTTGCCCAAAAATATGCAAATTAAAAGCAGCGTTTTGAACAGCATGGTGTGCACAAGAAATAATTCTCATAGACTTTGCTTGGAAATCAAAACGCATGCATTTTGGCATTAAAACGCTGCAGTTGAAAACACTGCAGGAACGCATGAAAAACCGCAACGTGGGCACATAGCCTTTGCCGTGTGGCTAAGCAGTAGTCTACAGCCACATATTGCGGGTATTGCAACGCTCAGCAGAAATTGTGTGATAAATTCTGGTGCCATTTTCCTATGTGAAAATGTAAAATCTGGGGCTAATACAACATTTTTGTAGTAAAAATGTAATTATTTTTCCTTCACCACCCAATAGTATAAAATTCTGTGACACACCTGTATTGTGAATGTGATCCCTAGATAAATCAAGTAAGGAGTTTAGTTTGTTAATTAGGGTTACTTATGGGGTATCTGCAGTTGTGGCACCTCAAGTGCTCTGCTAATGTGCCATGGAACCCACAAACCATAACAAAAAAATTTGCACTCCACTGTGGCGCATCTTTCCCTCCTAGCTTTGCACTGTCTCAAAAAAAAGGGAAAAAGGAGCCAGCACGATCTGAAATTGGCATGCATCATATAAAAAGTGCAAATTCACAGATTTATTCCAACTGTACTATAATAAAAAATGAGATTTTTAGCAAATAATTGATCAATTCTTTGAGCCACCCCTGCCAACGTCACGGCAAATCTCAATAGGGGGGGTCCTAACCTATATTATATATTTCATGTGCCATGCGGCCTCCTAGATAAAGTTAAAAGCAGAACCATAATGGAGCACACATACCTACAACCTGTATATAGCCGCTTCCATGTTGCAAAAGAGGCAATTATGAATAGAGGCCAGCCCAGGTCCCAGCATGTGGAGCAAGCTCTACACATACCAGAACTATATCAGAACTGACCCTCTCAGTGCCAGACAGCAACCATTGATAAAGGCGGACCAGATACAAGTATGGTGCTTAATTAGCATTGCCTGTGGAAAGGGGTGAGGCAACTGAATGTGAACAGCTACCAACAGGAGGAATACATTGCAAACCAATATCAAGCGTGCATGGTATGGTGATGGTCAGTCACCAGAAATTGTAGCATAACTACAGTCATAACAGAGAAAAAGGAGCCAGCACGATCTGAAATTGGCATGCATCATATAAAAAGTGCAAATTCACAGATTTATTCCAACTGTACTATAATAAAAAATGAGATTTTTAGCAAATAATTGATCAATTCTTTGAGCCACCCCTGCCAACGTCACGGCAAATCTCAATAGGGGGGTCACCACCATGCTATTCACGCCTGATCTTGGTTTGCAATATATTCCTCCTGTTGGCTTTTGTTGCCATTTTCTGAGATCCATGCCATTCTTAATTTTTGGGATCTGGGGCTGTTTGGTGGGGTTTTTTTGCACCCTGAGCTGACATGTTTACAAATATCCACCAATGTGTGCTAAATCCCACTGTCAGAGATTGACAGTGGGATATAACTACCGTAGTTAACAGTGGTGGACAAATCTCAGATCCACCCACGGCTGTTAGAGGCACATGTCGGCTGACCAGATCAACCCACATGTGCAGGGAAAGATGCAGGCTCAACGTGTGAGCCTGCATCAAAGGAAGTGACACGACCTATGGAGTACCAGTATGTCGAAGGCCGTGAAGGGGTTAATGTGCCATAAAACATCAGTAAAATTATGAGCATGTAACTATAAAGATGATTCCAGAGATGACTTGTCTCCCTGCTGCTCTAATAAACAGTGTATAAATAATCCAATACAATAATTATAGAACAGTAGATTAAAAGAATCCAATTTACTGTATTTGCAGAACCCCGCAGTTTATCCCATATGCTAATGAATCTTTTTGCTTTTTTCCAGGTGTTAATATAATGCAGTTTTAATCTTCTTGCTGCTTTCATTAGCTTATTATTTTGAAACCTGTCTGAGCGCTTTGTAAAATTATTTTTAACCCCTAGAGAACCACTAAAAGTCTGTCTTCATAGAATGTGCTACTCCTGATCCTTTTTATTTTTCTGATCAGTCTACGATGGCTGAACTTCACAAATTGCTCTCAGACTGTCACGTTATTGGATATGGCGGAGGAGTTCAGACCTACTGATGTCTGACGCATGACAAAAAACATCCCACAATTACACCACAAACAAGGGGAAACACCAGGAACACAATAACAGTGGTGGGCCCTGGCGCTAGTGACATGGTAGATGGACACATCCTGTCTTTACCTGGCACTGTACCCTGCACTCCTAGCCTGATCCTATACAGGCTCTGCACCTGTCGCCAAACAGGTATACCTGAAGCCCTAAAAATTCCCTACTACAGTCCAGGCTAAGGAGTGGAGCAGTATGGCTCACTAGACCCACTGCTGCACTAATACAAAAGAGGGTAGGTGAGACAAACAGGGGAATTACAACCAAAAATGGAAAAGATCCAACTTTAGGACAAATCCTTAGCAGCTCCTTCACCAAAGGAGACCAGCATACAAATGGCTTTGTATAATCAGCAAGGCTTGCTGGGAAACCTAGCTATTTAAACACAAGGGAGTGTGTCTACAGAGCAGCAGGAGCTGACCTTAACTGCAGAAAGCTGCTGGCAGAAAAACTGACATTAACTACATCAGGAACAAAGGAAACAAAACAACATTTAAATGCAAACTCACATATAGAGATGAGGGGCTCCAATCCTAAAGCTGTCACTAGTCTCCAAAAACAGGGAGACGACCGTGACAACGTCTTGCTGCAACATCCACTTGTGCATTTACAATCCTTTGACAAGGAGGAGTTACTAACATATTACGTGTTCATTGTTTCTATCTGTGACATTGGGGAACATTATTATGACTTCACAAGACAACCCCTTTAAAAAAGTAAAACGTAAAATCCCCAGTAATTGCACAGTGTGAACGGATGTAATCCTAAGAACTTTTCAGAATTAAAGTAAAAAATATTACTATGTAGTTTTAGAACTTAGGATGGTGAATTAATCGTGTGAAACAAGTAGCTCCGTAGCTCTGCACGAAAAACATGGTGCAGTTTAATCAGTAATAGCTTTAATCTAGAGGTCACATCAGAAAATTCTTTCTCCATGCACTGTGGGCCTCCAGCAGTTATAAAGATTAACACAACATTTATTCACTGCGTTTATTTCTTGTAAGGAATCTAATTAGAAGAAGGTTTGGGGGAATCAGCATTTATCTGACCTCTCATGTGACCCAGCGGTATTATATATTTTCTGTTACTAACATTTTAGTAACCACACATATTAAATGTATGTAGGAGGGAGTTAAAACCCATAAATAACATTATTTTTCTAAAATGAATATGGATATTTAAACAGTTTCACAAATTAATATGGGACAATAATTCCTCATTATATTTGTGTTATTTTCAATAATTTAGTATGCACAGCCTTTAAAAATCTTTAATTTTAGCTATTGTAGTAGATTTACCTTGCTAAAATAAATGTACATTTTATAGTGATTATATTTTTCTATGAGGGGCTTTTTTTTTGATAGTTTAAAATTTTTAGGCCTTTTTTCTGTTTAAGAATTTTTTTTTTTAAATGTTTTAAGGATCCTGACACCAAATTAGCCCCTATACACTGCAGTCACCACCAGTGAGCCATTACATTCAGCATTCTAAAATACTGTCTATATGAGCCCAGGCCATTCTGTATAATGTAAAAAACATCTTTTATTATACCCGCCTGCGGGGCAGTCTGGTTTGATGGGCGTCACTGATCTCGGTCCAATGCTTCCTCTTCTTGCAATGCCATCCTCTTTGCCTGTGTAAAGTGCCATGGAGGGGCAGTCGTGGGCGAGAGAGTCGTGTTCCTGAGTCCACCCCGACACAGTACAGACACAGGGGCTGAGTGGTGTACGGCGTGAGTTTGGAGGTGGTACCTGTCTGTAGCTGGACGTCTGGGTCTCAGTCCAGCTTCTGAGGATCCCGTTCACTACAATCGGCCTTGCACACCACAATGTCAGGGACGAGTCCATCACTAGATAAAACTTCAATCACTTTACTAAACAATTGTTGTGCAGACAGTTTCCATTCCTTCAAGGCAGACTTTCCATTACTGTCAGTTACATACATTCTTTTCCATACCCGACTCTTTAGTAATGGCGATTTATCCTCTCATCTCTGACCCAATCATTAAGCATGATGGATGGTCTGACGGCTCAGCTCTTTAGCAACGAGAGGTCTCCTTCTGATGGTGCTCCCACTGTGCTAGTGTTCTCACAGGTACTTACAGCTGCCGGCCTAAGAAAGGGATGCCCTCCTCCTTTACTCCTTCTTGCTGGAATTACGCCTCGCTGCAGATGAGCTCACCCTCCACTGTATACTCCTTTCCTCTTCCTTTACTTCTCTGACTTCTGTCTGTCACCTCCACACCACCCACTCGGCTTCATCCAACCCTGAAGGTCCTTTCTTTTGTCCTACTCATTGTCTCACTCTTTCATTATCTGCTTGTACCCTGAAACATCTGCCTTTTATCTACTCCTGTGCTGGGGTCCGTTCTCCCTCACTTAACCCCTGCCGTCTTGTAACTCCCTCTGCATGTGTACCGCCCCACGTGCTCGGCTGCGACTGCCGAGCCGCTCTGATCCGTGCTCGTACTGCGGGTGGTGGCTTGAGGCTTCCACGGACCCGGGGGTCACGTCGCTCTGCAAGGGAGTTGGCGCTACACGCGGGGACTTGGGAGAGGAGTTCCACGGCCGAGGCCGCGGTGTTTTGGTTTGGGATGTAACTTCGTGATGCCACGCACGGGTTGTGGTGATTGTAGACACCACCGCTGTGGTGAAGGTATGGGGGGGCTCCCGGGAGCGGTGTAATGGCGCAGCTAGGTGTTGACCCTTCCGTGGGTAGGGGGGTGTTGGTCCCGGAGCCCGGTTGGCGAGGGCCGGGGTGCAGGGTGAAGTGTTGCGGTGCGGTGCCTGATGGCACTGTTGTACTCACTCTGACACAACACACTGGAGTCTCTGGTAAACCAAACGGAGTGATGAATGGGACCTGCAGCCGGCTGCAGCTTCTCCTGTTATAGGTTGGTGGTTTCCGCCTTTCTCCTGCACCTCTGTGTATAAATGTTTGACTCCTATGCCTAGACACCGGTAGTCCGCTCCCCAACTTGTATATGCCGTAGAAGTCCGTTTGCCCGTAGACGCTGGCCCTTTGGGTCTCTATGCCTTGGCGGTGGCTCTACCCTGTATGGTTGGGCTGTTGTCTTCTAACGGGGCTTGTGTGGGATAGGTCCTTAAGTCCAGTCCGCAATCAGTTGATTTGACTCGGCCCTGTCGGTTCAGGGCTTTGTACTGGGTCTGAGTACCTCTCCTAGTGCTCCGGTTTCCAATCGGTTCCCCGGTTCGGTACCGGTGGGCCACCGCCCGACCCCGTTCCCTACGGTTCCACCGGCTGTAAGCCCAGCTCCTGCAGGCGGCCACCACTGTCTGCCTCCTTGCCAATGGCGGCTGGGCTCCGACCCAGCCACCTGGTAGTCTCTTGGCAGGCCTTGACACAGGACTGCCCGTGAACTTGACTGCTCTCTACCTCTTCTAGACTACTCTGCACTTGTACTTGACTCTTTGCGTGTCTTCCCGCCTCCAGGCCTGTGAACTCCTCGGTGGGTGGAGCCAACCGCCTGGCTCCGCCCCCTGCTGTGGACATCAAACCTGGAGGGTGGTGACAAGGTTTTTAGTTTGACTGATGTTCCCTAATCGGGAGGGGGGTGTGATGTTGTGTGTGACTACCTGACTAGTTCAGGGCGTCACACATGCCCTCACACTAGAAGACCAGGGACCCAGTGATACCTAGTGGCAGATGGTCAAATTACACAGGAGAATACATGTATAAAATACAATAGAGTAAAACTAAGGATATACAAGCATATACTAATACAGTACATTACGAGACACCGATTCCTCATACATATTCGGGGGTGGTAGGGCACTGAACACCCTATTACACCTGCTCTGTGTGGATAAAATGGCCTACATTATCTACACAGAGGCCTCCATTGTGCTCCTGCGAACGTGCACTGTGCTCTGCCGTACTGAGGGCAGATCAAAGTATTGCAGTGCAAATGCGTGGGCGGTCTTTGACCTTTCTCTGCACCTGTGCATTACAGTGTTTTCTCTGCCTGCAGCAGAGAGACGTGAGTGTGCACAGGAGCGCAATGGATGACTCTGTTTAGGTTACATAGGATGCATTATCAGCACGAAGCAGCAAGGAGGACAGCCACAGAAAGTAGGAGGCATAGGACAAGACTAGCGACGCCCATCGGACTGGACCGCCTCACAGGTGAGTATAATAAAAGATGTGTTATACATTATACAGAGCAGCCTGGGCTCTTTTATACAGTAATCTGGAATGCTATATATAAGAGATTACTGGTAGTGGCCACAGTATATAGTGGCCAAATCTGGTGACCGGTTCCCTTTATACTAGTGATGAGTGAATCTGCCAAATTTAAAACAATTTTTTAAAGCAATTCACTCTAATTTGGCAGGCAAATTCTATTTACATGAAATTATTTTTTTTTTTTTTTTCTGGTCTTCATCTTCTGTGTCTTCCTTCATTTTGTGCCTATGCTTCTGTCGCGGGCGGAGGAGGGAACGCCGCGCTCTCCCTACTGCTCGGGTCCGGCTGGCACTGCGGCTACCGCTGCTCGGTGGCTCGAGCGATGGGCCGGATCCCGGGGACTCGAGCGGCGCTCCTCGCCCGTGAGTGAAAGGGGTGGTTTTTGGGTGATGGGGATTGTTTATTATTGTCCGTGACGCCACCCACGGTTGTGGTGATTTGTTGACACCACCGCTGCTCTGTATGGGGATCCCGGGAAGGATGGTATGGAGCAGCCAGTTGTTGTGTAGCCCCTCCGTGGGTAGGGGTTGGTGATCCCGGGGCCCAGTGATGAGGTGTGTGGTGCAGGGCTTGGTGGGCGCAGGGACGCGAGGGCAGCACTGTGCCTTGCGGCACTGTGGTACTCACTCAGCCTGAGACGATGACACAGTTCTCGGTAAAACACACGGCTGGAAAGACGGTTCCCACGGACGGCTGCACTTGCTTTTCCCAGTAGGTGACGGTCCCTCTGTCCTGCACCTATGTTGATATTGGTTGCGATGGGTTCCCACCGGTAACCCGCTCCCCGGCTTGGATATGGGCCGGAGGAGCCCCACTTTGCCCGCAGGCGCTGGCCCTGAGAAACTGGTGCCTTGGCGGTGGCGGTGTCTCTCCGTTACGGTCGGACTGTTGCCTTCAATCGGGACTTGGTTGTTAGGAGACAGAAGTCCCCTTCACTGACGGATTTGGCAAATTATGGCGACTCCTAGCCTTGCCGGGATCCGAGAGGCCCCTGCCCTGGTGCTGACTGTCCTTTGTATACTGCTCCAGACCGCCGGGCCACTACCCGTCCGCGGTCCTTCCAGCAACCTCCGAGCAGTCCCCCTCCAGACTATCACCGCCATCTGCTGACCTTGCTGACACTGTCCAGGCACACAGCCACGGACCAACTTCAGGCTTTCTTAACTCTTTCTTGTTACTTCTTTACTCCACTTACAAGCTCCTCTCCCTTGCTCCACTACCACTTCACTTCCTTCTACTTTCACTTCCTAAACTCAACTCCTCACTCAAGCTCTGCCTGAGCTAAACTTCTCTACTCCACTCTCTTTTCTTAACTGCCTGGTTCTTCCCGCCTCCAGGGCTGTGAACTCCTCGGTGGGCGGAACCAACCGCCTGGCCCACCCCCTGGTGTGAACATCAGCCCCTGGAGGAAGGCAATAAGGATTTTGGGTTAGCTTAGATGTTCCTAACTGGGGTGTAGGGTGTGGTGGTGTTGTGACCTGTGACCCCTGGCTTGCCCAGGGCGTCACACTTCCTGTTTTAAATAAGCCTCCAAAAATGCACTTCAAGACGTCCTGTCTTCATAACTTAAGATGAAAAAATCAGGCAAAATTCTATTTTGGCTGTTTCTTTTTTTTTACCCCCAGGAAATTCTATTCACTGAGAAGTTCTTCTCCACAATTTTAATGTCCCCTGATATCTGTATAAACCCCAGAGCATAATAAATATAGTATTCGAAAACTTAAAACTCCCAACGCAACTGACCGATCCCCTCTCCACCTTCTCCTTGCAATGAAATTCCTGGACAATGAAATTCCTCTCACAATCAATTGAAATTTTGGCTCTGATGAGGTCAAGGAGGGGTCTGTGTGAGCTCATGAAAGCTCATGATGTGGGCTGTCATTTTTCGATGGCATGGACAGATTTGCCTTGGGCCTCAGACTCAGAAGTTCTGGCCCAGTGGGAAAGGCTCGTGAATTTCAGCATGAGTGATGGGGATCAGGAAAAAATTAAGTCTGTAAGGGCCAAACAGATGAATGGGAATGTGAATATATGGCCTTTTTTTAACTTCTTGATGGCCCTTTATGGTTCAAACAAAAGGTGGCAAACAGCTACCATTTTGCTGAATCTGCATGGAAGGGATTACAGAAAATTCACATTTTGGTGTATGACAATTTTTGAAAAAAATCAAGTAGAATTCAGTTCCTCTCGAATTTATTTGATCAGCTTGAGTCATAATATCATGTTTGTCATCTAAAACCTATAGAATTTAGTACAGGAAGCGCCGGCGTATAGTGAAGACAGAAGCACAAGAGGGAGTTGTTCTCATTCAATTTAGATTTTCAGAGCCAAATCTTTTTTTCATTTTAATCAACTTTGCCGTGAATTAGCACAGATTACTTTATTAAACCCTTTGCATGAATGGACGAAATTGTACGTCAGTGCTTGGGTGACTGCATGTGGAGTTGGCTCAAGAGTTGAGCTCCCCGCACATGTAGCTGATGCTGGCTATATTAAATAGCCAGCATCTGTCTCTAACTGCCACTGACAAACCTGAGTTCTGACTGCGGCTAATAACCATATAAACGCCGCTGTTAAGGCCGCTTTACACGCTGCGACATCACTAGCGATGTCGTTAGCGATCGCAGCCGCCCCGTCGTTCATGCATCACGGGCAAATCGCTGCCCGTGACAGACAATATTGGTACTATGCGTCACACGCACATACCTTACTAACGACGTCGCTGTGGCCGGCGAACAACCTCTTTTCTAAGGGGGAGATTCGTGCGGCGTCACAGCGACGTCACACAACGGCCCACCAATAGATGCGGAGGGGCGGAGAGCAGCCGCATTATCAACACTCCCACCTCATTGCCGGAGAACGCAGGAACGCTGTTGTTCGTCATTCCCGGGGTGTCACACGTAGCGATGTGTGCTGCCTCAGGAACGACGAACAACCTGCGTCCCAGAAGTTCAACGTCATTTGGAAAATGAACGGCGTGTCAACGATCAACGAAAATTGAGGTAAGTGAGATCGTTAGCGGTCGCTCATACGTGTCACACGCAACGATGTCGCTAACAAGGCCAGATGTGCGTCACCCCAGCAATATCTCGTTAGGGATGTTGTTGCGTGCAAAGCGGCCGTTAGTCTTTGAAAGCAGCATTTAAATGACATCACAGCCAGCGAGAGTGAGCGCTAGTGAACCATGAACATGATCGCAGGAGCTGGTGTGTTGTTTTAACAGTTAGGGGCCTGATGACAGTCCCCATCGCAACCATCTTGGTCTTTCAAATAGAGATATCCAGTATGTTGAGCTTCAAAGGAGTATAAGATTTACTCTATATACTGCAATACTTTGGTTTTGTAGTCGTATAAGTGATCAGACTATCACAGGTTCAAGTTCCCTAAGGGGACTAACAAATAAAGTTAACCAAAACAGTTTTTAAAAACAATAATCACCTATTCCCTCATTAAAATAAAGAAATAAAACTATTAAAACATTAACATATTTGGTATTTCTTCATTCATAGAAATATTAATTAACCCTATGGGGAAATGCTACTACAGTAAAACTAAATCAGAATACCAGAATTGGGGGTTTTCAGTCACCACACCATGCTAAAAATACAGTAAGAAGTCATTAGAAAATCTTAAGGCCGCTTTACATACTACAATATATCTTACAATGTGTCGGCGGGGTCATGTCGTAAGTGACGCACATCCGGCATCGTAAGGTACATTGTAGTGTGTAACAGCTACGTGCTATTGCGATTGAATGGTAAAACGTTCATCACATGCACGTCGTTCATTTATCATAAATTGAACGTCAGGTTGTTCATTGTACCCGGGGTAGCACACATCTCAGTGTGTGACACCCCGGGAACTATGAACAGATCTTACCAGCGTCCTGCGGCTCCCGGCCGACAATGCGGAAGGAAGGAGGTGGGAGGGATATTTACGTCCCGCTCATCTCCACCCCTCAGCTTCTATTGGACGGCTGCCGCGTGACGTCGCTGTGACACCGAACGTCCTTCCCACTCCAGGAAGTGGACGTTCGCCACCCACATCGAGGTCGTATGGATGGGTAAGTACGTGTGACGGGGGTTACTTGTTTGTGCGACACGTTCAACAAATTGAACGTGCCACACATACGATGGGGGCGGGTACGATCGCATACGATTTTGTATGCTGGATCGTAGGGTGTAAAGCAGGCTATATGCATCCCAAAATAGTAATAATGGAAATGTCAGTTCGGGACACAAAAAAACCATGCCCTCATTCAGTTCTACCGTATATCTCATACATTACAATACATTACTAACGTCAGTATGCATAACATAACGCATCTCATTTCTTACTATAAAACTCTATACCAGGCACTTGACATATCACATTGTGCACTAGAATCATTGATATCTTCAGGGGTACACGGCTGTAGGTCACCCTCTTACATAGTCCACATGGAAGAGCAGATCTGAATGGAGATAAGCTAGGAATCCATGGATATTGGTATACTGCCTCAGTGTGATTTCTGTGGAAAAGCTTTGTCTGTCATTATACTGGTAATGGGGGCTCTGATTGTCACTACTATGAGGGCGGCGGGAGCTTGATGTGGCTCACGACTCCCTTTCAAAGCCGAATATGGCTCTCAAGGTCAGAAAGGTTGAGACCTCTGCTCTATATGGAACAAATAGGCTACAAAGCACGTCTCTATTTCTGAATAGATTTTAGTTTTGCTTTTTCCTCAGTCAGTTAAGAAAAGGATGGCGGGTGAGTGATCGGGAAAAAAAGTCTTTACGTGACTGTAATATTTAGTAACTTTGTTTGTGATTCAGGGAAATAATGGAAAATTTAAAAAAAAAAACCAGGGTTACATTTTGAGAAGAGACAGTGGGAAAGTATGAAACCATTTAATGAAAATATGGAAAAGTAAACAAGACGTGACAAACTTATTAATAAGATAAATATGACATCCTTCAATTTGATGGAATAAATAGCAAACGTACTAGTAAAATAAGTAGTAGTGAAAATACAGCAATACAGAATTCTGATGAGACCAGTATACTACAAAACCATGAATGTATGCTGTTTTGGCATTTGGACAATCCATTCTATAAATTATTGAGAGCAAAATGATGTAGAGGCAGAAACCTTGATTCCATCAGCTGTTTATCTGCTGCAGATCCTGCAGTCCTTTGAATGCTGAGCTCTGTAGAACCCCATCCACAAGACTGATTGGCAGCTTTTTGTGTACATTGTGCATAGGCAGGAAGCTGTCAATCAGTGGTAAGGGAGGCGATACACAGAGGAGGACTACATGGTATGAGACAACTAGTCCACTAGTGATAATCTCCTGCTGATAAAATTGAGTTTATTTAAAGAAATACAAGCAACCCTGCTAGAAATACATAGCTGGAATTAGAGTCTTTGCCCCTACATCATGCCGCCCTCAAATTAAGTAACAAAAAAAAACTGCCGACAGATTTCACTAAAATGATGATCACTAAAGATCCAACAGCAGTACTACTGGTGATCCACTAGAGGGGAAGCTGCTGAAAATCACTCTTTATGGCTGTGGCCACTGCAGGAATAATGTGGAATTGTCACATGTATGTCGCATCAGCTGTGACCATTGTAGTATCTGTGATTAGTAAGTGTTGGCAATTAGCAGATCACAGGTTCTCTTTAAAATGATTGGATTAACTTCATTTAATGTTGAAGGGGTTAAGAGATTCCATTTAGCTCTAATTTCAGCTGCTGTTGTCGCGGGCGGGGAGGACACCTTCCTATCAGTGCTTGGGCCACAAACCCAGACACCCAAGTGTTTACTCCTCACACTTCAAACTCCAAACTCTAACTGACACTTTTCCCGCCTCCAGGCCTGTGAACTCCTCGGTGGGTGGGGCCAACAGCTTGGCTCCGCCCCACCTGGTGTGGACATCAGACCCTGGAGGGAGGCAACAAGGGTTTTATGTTTGGCTAATGTTACTGTCTAATGGGGGTGGGGGTGTATGTACGTTACCTGTGACGGCCTGGCTAGTCCAGGGCACCACATTCCCCCTTGGTGAAATGCAGACCGTCCGCGGGCTGCCCGTCCAGACTGGCCGGGGCTTAGGCATGTGATCGCACATAGGGGAAGCTCCTGTTTAGGGATGATGATAGGGAGTGCAGAGTTCATCCTCAGATGAGTGTTTATGGGGCCACCCATACCCTCCTCTCTATCACCAGGGTTCCCTTGTACCTGTTTCCCTTCCCTTTGCACCGCATGCTGGGCGTCATCTCACCCTAGCATGACAGGTATTACATGGCACCCATGGAAATGAATAGGTGACAATGCTTTACAATCTTTTAAGTGAAAGTCACTTTTTTCTTCCTTTTTTCTAAAAGTGAATTAGTAATAAATTATTAACATTTATATAAAGATTTTTGATCAATGTAACCTGTATCATAAATTCTGAAATAAAAAAAAACAACAGGATCCATCACTAAAAATCAAGCCTACAAACATAGATGCTGTTCTACAGTGGACAATATAGAGGTTTGTCTCCATAGAATCAATTTGCTGAGAATTTCTAAAGATTTTTCTAAGTTGTTCATTTTAGCTTTGGCTCCGGCGATACCTGTTGGCTATGACAGCTAACTGTAATGTGAAGGTGAAGTATTCATTACGCAATGCTGTCTGTATAGACTGTTCTCATAATTAAGTATCACTTGGGAACAATAGTCTGCTAATGAAGCACTACTTATTCAATCACCCAAAGGTGAGGGTCAACATAGATTGCTTTTTTTTAACCTAGCATATGGAAGTGTGAATCACAGCTTTGATTGGATCTTATAAAATTACAGTAATAAGAAAAGAGAACAGAAAAAAAAGCTGGGCATTTAGTCTTCAATTTACAAACTTATTAAAGGGATTGTCCAGGATTAGAAAAACATGGCTGCTGTCTATGCGAAACAGAGCCACCTCTTACCACAGATTGTGTGTGGTATAGCAGTTCCATTCACTTCAAAGCAAATGACAAAAGCCATGGTCAGAGGTGGCGCTGTCTCTGAGGCCTCCTTCACACGTCCATTTCTCCGGTACGTGTTTGGTCCGTTTCCTCACGTACCAGAGACACGGGCACACGTAGACCCATTAAAATCAATAAGTCTGCGCTCACGTGCGTGTTCTGCCATGGACCGTGTGTCCGTGTTGAGCATACGTGTGCCCGTGTGCTCCACATGTAGACATGTCAGTTTTTCTCCGGCATTACGGGAGTCACACGGAACGCAAACGGACCACACGAAGGTCTTCCGTGTGACACACACCGGAGAAAACACACGTGTCTGAGAAAAAAATAACAAAACTTTACTCACCTTCTCCAGCCCTGCTGTCTGTCGTTGCTGTCACTTGCTTCCGACCGCCGCTCATTATGTTCATTGCATATTCACTTCACTGCGTCCCGGAAGCAGCAGCAGTGGGGAGCCGGCAGGACCGGAGATCAAAGATCAGCACCAAGGACAGCAACGCCAGGGACAGGTGAGCAGAAAGTTCACGTTCTCCGTGTGTTATCATAGATAGCACACGGAGAACACACGTGTGCCATAAACACGGCTCACGGAGGGAAATACGCGCCTTTGACACGTCCGTGAAAAACGTGCGTGATTTTCACGGACATGTGAAAGAGGCCTGAAAGAAAGCAGCTATTTTTTTTTAATACTGGACATACCCTTTAATTGAGGGATAAATTAGGTTGTTTTAATGATGTTTATCAAAAAAAAAATTGTAAATAGTATTAGATGAACTGTAGAAGGATTGCTGAAAAACTTAGGAATACAGCATTTCCTTCTTGACCCCTTCACGACCTACGTTTTCTGGGAGGTTTTTTTGCCATTTTTCTTTCGAGAGACGTAACGGTTTTTTTTTCAGTCAATCCGTTAATATGAGGGCTCGTTTTTTGCAGAGAGAGCTGTACTTTTAAATGAAACTATGAGTTTTACCAAATAGTGTACTGGAAAATGCCAAAAAAATTCCAAATGCGGAAAAAATTGCAAAACAATTACGATTGCGTTATTTTTTTTTTAGATATTTTATTCACTGTGTTCACTATATGGTAAAAGTGATGTGTTGTTGTAATGCCTCAGGCCGGTGCTAGTTCGTAGACACCAAACATGTATAGGTTTACTTTTATCTAAGGGGTTTAAAATATCAGAAGTTTGTCCAAAAAAAGTGTCGTATGTTTTGCATCATTTTCCATGATCCGTAGCATTCTCATTTTTCGGGATCTATGGCTCATAGATGGCTTATTTTTTCGTCTCAAGCTGACATTTTTAAATTGTACCATTTTTGCGCAGAGGTTACGTTTTGATCTCCTATTGGTACATTTTGCGCAAAATCTGCGGCGATCAAAAAATGTAATTTTGACATTTGGAATTTTTTTGCCACTGCGCCATTTACTGATCAGATTAATTGATTTTATTTTTTGATAGAGCGGGCATATCTGAATGTGGTGATACCAAATGTGTGTATATTTTCTATTTTTTTAATCCTTTAATTTTCAATGTGGAGAATGTGGGGTGATTTGAACTTTTATTTTTTTTATTTTTTTTTAATTTTTCAAAACTTTTTTTTATGTTCAATCAATTTTTATTGTAAACATGTTGTTATATTATACATATAAAGCATGTAACACTGAATATCTGTCATGTCAATCTTTATAAATTGCATAGTAAAGAAGTCAAACTTTCTCAATTTGACCAAATAATGAACACTTTTCATTCATCGATGAACATCAATAAACATTTTCAGATTTGATTCCATCTGGAACCCAGGAAAAGGAAAGAAGAGGAAAAAAAAAGGGGGGGGGAATTCAGAGGGGGAAAGGGGGGGGGGGGGTAGGTAGCAGTGTGAGTGAGGCTATGTTCGCACGTTGCGTTTTTTTCTGCATTTCTGCAGCGTATTTAGCTGCAGCGTTTTTGTGCCAAAACGCATGCGTTTTTGTTTTCCAGCAAAGTCTATGGAAAAAGCAGAAATCCTGTCTGCACTTTGCTTTTTGTTCAGCGGCGTTTAATTTGCATATTTGTGGTCAAAAACCATGCTGAAAAAGAAGCAGCATGTCAGTTGTTTTTGCCATTTCTGCAGCGTTTCATTAACATTGGAGTCAATGAGAAATGGCAAAAAGCAACCAAAATCACAATTCCTGCGTTTTTCATGCTTTTTACCTGCTTTTCCACTGCGTTTTTGGCTCCAAAAACGCATGCTTTTCTGGCCAAAAATTAATGGATTCTAATGTTCCTTTACACACACACAATAACCGAAAATTTAAATGCTAAAAAATAATAAACTTTACCTATTTTTCTGTTATAATGTGCATAACCGCTATTATTTCATTATAATTGATATTTTCCATATAGTTTTATTAAAAGTTAATTTTATCCTTTTTTCTCTCTTTTTTCATTCTTTTTGACTAGTCCAACTTTATTTCTCAGTGTCTTCATCTACAAAACGCATCTGCAGAAACGCAGGTGAAAACGCAGGTAAAAAGCGCACAAAACGCACTAAAAACGCGGTAAAAACACATGCGTTTTTAGCGCTTAAAAAATGGCCAAAAGCCATTTGGTCAAAAACCAAGGGAAGGAAAACGTGCAGAATAAACTGCAGGTACTCCGACGCAACGTGCGCACATAGCCTAAGCTAGGAAAACGAAGGAAAACACACAAGGGAAAGGGGTGGGGGGTTTGATTAGGTTGGAGGGGGGGTCCCTCTATCGTCTGAGAATCAGGTGATGCTACATTCTTGTCCACTTCATCCCTGTCCATGCTTTACTCCATTTTCAAAACTTTTTTAAACTTTTTTTTATTTTACTAGGTCCCCTAGCGGGATTTAAAGATCAGCAGTCTGATCGCTCATTCATTTCTCCCAATCAGAGCAGCACCGCTCAGACCGGGAGAAATGATCATCTCTTGTAATAAGCAGTACTCGACAACTTCTTACAGGACCTTAGTCATGTGAGCTACAGGAGTCATCACATGACCCTGTGCTACCATGACAACCATCGGATCCACGTGATCACGTCACGTGACTTCCAGTATAAAGCGGTGAGTAAACTTCTACTGCCATCGCAGTTAATATGGCGCTGTCACATCTTGACAGCGCCATTTAAGGGGTTAGCAGGTATGGGTGGATAGCGATTCCACTCGAACATGCCAGGCACACATGTTAGCTGTACAAATCAGCTGACATATGCGCGGCTCTCCGTCTTCAGCCCACTGCAACAGGTGGGGATTAACACTATGACCGCAGAGATGTAATATTACTGCCGCGGTCGTTAAGGGGTTAAACGAACAAAAACCAGTAAAATTGTCTCCCCAAAAAAAAAAAAAAAAAAAAGAATATTTCAATTATTTTATCCTTCTTTCCATTGGGTATATCTTCTCTCTTACTGTAATTAAAACTGAAAAAATTTAATATATACAAAACATGAAAGGAAAGGACACGTTAGGGGTTATTCTGCGCTGCCGTTCAAAGATGATGCTGTGCGTTATTAAAAAAAATGTGATTTATTTCAACACGTTTCAAAGCTGCCTCTCTTCATCATCAGATTTCTTTTTTCCTGATAAAGAAGCGAGGCACTGAAATAAGCCATGTTTTTTGGAATAACACACAGCTTCATCTTTGACCGGCCGCGCAGGACAACCGCTAACCGTCCTTCTTTCCTATCCCTCTGCTTTTTGAGCCTGTGGATCTTCAGCATGCCCGCTTCATCCACCAAGGTGATCATTTATGATTATCCTCTGCCCCTTATTTTCTCAGATAAAACCCATTGTGCTGTTTCTCACTCACAGCATTGCATCCGATGTAACTCTCTTCACTTACCACGCCTGTGTGAAAACCAAATAGATCTGTAGGAAATGATTCATGAACCTTTCTGTTCACTGCAAGTTTTTACAAAATAAAAAAATCTTGCAAACTCACGTAAGTGGCGGCTTGTTTAGCTCCTGTTAATGGTTATAATTTAAGAGGCTAGGGCTTATTTTCAGGGGATGTGTTATTTTTTTTTCCATGAAGAACAATCCACAGTTATTATTGAGCAAAAATCAACATTTATTCAAATATCTATTTATCTGTCTATCTATCTCCTAGGCTGCTTTCACACGTCTGTTTCCCATCAGTCACAATCCATTTTGTGAAGGATGTGACAGATGCATTAAAGATTGTGGTACAACTGATGGGACGGATCCGTTAAAAAAAACTGATCCGTTGTAGCAGTTTGTACCTGGCAGAATCCAGCTGTGCCGCGGGTAACCTGAGTGACGTCACCACTGACAGTGCGACTCACTTCAGTTGCTCTGTGGAGCTCACAGCGAGCGGCAGTGTTCTACGGCCGCTTCTGTCAGCTTCCGATGTAGCAGAGTTGAAAGCATCGTGGGACCTAGTGTGGATTACGCAGGACCTGGAAGGGAATTTGGTGATTAATAAAGTGTTGAAAGAGGGGGCTTTTATGCCTTTTATTTCAAATAAAGGATTTTTCGGTGTTTGTGTTTATTTACTTTCACTACAGTTTAGTGATGGGGGGGGTGTCTCAGACAACTGCTATCACTAAACTAGGACTTAGTGGCAGGTATATTGTAGTCCAGCAAACAGGTCCAAAAGAATTTTCTTAAAAGTGATACATTTCTTTCATCATAGATAAAAATTCCATCATTCTGTCTGGAGACAGAATAAGGATGTGATATTCGAAACACGTCCTCCCTCCTACTCTGTTCTTTTGCCTGACATGATGGAATTTTCATCTATGATGAAATAAATTTACCACTTTTAAGAAAATTCTTTTGGACCTGTTTGCTGGACTATACTACAATATACCTGCTTATCTATTCTGGAGTTTGGCTTCCTCCTTTCTGGTCCATGCATGGTAAAAACTACTGGTCTCCAGTGCATTAAAACAGGTGAGCTGGACTGTTCTTCAACATAAGACTTCGTGGCAGCTATGGGCTGCCATTAACTCCTTATTATTCCGATTGCCACTGCATCAGGGCAATTGGGATGAGCCGGGTAGAGTCCCAGGACTGAGGCATCTAAAGGATGTGGCAATTCCTGCTGGCTGATATTTTTAGGCTGGGGGCTCCCCATAACATGGGGCTCCCCATCCTGAGAATACCAGCTCTCAGCCGTGTGGCTTTACCTTGGCTGGTATCAAAATTAGGGGGGACCGCACGCCCTTTTTTTTTTTTTAATTATTTATTTATTGTACCTCACGATATAGACCCACCCACCAGCGGCTGTGATTGGTTGCAGTGAGACAGCTGTCACTCAGTGTGGTGGCGCGTCTGACTGAAACCAATCATAGGCGCCGGTGGGCGGGGGAAGCAGTGAATACGAGATGGAATAATGAGCAGCCGGCATTTTCAAAAGCAGGAGAAGCCGCCGTAGCAGTGTGACAGCCGTGCAGCGCCGCACCGGTGATCGGTGAGTATGAGAGAGGGGGTGAGAGGGAGAGACCGACCGACAGAGAGACACAGACACAGACCGCGCAATTTTTTTAACCAGAAAGGAATTTACATATCTGAGCATGCTCTGTTGCTAAAAGACGGAACCGTCGACGGAATCCGTCATTTGACAGTTTTGACGGATTCCTTTCGCCCATAGGCTTCTAGTATAACCAATGACAGATGCCGACGGAATCCTGCGCACTGCGTTTTTTCGACGCAACAAAAAAAAATGTTACATTCTGCGTTGCTTACGCCCGGCGGTCATGACTGATCAGTCGCATAGCGGATGCAATGCAGGGCCATCAGTCGCAATCCAACATTAATACAAGTCTATGGGGAAAAAACGGAATCCTGCAAAATATTTTGCAGGATACCGTATTTCCTCAAAGCGACGGATTGTGAGTGATGTAAAACAATGGAAGTGTGAAAGTGTGTCGCCCTGGGCAAGCCAGGGGACACAGATAACAACACCACTACACCCCACACTCCAGGTAGGCACACCTGCTAACCAGAAATCCTTGTTGCCTCCCTCCAGGAGTCTGTGATGCACACCAGGGGGTGGGCCAGGCGGTTGGCTCCGCCCACCAAGGAGCTCACAACTCTGGAGGCAGGAAGTTACCAGGCAGATTAGCCCAGGCAGGGCTTGAGTAAAGAAGCAGATTAGCCCGGGCAGGGGCTAGAGTAAACAACAAGAAGTGAAAGTGAAGGAAAGGAAAGTGGAAAAGGAGGAAAGCAAGAAGTGGAGAGAGCGCAGAGAGTGCACAGAGCCTGAGAGCCCAGCTGTGTGTAGGGCTAGAACAGCAAGGTCAGCGACGGCGGTGACTGTCCGGAGGGGGACCGTTTGGAAGTTCCTGAAGGACCCCGTTGGCTGTGTGCCCGGTGGTCTGGAGCAGTGTTCCGAAGGACAGTCAGCACCAGGGCAGGGGCCTCTCGGACCCCGGCAAGGCTAGGAGTCGCCCAATTTGCCGAATCCGTCAGTGAAGGGGACGCAGATCCCCCAGCAACAAAGTCCCGATTGACGGCAACAGCCCGACCATTACCGGGGAGACACCGCCACCGCCAAGGCACCAGTTTCCCCAGGGCCAGCGCCTGCGGGCAAAGTGTAGAGCTCCTCCGGCCCAGATTGCAGTCGGGGAGCGGGTAACCGGAGGGAATCCACCGCTACCATCAGTCAAACAGGTGCAAGGAAGAGAGACGTCACCGTCACCTACCGGGAGTGCAGGTGCAACCGTCTGTGGGACCGTCCTACCAGCCGTTGGATTACCGTACAAACTGTGTCCGTGTCTCAGGCTGAGTGAGTACCACAGTGCCACAAGGCATAGCGCTGCCCCCGTGTCTCTGCGCCCTCCAGGCCCTACACTTCACATCTCTTCACCGGGCCCCGGGATCACCAACCCCTACCCACGGAGGGGCAACACAACACCTGGCTGCTCCCATCACCATCCCCGGGACCCCCACACTGAGCAGCGGTGGTGCCATCACCACAACCGTGGGTGGCGTCACGAACTATAATCCCAACAAACACCCCCCCCTTTTCACTCACGGGCGAGGAGCGTCGCTCGAGACACCCCGGGATCCGGCCCGCAGCTCGAGCCACCAGGAGCAACTGCCGGACCCGAGCAGAAGGGGTGAGCGCGGTGTGCTGACACCCTCCTCCCCGCCCGCGACAACTAGGCATCACGAACAGGATCTTACCGCTCTGCCGTCTGGTAGAGGTGCGCCTTGTTACCGCCGGAGGTATCCGGCAGAAAAATTTCAGAAGTCGCCATCTTTGGCGCGAAAAGTTCCCGCTCGAGCGTCTTCTCGAGCAGTAGAGGCGCGAAGGCCAAAACTCCGCCCCGAGAGAGGAGGGGCCGGAAAGAGCTAAGGGGGACGGAAACAAGATGTCTGCGCCCGACGGAGCCGCTGGAAGAGCGGTGGTCGCAGCCGCAGCGGCACCCGCGGATGGGAATAGGCCTGCCCAGGTCCCGGCCGTACTGGCGGGAGGTGCCGCGGCCCCCGCGCTTGCTCAGGTCATGCCGTTTTCCTTGCCCTATGCACCCGGAGCTGCCTGGCTACCGCAGTATGACGGGAAACCGGATGCCTTGCAGGCCTTCCGGAAAAAGCTTAACCCGTTGCTAGAGCTGTACCCCCTGACTGATAAGCAACGTGCAGCGATAGTGCTGGGCCAGTTAACCGGTGCGGCGGAGCAGGAAGCGGAGACCTTGGCCGAGGGGGACCGGCTCTCTGTAGCCACCATCTTCGAGAAGCTACAGACTGCCTTCGAGACCCGGACTGAAGCTGAGCTGAGGATGCAGTTTTACCAGTGCCGGCAGCGAGCTGGGGATAGCATTCGGGACTATGCCCTACGTCTGCAGACCGCCCTCCGCACGCTAAAGCGGGTGAACTCTATTAATGAGGCGGATAGCAACAAGATGTTAGTGGAGCAATTCGCACAGGGGATGAGGTCCCCTGAGGATCGTAAACAACTCCGGCTGTGGGCTCTGGAACACCCTGATGTGGACTTTGCTGTGTTAAAGGAGCGAGCTATCAAAGCACTACAGCCCCCAGCTGCTGAAGTTCTGGAACCTGTCCCGTGGCCCGTCGAGACAGCTCCTGTTGTGGCGGCCCCAGCCAAACCAACCTCCTTACTACCTGCAGCCTCGAGCAGCGCAGTGGAAGAACTGGCAGCCCAGGTCCGTCGCCTGGATGGAGATCTTGCTAAAATCCTTGCTGCACTACAACCTCTGACCAGATCTCAGCCCCCAGCGCAGATACAGCTTGCTGACAGTCCCGAAGATGTTCCCTGGATGCAGCAGAGAAGCGCTAACAACCCGCGGAGCAGACCTCCAATCTGCTACAAGTGCCGTAAGCCGGGCCATGTTTACCGACAGTGCCCGTTAAACGAGCAACCCCTGGGGCCCCGGGCCAATCCTCAGGAGTAGAACACCGTGGCCCCCCGGACTGGCGAGACCGATACGTCGGGGCCCGCCCTATCATCCCTGTGGCTGTGGACGGCATACCCGTGATGGCTCTCTTGGACACTGGATCACAGGTAACTACCATACCGTACACATTGTATCAGCGATATTGGGCCACAGACGAGCTAGCGCCTCCAGACAATAGTATAAATTTGATTGCCGCTAATGGACTTCCATTGACCCAGGTGGGGTATAAAGAGGTGGCTATGACAGTGGGGCAAGCTGAACTGCAACACCAGGGCATGATTGTGATCATGAATGAGCCTAGTGATCATAACCCGAAAATAGTGTTGGGGACCAATGTGATGGAACACTGCATGGCTGATGTGCTGAACCTTTTGCAGCAGCTAGCCGCCACGGCGGCGGGGAGCCGGCAGAGGGCTGTGCAACGTGAGATCCGCGCCCTGATGTACCGCCAGCATGTAAGCTCAACCGGAGGGGAGATTGGTGGAGTGCGAGTGATGGATGTTGCTCCATTGACTGTGCACCCTAGAAGTGAGATGATGATCTGGTGTAGGGCAGCAGTAGGGCCTCAGGGGCGTGACTACCCTGCAATGATGGAGCCCATGCCTTCTGAGCACTGGCCCACTGTAGTGGCCGCCCGAGGGGTGGTAGATGTGAAGAAAGGGAGAGTGCCTGTGAGAGTGTTAAACTGTGGGGAAGAGGAGGTTAGGCTTCCCCGGTATGCCACCATTGCCAAACTGCTCACCCTAGACCCTCACACTATCCAGGAAGCCCGTCCATCCACACTCCCACCTACCACCAGCACTTCCCCACCCCAGGGGGACACCAAGGAGTGGCACCAACAGCTACATGTGGGCACTGATGATACCCCTACACATCACAGGGCAGGGGTACACAGGGTAGTGCAGGAGTACGAACAGGTTTTCAGTAAGCACCCCCTAGACTTTGGGCAGATCAAGGGGGTCCAACACCACATTCCCACGGGTGAACATCCCCCTATCAAAGAGAGGTACAGACCTATTCCCCCTGCACATTATCAGTGTGCCAAGGATATGTTGAAGAATATGAAGGAGGCAGGGGTTATTCGGGACAGTTGTAGTCCCTGGGCCGCTCCGTTGGTACTGGTCAAGAAGAAGGATGGTACCATGCGGATGTGTGTGGACTACCGGAAGATCAACCAGATAACCCATAAAGATGCATATCCATTGCCTCGTATTGAATAATCTTTGGCTGCACTGAGAACTGCAAACTACTTCTCGACCCTTGACCTCACCAGCGGATACTGGCAAGTGGCCGTGGCCCCCGAGGACCGGGAGAAGACCGCCTTCACCACCCCGATGGGGCTATGCGAATTCAATAGCATGCCGTTTGGGCTGTGCAATGCCCCCGGGACTTTCCAGCAGTTGATGGAGTGCTGTCTGGGACATTTAAACTTCGAGACCGTCCTGCTGTATTTGGATGATGTGATTGTTTATTCCCAGACGTATGAGGCCCATCTGGAGCACCTGGCCGAGGTGTTCGCGTCCCTTGCCAAGTTCGGGATGAAGTTGAAGCCCTCGAAGTGCCATCTGCTGAAACCCAGGGTGCAGTATCTAGGACACGTGGTGAGTGCGGATGGTGTCGCCCCCGACCCTGAGAAGATCACTGCCATCCAGAGCTGGCCGAGACCAACCACAGTGAGGGAAGTAAGGCAGTTCCTGGGTCTGGTGGGGTACTATCGGCGCTTTATAAAGGGGTACACGAAGATGGCTGCCCCCATGCAAGATCTCCTCGTGGGACAGACCAAAGGTGGTAGACCTATTGGAGCCCCACTGTTGTGGGAGGAGAAGCATGAGGAGTCCTTTGGCCAGTTGAAGGCGGCCTTGACCGGAGAAGAGGTCTTGGCGTACCCTGACTATGGGCGCCCGTTCATCCTCCACACGGACGCCAGTAACGTAGGGCTAGGAGCGGTCTTGTCCCAGGTCCAGGATGGGAAGGAGAAGGTGATTGCCTACGCCAGCCGAAAACTCCGGCCGACCGAGAGGAACCCTGAGAACTATAGCTCCTTCAAACTCGAGCTATTGGCGTTGGTGTGGGCTATCACAGAGCGGTTCCGCCACTACCTGGCGGCGGCAAAATTCACCGCGTTTACGGACAACAATCCGCTAACTCACCTGGACACGGCCAAGTTGGGCGCGCTGGAGCAGCGGTGGGTAGCCCGGTTAGCCAACTATGATTTCACCATAAAGTACCGAGCTGGTCGTGTCAACATCAATGCAGATGCACTCTCCCGGATGCCCCATTTGTCAGAAGAGGGGTGTGAGGATGACGACCTCGAGGAGATTGAGTTGCCTGCGTTTCACCAGCCGCCTATTGAGAGGGTACAAGTATGTCAGCAACGGGCGGACCTGGACCCGTGGCCCAGTCAAGAGTGGCAGGATGCCCAGGACCAAGCACCGGCTGTCCGCCTTGTCAAGACCCTGGTGGAACAAGGTGCTATGGGAATGGACCCTGCCGCTCCAGCCGAAGCCCAACGCTTGTGGAAAGAACGAAAACGGCTCTACCTACACCAAGGGAGGCTGTACCGTGAGCTGATCAACCCAAAGACCCATGAGAAAATATGCCAGTTGATCGTTCCTCAAGCTGAGGTTGCTACCGTCCTGCGGGCATACCATGATGGTGCTGGCCACTTCGGGTGGAAGAAGCTGGAGATGCTGTTGAGGGAGCGGTTCTATTGGAGTGGGATGCGTGAATCGGTGGAAGCCTGGTGCCGAGAGTGCGGTCCTTGTACACTAAGGAGAAAGGACGAGACTAGCCAGAGGGCACCGTTACATCCCATAGTCACCCATCAGCCGCTGGAGCTGGTCGCCCTGGACCATGTCAAACTCGCCCCTAGCCGAAGTGGGTACACCTACGCGTTGACCATGGTAGACCACTACTCAAGATTCATGGTGGTAGTCCCCGTTAAGGACTTGACTGGTCGAACCGCTGCCCGAGCGTTCCAGGCCTATTTTTGCCGACCCCATGGGTACCCCGAGAAGGTGCTGACTGACCAAGGCCCGGCTTTTGAAGCAGAAGTGTTTCACGAATTCTGCCAGTTGTACGGCTGCAAGAAGATCCGGACCACTCCGTACCACGCCCAAACCAACGGCATGTGCGAGAAAATGAATCACTTGGTCCTGGGGCTCCTCAAGACGCTACCGCTGGAAGAACGGAACATGTGGCCGGAAAAGTTACCCGACTTGGTCGACATGTACAATAATATCCCATCCAGCTCGACGAAGTGCACCCCAGCGTATCTGATGAGGGCCCGGCCTGGCCGCCTGCCGGTGGATCTGGAGATGGGGTTGGAGGCTCCGGAAGCACTCCCTTCAACGGCAGAGTGGGAAAGTCGGAGGACGGCCCAGTACCGGCAAATCCAGGAGTATGTGGAGAAAAACCTCAGTCGAAGTCGAGAACAGCAAGAGCACCGGTTCAACCAGAAGGCGCCTGCAGGTCCTCTCCAGCCAGGAGATGTGGTGCTGAAACGAAAGAGAAAAGCCCACAAACTGGATGACCAGTGGGAGCAAGTCCCTTACGTCGTACAACCCACCGAGTGGGACAATGGGAAGACCTACCAGATCAGTCGTGACCAAGGGGGCACCCTGGCCACAGTTTCTCGGGACCATCTAAAGAAATGCCCCCCAGCATTAAAAGCAGAGGCTGAAGTACCGGTTCCTCCACCAGTGGAAAAGGCAGCAGAGGTAATCCACACTGTAATGGGTGACTTCCCAGCAAACTGGCCTACACAGAACGGCGCGGTGATACTTCCAGTGATACTGTTCCCACAACCCGTGGATGAAGAAGTAGTGGAAGCGGTTAACCGTGAGCCAGAACCAGTGCCAGTGCCCAGGGATGAACCTGTACCCAGCCCCCCTGCACCTCCGCCTGCCCCACACTATAGCAGGGAGGAGGAACCGATTGTTCCCTCTACCCCACTGTCTAGCACCACTGACACCGGGCCCCGAAGGTCCACCCGTTCCAACCTAGGTAGACCCCCACTTAGGTACAGGGAGACCGTTCTATGAATAAGAGGGGCCCGCAAATGTAAAAGAGTGTTGTGTGTTTGTTTGAAAGTTTGTTGAAAGTTTTGAAAAATGAAAAACACTGATTGAACCGAGTTTTCACCTGATTGTCAGCTGTGATTAGCAACCGGCAGGAGCCGGCACCGTTGTCCCCGTGGGGACCGTTAAAAGTTTAAAAATGCATGGGAACTAGCCATGGACAAGCCCGTGAACTCTGCAGGGCAACCACAAACGTTAGTGGCTTGTAAATATGTTGGGTACCGTTACCGTTTCCGCAATGCCGCCTCCGGAGAGGCAGGTTGGAGGGAGGGCCCTGAGCAGAGCAGGCCAGGGCCCAGCCACCAAAGGGACCGGTGGCTACCCTCTGGAGGGAAGGACAGATCCCGCTCGGGTGACTTGTGCTGGACTGTGGGTCAAGGGGTGCTGCCTGGGTTTTAGGGGCAGCATCAGGGCCAGGTTGCTTGGGTGGGAGAGAGCGGAAACCGTGACCGTACACCGTTGAAACGTTAAAAGAAAATGTGCCTCCCGTCTTGGGAAGATTATTGAAAATGTTATGTTTGTTTAACCCTGTTATCCCCTTTTTACAGAAAAATAAAACCGGTGTAGGACGGCAGCCCGCGGACGGTCTGCATTTTGCTAAGGGGGAATGTGTCGCCCTGGGCAAGCCAGGGGACACAGATAACAACACCACTACACCCCACACTCCAGGTAGGCACACCTGCTAACCAGAAATCCTTGTTGCCTCCCTCCAGGAGTCTGTGATGCACACCAGGGGGTGGGCCAGGCGGTTGGCTCCGCCCACCAAGGAGCTCACAACTCTGGAGGCAGGAAGTTACCAGGCAGATTAGCCCAGGCAGGGCTTGAGTAAAGAAGCAGATTAGCCCGGGCAGGGGCTAGAGTAAACAGCAAGAAGTGAAAGTGAAGGAAAGGAAAGTGGAAAAGGAGGAAAGCAAGAAGTGGAGAGAGCGCAGAGAGTGCACAGAGCCTGAGAGCCCAGCTGTGTGTAGGGCTAGAACAGCAAGGTCAGCGACGGCGGTGACTGTCCGGAGGGGGACCGTTTGGAAGTTCCTGGAAGGACCCCGTTGGCTGTGTGCCCGGTGGTCTGGAGCAGTGTTCCGAAGGACAGTCAGCACCAGGGCAGGGGCCTCTCGGACCCCGGCAAGGCTAGGAGTCGCCCAATTTGCCGAATCCGTCAGTGAAGGGGACGCAGATCCCCCAGCAACAAAGTCCCGATTGACGGCAACAGCCCGACCATTACCGGGGAGACACCGCCACCGCCAAGGCACCAGTTTCCCCAGGGCCAGCGCCTGCGGGCAAAGTGTAGAGCTCCTCCGGCCCAGATTGCAGTCGGGGAGCGGTAACCGGAGGGAATCCACCGCTACCATCAGTCAAACAGGTGCAAGGAAGAGAGACGTCACCGTCACCTACCGGGAGTGCAGGTGCAACCGTCTGTGGGACCGTCCTACCAGCCGTTGGTTTACCGTACAAACTGTGTCCGTGTCTCAGGCTGAGTGAGTACCACAGTGCCGCAAGGCATAGAGCTGCCCCCGTGTCCCTGCGCCCTCCAGGCCCTACACTTCACATCTCTTCACCGGGCCCCGGGATCACCAACCCCTACCCACGGAGGGGCAACACAACACCTGGCTGCTCCCATCACCATCCCCGGGACCCTCACACTGAGCAGCGGTGGTGCCATCACCACAACCGTGGGTGGCGTCACGAACTATAATCCCAACAAACACCCCCCCCTTTTCACTCACGGGCGAGGAGCGTCGCTCGAGACACCCCGGGATCCGGCCCGCAGCTTGAGCCACCAGGAGCAACTGCCGGACCCGAGCAGAAGGGGTGAGCGCGGTGTGCTGACACCCTCCTCCCCGCCCGCGACAAAAGCAGCCTTATCTATCCATCCATCCGCACACACACATACTAGCCATCTCCTTTTCAGCTTTAGATTGCTGCACTGACCTTTGGTCACATGACATGATGTCACAAAGGTCCTGTTGCAGTGTTATCATTATATAAACCCTAGGGGCCCTGTGAAATTGCATAGTTTGCTCTTCCTTCCCCCTAATGTCAGTCCTACATACCAGCCTATCTCCTGTTCAGTTCTTTTAGACTTCTGCAAGTAAGAGACTTTTGGTCACAACCGTAAAGTCATCAAAGATCTTTAGACAGCCTGATCCTCGGAATACAACTGCTGGGGTCCCTAAAAGATTGGGGTTCTGAGAAATTGTGCAGCTTGACTTTCCCTACCAACTCTGACTGTAACGAGGGCTTATTTTTAGAGTAGGGCTTATATTTCAAGCATATTCCAAAAATCCTGTAAAATCATGCTAAGGCTTATTTTCTGGCTAGGTCTTATTTTTGGGGAAACATTGTAACTGACCGGCAATATTCCAACAGTGTATTGTGTTTAAAACTAGATGAGTTGCATTAATACATTTTCCCCTCTTTATTATAGACAGTTGGGTCCTGATATTAGGATACGCTGAGACCCTGCAGTATGCATAAGTGGAACAGCAGTTCCATGTCACTGATCTACCATCGGCTGCCATTAGATAAAAGCGAGAGAGAGTGTTGTAACAAGACTTTTCCTCTACCTAAAGCCATAGACATCATGGGAAATGCAGTCTACATTAGGAGAACCATATCAGAGGGAAGATGATATCAATATGGCAAATGAACAAGAAATAAAACATGAACACACACTACAGACAAGGCATTCCTGAAACCAGTGGTGTGCAGTGACTATATGGCCACTATGGAGCCCGTGAGTCGGGGGAGCTGTTGCCGGCAGATATTGATACAATTGAAAACAATGATGAAAGAGGTAAACATCCACTGACGCTCCTTCCATCATTGTCCTGCACTTTTGAGCTGTGAAATATCGGTGCAGAGTGATGAGGAGTAATGACTATTTTCCTTTTTTTCTCTCCATTTAATGAGTAGATTGTGGGGACCAGACCATCATACTGTTTGAGGGGGTGCATTATACTATACAGAAAGCAAGGTAGGGCCCATTATACTATATGAAGGACTGTGTGGAGCATATTATACTATATGGTGGGCAATGTGGGGCACATTTTACTATATGGAGGACTATGGATGCATTATACTCTATGGAGGGCAATGTGGGGTGCCTTATACTATATGGAGTACTATGTGGGGTGCATTATACTATATGGATTACTATGTGGGGTGCATTATACTATATGGAGAACTATGTGAGGTGCATTATACAATATGGAGAGCAATGTGTATTATACAATATGGAGTACTATGTGGGGTGCATTATACTATATGGAGAACTATGTGGGGTGCATTATAGCATTACACTATATGGAGGGGAATGTGTAGTATGCTATATAAAGTGTGTCGCCCTGGGCAAGCCAGGGGACACAGGTCATACACCACCACACCCTACATCCCAGGTAGGCACATCAAAGCTGAACCAAAAATCCTTGTTGCCTTCCTCCAGAGGCTGATGATTCACACCAGGGGGTGGGCCAGGCGGTTGGCTCCGCCCACCAAGGAGATCACAGCTCTGGAGACGGGAGAAACCAGGCAGTGGAGTCAGGGAGGAGGAAGTGGAAGGAGTGGAGGAGTAGCCCAGGCTGGGCTAAAGTAACCAGCAAGTGACAGTAAGAAAAGTAAAGTGGTAAAGGAGGAAAGCAAGAGTGGGGACAGAGAGAGAAAAGCCTGAAGGTCCAGCTGTGTGCAGGGCAGGTCAGCAAGGTCAGCAACGGCGGTGACTGTCTGGAGGGGGACCGTTTGGAAGTTCCTGGAAGGACCCCGTAGGCTGTGTGCCCGGTGGTCTGGAGCAGTGTTCCGAAGGACAGTCAGCACCAGGGCGGGGGCCTCTCGGACCCCGGCAAGGCTTGGAGTCGCCGTAAATTGCCGAATCCGTCAGTGAAGGGGACGTAGATCCCCCAACAACCAAGACCCGAGTGAAGGCAACAGCCCAACCTGTACAACAGAGACACCGCCGCCGGGGCACCAGTTTCTGAGGGCCAGCGCCTGCGGGCAAAGAGTAGAGCTCCTCCGGCCCAGCTTGAAGCCGGGGAGCGGGTTACCGGTGGGGACCCATCGCAACCAACAAGTACACAAGGTGCAAGGAAGAGGGACAT
Source organism: Anomaloglossus baeobatrachus (assembly GCF_048569485.1). Lineage (NCBI taxonomy): Eukaryota > Metazoa > Chordata > Amphibia > Anura > Aromobatidae > Anomaloglossus > Anomaloglossus baeobatrachus. The sequence continues at coordinate 82,958,896 of NC_134357.1, read as the reverse complement.
CACCGTCACCTACTGGGAAAGCAATTGCAGCCGTCCGTGGGACCGTCTTACCAGCCGTTTGGTTTACCGTACAAACTGTGTCAACGTCTCAGGCTGAGTGAGTACCACAGTGCCGCAAGGCACAGCGCTGCCCCCGCGTCCCTGCGCCCACCAGGCCCTGCACCTCCCAAGCCGTCACCGGGCCCCGGGATCACCGACCCCTACCCACGGAGGGGCAACACAACACCTGGCTGCTCCGCATCACCATCCCCGGGACCCCCGTATTGAGCAGCGGTGGTGAAATCACCACAACCGTGGGTGGCGTCACGGACTATAGACAATCCCCACACCCAACCAACCCCCTTTCACTCACGGGCGAGGAGCGCCGCTCGAGAACCCCCGGGATCCGGCATACAGCTCGAGCCACCACTGAGCAGCGGCCGCCGGACCCGAGCAGAAGGGGTGAGCGCGGTGTGCTGACACCCTCCTCCCCGCCCGCGACAACTTGGCGTCACGAACAGGATCTTACCGCTCTGCTGTCTGGTAGAGGTGCGCCTTGTTACCGCCGGAGGTATCCGGCAGAAAAATTTCAGAAGCCGCCATCTTTGGCGCGAAAAGTTCCCGCTCGAGCGTCTTCTCGAGCAGTAGAGGGGCGAAGGCCAAAACCCCGCCCCGAGGGAGGAGGGGCCGGAAAGAGCTAAGGGGGACGCGATGGCGGCTGGCCGCATGTAGCTGCGGCTATAAAAGCAGGGACGCCAGGACTCTGCAACATACCGTTCCTGGAAGCAGAAAAGAAGCCATCATGTGGATGCCGTCCCGCGACACCGTAGCCCCCGCGCCTGGAACCGCGGCGTGAGTGGAGATCCGGACCGCGCAGCTCTATCAAAGGCTGCAGGTGAAGATGCAGCTCCTCATGGAGGAGTGGGAGGCCGACATGGCGGACGTTGTAGCCACCGTGCGGAGACGCGAGGAGGAAGCGGAGAAAGGGAGGGTGAGTGACTCACGTCCCGATGCCCTGGAAGGGCCGGTCATCGCGGCTGCGGGGCCCGGTCCAAGCCCTCTCCCTTCGCTGCCTCCCTCGCCACCCGTCCCGGAGGCCGTGACCCCGCCACTAGGCCTGCTACCACCGCAACCGGTAGCAGTACCCAGCGTCCCCGCCCAGGCGGGCCAACCTGTAGCCGGAGCCCGCAGCAAGTCAGCGGTGTTGCCGTGGAAGACTCCGAAAATAGAACCGGAGGCATCCCCTGAGAAGTTCCCCGAGCCGGAGCCGATAGCCCGCTCCGAGCCGAAGGCCCGGCAGCGGAAAGCCCCTATGCCCATCCCCCACACCTCAGCTGAGGTAGCGCCGGGTTGTTGCTGCAAAGCGGCGCCCAAGGCCAAGACACCGCGGGACATGCCGCCCATGGTCCTGACAGTGGGCAACGTCCATGATGTCCCGCGGGGCCCGACCCGTGCGCCGGCGCTGGCAGCAGCGCCGTATTGGGATAGGGAGCCGGTACCGCTGGGCCTGGAGATCGCCGAGAGGGAGTGGAAGAAGGCCGAACTGGTGGCCAGAGCGATCCGGGAGAAAGAACACCTCCGGCAGGCAACCTCCCGTGCCCGAGGACCGTTGTACGTGGGGCAGGTGAGGCGGTTTGATGTCCGCCGGGGCTACGGGTTCATCTACGAGCCGGGCCTGGAGGCCGAAGTTTTTGTAGCCCGGCGGGATGTGAATGCCCACCTGCCTGAGGAGCATCCTGGCCGTAATCTGATGCCGGGTGATATCGTCCAGTACACTCGGTTCTTTGGGGAGCGAGGGTGGTTTGCGCTGGACGCTAGATTGAAGGGCAGCCCAGAGGCCCGAGCAAGCGCCGCGCCCCCTCCCTTGGAAGGAGCACTGGAGCCTGGAAGTCCGGAGTAGGGCAGCGGATGCCCGCAGCACCGTCCCCGTTGGGACCACCTGTTTGTTTGTTTGTTGGAAAAGTTTTGAAAAGTGAATGATAAGAAAAGATGATAACCGAAGTTTCACCTGATTCACCGTGTGATTTGCAACCGGCCGGAGCCGGCACCGTTGTCCCTGTGGGGACCGTTTAAAAATGCATGGGAACTATCCATGGACAAGCCCGTGAACTTGCAGGGCACCCACAAACGTTAGTGGCTTGTAAATATGTTGGTTACCGTTACCGTTTTCCGCAGTGCCGTCTCCGGAGAGGCAGGTTGGAGGGAGGGCCCTCAGCAGAGCAGGCTGGGGCCCAGCCACCAAAGGAACCGGTGGCTACCCTCTGGAGGGAAGGACAGATCCCGCTCGGGTACCGTGTGCTGGACTGTGGGTCAAGGGGTGCTGCCTGGGCTTTAGGGGCAGCATCAGGGCCAGGTTGCTTGGGTGGGAGAGAGTGGAAACCGTAACCGTAAACCGTTGCAACGTTAAAGAAAATGTGCCTCCCGTTTTGGGAAGAGTTATTGAAAATGTATTTTTGTTGATTTACCTTGTTATCCCTTTTTGCAGAAAAAATAAAACCGGTGTAGGACGGCAGCCCGCGGATGGTCTGCATTTTGCTAAGGGGGAATGTGTCGCCCTGGGCAAGCCAGGGGACACAGGTCATACACCACCACACCCTACATCCCAGGTAGGCACATCAAAGCTGAACCAAAAATCCTTGTTGCCTTCCTCCAGAGGCTGATGATTCACACCAGGGGGTGGGCCAGGCGGTTGGCTCCGCCCACCAAGGAGATTACAGCTCTGGAGGCGGGAGAAACCAGGCAGTGGAGTCAGGGAGGAGGAAGTGGAAGGAGTGGAGGAGTAGCCCAGGCTGGGCTAAAGTAAACAGCAAGTGACAGTAAGAAAAGTAAAGTGGTAAAGGAGGAAAGCAAGAGTGGGGACAGAGAGAGAAAAGCCTGAAGGTCCAGCTGTGTGCAGGGCAGGTCAGCAAGGTCAGCAACGGCGGTGACTGTCTGGAGGGGGACCGTTTGGAAGTTCCTGGAAGGACCCCGTAGGCTGTGTGCCCGGTGGTCTGGAGCTGTGTTCCGAAGGACAGTCAGCACCAGGGCGGGGGCCTCTCGGACCCTGGCAAGGCTTGGAGTCGCCGTAAATTGCCGAATCCGTCAGTGAAGGGGACATAGATCCCCCAACAACCAAGACCCGAGTGAAGGCAACAGCCCAACCTGTACAACAGAGACACCGCCGCCGCCGGGGCACCAGTTTCTGAGGGCCAGCGCCTGCGGGCAAAGAGTAGAGCTCCTCCGGCCCAGCTTGAAGCCGGGGAGCGGGTTACCGGTGGGGACCCATCGCAACCAACAAGTACACAAGGTGCAAGGAAGAGGGACATCACCGTCACCTACTGGGAAAGCAATTGCAGCCGTCCGTGGGACCGTCTTACCAGCCGTTTGGTTTACCGTACAAACTGTGTCAACGTCTCAGGCTGAGTGAGTACCACAGTGCCGCAAGGCACAGCGCTGCCCCCGCGTCCCTGCGCCCACCAGGCCCTGCACCTCCCAAGCCGTCACCGGGCCCCGGGATCACCGACCCCTACCCACGGAGGAGCAACACAACACCTGGCTGCTCCGCATCACCATCCCCGGGACCCCCGTATTGAGCAGCGGTGGTGAAATCACCACAACCGTGGGTGGCGTCACGGACTATAGACAATCCCCACACCCAACCAACCCCCTTTCACTCACGGGCGAGGAGCGCCGCTCGAGAACACCCGGGATCCGGCATACAGCTCGAGCCACCACTGAGCAGCGGCCGCCGGACCCGAGCAGAAGGGGTGAGCGCGGTGTGCTGACACCCTCCTCCCCGCCCGCGACATAAAGCACTATGTTGGGTGCATTATATTATATGGAGTACTTTGTTGGGGGCATTATACTATTTGGAGAAGTATGTGGGGTATGTTATAGCATTATATTATATGGATGGCAATGTGTGTTATACTATGTGGAGGGCTATATGGGGTGCATTATACTATATGGAGAACTATGTAGGGTGGATTATACAATAGGGAGAACTATGTGGGGTGCATTATACTATATGGAGGGCATTGTGAGGGTATTATACTATATGGAGTACTTGTTGGGGTTCATTATACTATATGGAGAACTAAGTGGGGTTCATTATACTATATGGAGAACTATGTGGGGTGCATTATACAATATGGAGGACTATGTGGGGTGCATTATACTATATGGAGGGCAATGTGATGGTATTATACTATATGGAGTAGTATGTGGGGTGCATTGCCTCCTTAACCCCTATTTAAAGATAACTTTACTATTGTACTACAAAATCACTTGACAGATTCCCTTTAAGGCTTTCGTATCAATTCCTGTAAAAAAAATAAATTATGTAAGCAACTTCCAAACCCCTGGTTTGCTATTTGACTTAATTGTTACCAGCACACACTCATTTGGAGTACAGATGATGGCAGTGAAAGTGTCAGGACCTGTCTCCTCTGAGTGTTCTGTATGTCATAATTTCCTACAGCAGTATGTTCGCAGAGTTAGCCAGAGACAGGTGCTGACCTTTTCAATACCATCATCTGTACTCCACATGAGAATGTTCTAATATAGATGTGACGCCCTGGGCAAGCCAGGGGTCACAGGTCATCACACCACCACACCCTACACCCCAGTTAGGAACACCTAGGCTACCAAAATCCTTGTTGCCTTCCTCCAGGGGCTGATGTTCACACCAGGGGGTGGGCCAGGCGGTTGGCTCCGCCCACCGAGGAGTTCACAACCCTGGAGGCGGGAGAACCAGGCAGTCGAGCTAGGAAAGTGAAAGTAGAAGGAAGTGGTAGAGGAGCTAAAGAGAAAAGCTGAAGTGACAGGAAAGTGAGAGTAGTAAAGCCTGAAGTTTGTCCGGGTGTGTGCCCCGGACAGTGACAGCAAGGTCAGCAGACGGCGGTGATAGTCTGCAGGGGGACTGCTCGGAGGTTGCTGGAAGGACCGCGGACGGGTGGTGACCCGGCGGTCTGGAGCAGTATACGAAGAACAGTCAGCACCAGGGCAGGGGCCTTTCGGATCCCGGCAAGGCAAGGAGTCGCCATAATTTGCCAAATCCGTCAGTGAAGGGGACGTCTGTCTCCTAACAACCAAGTCCTGATTGAAGGCAACAGTCCAACCGTAACGGAGAGACACCGCCACCGCCAGGGCACCAGTTTCTCAGGGCCAGCGCCTGCGGGCAAAGTAGGGCTCCTCCGGCCCATATCCAAGCCGGGGAGCGGGTTACCAGTGGGAACCCATCGCAACCATTATCATCATAGGTGCAGGACAGAGGGACCGTCACCGTCACCTACTGGGGAAAGCAAGTGCAGCCGTCCGTGGGAACCGTCTTTCCAGCCGTGTGTTTTACCGAGAACTGTGTCATCGTCTCAGGCTGAGTGAGTACCACAGTGCCACAAGGCACAGCGCTGCCCCCGCGTCCCTGCGCCCACCAAGCCCTGCATCTCCCACCTCATCACTGGGCCCCGGGATCACCAACCCCTACCCACGGAGGGGCAACACAACAACTGGCTGCTCCATACCATCCCTCCCGGGATCCCCATACAGAGCAGCGGTGGTGTCAACAAATCACCACAACCGTGGGTGGCGTCACGGACAATAAACAATCCCCACACCCAAAAACCCCCTTTCACTCACGGGCGAGGAGCGCCGCTCGAGTCCCCGGGATCCGGCCCATCGCTCGAGCCACCGAGCAGCGGCAGGCCGCAGCAGCCGCGGCAGCCGGACCCGAGTAGCAGTGGGAGAGCGCGGCGTACCCTCCTCCGCCCGCGACATAGACACCTGAGGCCAAATAGAGAAAAGGGAAGCAGGAGTTCATTAGTCACTTACAAGCCTTTTTTACAGGAGTGATTTGAAAAGTTGCATAGTTCCCCATTCTGAATACAATTATTAAAAAACACACAATTTTGTGAGTCTAGTTATTTTTCAACATCACTTAACACTGTTGTAGAGATCAATTTTAGTAGCCAATCAACACCTCTATTACAACGTTTATTACAAAGTTAGAGGTAGAGAACAGGATCACACCATTTTGGTAATTTAAAGTGCTTGAAAAATCCTTCAAATCCAAAAAACGTGGCCCTGATCCCCGAATATATTATATCAGAAGAAATTTTATTCGGCTACTATAAAATATTACATGCATGTTATTTTACCTGAAGAAGGCTATCTTTTTTTAAGATTTTTAGCCGAAACGCGTTGTAATATTTTATGTAATATTTTATAGTAGCCGAATAAAATTCCTTCTGATATAATACATTTGGGGATCAGCTACGTATTTTGGATTTGAAGGATTTTTCAAGCACTTCAATTTACTGGTTTCCTGTGAAGGTGATTCAGTGTATCAAATCCTAGTGAGCAGCAGATCAGCACAGAGATTGTGGAGATTGATCCTAAAGGGATCTATGGGTTTGACCTAACTTGAAACAAGGTGAGTGCAATTTATGCACATTTCTTAATCATTTTTTATGCACTTGAACTACTACATTTAGAGTGGCGCCACGTGAGTCCCTTTTTATTTTAAACCCCTCAAGGTTTACCCTCGTATTTACCATTTTGGTAATAGAGAACCTGGACTTCTGAACTCGAAGCACTTTTATCACAGCTAATTCCGCACGTCACAGACCATGCCAGGTACACTCATTGTAGTAGATATTCTCACTGAGGTTTCTATTGCCATGGTGCTGTAAAAGAAATCTTTAAAATTATGTTCACAGCTCCAAACAGCGGAGACAAGATACCTCCTCTATAATGACGCAAAAAAAAAAAAAAATATCGTATATACTGTACATACAGCAATTATGTTAACTGGTTAGTGAAATGTATTACGTATCAGTATAAAATTGTAATAAAAAAAAGTGATACATTGCTTTTTATGCAGAATGATTTAGGCTATATTTGCTTGGCTTTTTCTTTAAGAATACAGCTTTGTTTTCTGGATGTATGTTGTGATTTGTCTCATCAATTCTACTCTTATCTAAGCATGCTCACATCATCTCTCTGTTCCAACTTCTGCATTAGCTTTTCTTTGTTTTTCCTGGCATTAAACTAAGCAAACATTCAGCTCATGTTGGGTTTGCAATATGTATAGATTGCTGGCAATTCAAAGAGAATGCAGCACTGAATAAAGTCAGAAAGTTCCGTCTTGTCTGCATCATCTTAAATCTTCTCGGTCTCTGCCTTTCTTTAGTTTTTAGTCACTTTGATGAGTTTGACAACTCATCAGAATGATGCAGGTTTATATTCCTTTATTTTGGAAATTCTCAGAAACTTACGAAAACCTTAAGTGGGCTTTACATGCAACGACATTGCTAACGAGATGTCCTTGGGGGTCACGGAATTCGTGACGCACATCCGGCCTCGTTAGCGACGTCGGGGGCAGGAAGGGACAATATTTACAGACCCAATAGTTTTTGGGTTGGCCTGCTAGTTCTCGGCCTTGTTCATGGCAGTCGCTCATGTTAAACAGGGGCAAGGTGACAAAGGGTGACAAAGGTGAAAGCACAAGTCCCAACGGGGACGGGCGCTTCATAGCCAACGGCTACCACAAACACTGTAGGTCCCAATGGGGACTTGCTGATGGGTGAAACTCTGCTGCCGAAGCAGCCTCTTCCAGCCACTTTCCCCAGTCCACAACAGGGCAGCACGGGTCCCCAATGCCATGCTCACTCACGGTGGCACTGTCCAGAAAGACCCCGTCTTCCACTGCCTGCGGCGCAGGTACGGTGGGCCGGGCTCCACTTGAAGAACTGTCCTCGCTCCTCTAACACCCCGCCTTCCTCCACCAGGGATTCCGACCTCCTGGTGGCGCCCACCGGGGCCCCGACCCCGGCGGCGATTAACAAGTGGGGCAGGGGCCGGCTCCTTCCACCCGGCGCACCAGATGGTGCCACCCGGAACATGGGGGCATTCAACAACGGAAGCAGGTTGCGGGGAACAGGCCCTTTTAAACTTCCAACTTTAAAACAATGAACGGTTAACTTCAGGGATCATGTCGGGAGGTGGCTACCACCGCAAGGAGGTCGGCTCGGCCAACGGTCGGACGATCCACCGGGTTCCCCATCCATGTGCAGTGGGTGCCAGAGCTGTACACGGTTAATGGGAACGGCGGCAGGAGTAGCGCACTCGGGACCTCTTCCTCCATCAGCTGCATCACCTCAGGTCCACCCGCCGCGGCGATGCCGGGTCCCAGTTCCCACTTGATCAGGGCGGGTTCGGGAATCTGCGTGGCTTGATCTCGGCGCTGCACGACGGTGGCGGCCCCTTGTTCCCGGGCCCACACCACAGCAACCATCCTGCGGACCTCCGCCTTCCAATCAAGTAGCTGCTGCAGGCTCTGCGCCCTCACCTTCATACAGAACCGGCCCAGCTCCCGCTCCAACCAAGCAGCGGTCCCGGCGGGGAGCTCACCCGGGCCGCAGTCCTCAACGGCTACCCCTCCTCTGCTTCTTCCGGGCCCCGTCGCTCCAGCGACGGGCACCCCTCCGCTCCCGTCCTGGAACGCCGACATTCTTCCATCCGTCCCCCCTTGGTTCTCTCTGGCACTGCCTTCTTTTGGGGGCGGGGTCTCACTTTCACGCCTTTACTGCTCGGGGAAGACGACTCGAGCGGGAACACTTCATGCCCAAGATGGCGGATCTTCAAATTTTTCAGCGGGACGCCGCTGATGGGAACTACAAGGCGCACTTCTATGGGTGAGTAGACTGAATTGATCCTGTTCGTGACGCCAGGAGAGTCGAGGTGTACCGCCCCGCGGCCTCGGCTGCGACCGCCGAGCTGCTTGGATCCGTGGTCGTTCTGCAGTCGGTGGCTCGAGCCTCTCACGGACCTGGGGGTCACTTTTCTCTGTAAGGGAGGCTGGCGCTACACGCCGGGGGATGCGGGGATTTCGGGTGTCGGGGTGATTGCTCGTGACGCCACCCACGGGTCGTGGTGATGGTGGACACCAACACTGCGGTAGAGGTGAGGGACTCCCGGGAGCGGTGTCAGGGCGCAGCTTTGGTGTTAACCCCTCCGTGGGTAGGGGCGGTGTGTCCTGGGGCCCGGTTGCGGGGAACTGGTGCAGGGCGCAATGCTGCGGTGCGTTGCCGGATGGCACTGTTGTACTCACGATTAAGTCACACAGAGTCACTGGTAAACCAAACGTGGAGATAGACGGGAGGCCCACAGCCAGTTGCAGTCCACTAGACGGGTTGGCAGAGTCCACCTTTCTCCTGCACCTAAGTGTAAATGGACCACGGTGCCTAAGCATGGGTGGTCCGCTCCCCGGCGGGTGTGTCGAAGGAGCTCCTTTGCCCGCAGGCGCTGGCCCTTGGATCTCTGGCCTCTGGCGGTGGCTACTATCTGGTCGGGTTGGGCTGTTGCCTTCAATCGGGACTTTGGTGGGAAAGAATCCCAGGAGGTCCAGATCCTCAATCAGTGAATTTGACTATGGTGGTGGCCTACGGCCTAGTCAGGGTCTGAGTACCCGTCCTGGTGCTCCGGTATACTGTTGGCTCCCCGGTTCAATTCCAGCGGGCTCCAACCCTGTGGTGGAGGGGGGGTGGTGTAGTGACCTGTGACCCCTGGGGTGTCCAGGGCGCCACATAGTAATGTCCCATATCCTGTACTAATGTCCCCCCATCCTGGGCCCCTTGGAGATATACACTAGCATGAAAACGTTTGGGCACCCCTGACCAAAATGACTGCTATTGTGAACAGTTAAGAAAATTGAAGGTGAAATGATCTCTAAACGGCATAAAGTTAAAGATGACACATTTCCTTTATATTTTAGGCAAACAAATATATATATATTTATATATATATATATTTTCATTAGAAAATGTTTAAGAGGGTGAGTGTGATGAGTAGTTCTGGCCATCCAGGGGGCTAATCTTAGTAGAGGTACACAACATTAAGCCACATGTTTGGTGAGTGAGTTGGTGCTGTGAGGTGGAGGGGTTAGGATCTGTTGCTGCAGCCAGGACCTGGTGCCCATGGAATGGACTATAGAGATTATAGCTGGAAATGTTGCACCCCTTAACCCATCAGGGCACTACTAGGTACTGTATCCTGACCAAGATGCAGGGCCTACCCCCAGGGACCGGGAAGACCAGTGTCGGTACCACCAAAATGCATAACATCCCCAGTTTCCCATTCCCCATTAGGGATGACTGACTAGTCTGGGACCCAATGGATGGCCTCCCAGAGGTGGAGCCAGTCCAGTCGACTAGACAATCCGATGGGAGGGGACAGACAGACAGAGTCCGGTAGTGATAGTTGAAGGGGACGGACGTGTTTCCAGACGGGGTCGTGCAACAGTGACCTAGGAAGCAAAGGAGAGTGGTTGCCAGGGAGGGTACAGCCAGGTACCTCTGGAACTAGAGCACCGATGGGGCACAGGGACCTAGGTCAGGTGACAGCTTCAGGCAACCTGACAAACAGCTGCACAGTGAGGGGTCCTTCATGGACCTCACTGACCCAAGAATCCGGGGGCATCAGCAGTAAAGATTGAGCCAGGGACCGGAACAGAACACCGGCCCTACAGGGTTCGCACTGCCCAGCGTACGGACGAGAGACTGCCGACAGACAGTAAGGGACCCACAAATGCTCCAAACTATGGGGTCCCACCAACCAGTGAGAGGTGCCGGGGAAAGAGACTACCAGGTCACCACACCAGCACTGGGACAAAAGGGACCAGGGGTCTGAACCAGTGTCCGCAGTGCCACAGCTCAACATCACTGTGAGTAAAACAGAAGTTGCACTGCATCCCCATCATGTGGTCTCCCTTCTTTGTGCGCCAGATCCCACCATTCACTCCCTGGGGCCTGGCCCTACTTGCGGAGGGCCTAACATCCAGGCTGCCACCACTATCAGCCCAAGTGGTAACAGACTCTGCAGCGACGGTTCCATCACCATAACCACAACCCGCAAGTGGCGGCACGATACAAACTCTTTCAATACCCCTGTATATAGTCCCTTTTAAAAAGCATGCCCATGGTCACAGAACCAGGCATCGGCCATTACACAACCGTGACACAGCATCCCCATACATATATGGCCCGGGACTGAGTATCCCATAGCCCTGGGCGACACAGAAACACACGCTACAGTCGTGATATCCATCATCTGAAAGAGCATAAGGACTATTGTTGGTGGCTGGAGCTTGATACACGTGTTACAGTTGTGATATCCATTGTCTGAAGGAACATAAAAACTATTGTTGCCTGCTGCAGCTGGATACAAGCGCAACGGTTGTGATACCCATCATCTGAAAGACCATAATGATTATTTTGCCTGCTGGAGCTGGACACAAGTGTGACGCTCTGGCAAAACCCGGTAGTCACACAAATAGGCCCCCGCATAACACCATCCCACACAGGGTTACATACAGCCGACCTGAAACCCTAGTCACCCCCCCCCAAAAGGCACACCAGTGGGCGGAACCAGGTGGATGGAGAACGCCCACCTAGGGGCCTGGAGAACCTGGGGCGGGAAAAGCAGTAGTCTAAGTCAGAGAGTCTAAGTCTGAAGTTCAGGAGGAGAGGAGTGGAGTAGTGAGGAGCTGAAGCTCAAGTTCAGAAAGGAAAGGCTTCGGGGTTGGAGCCCCGGCGTACTGGCTAGGTGCCAGATGGTGTCTGTGTCTGACAGGAGACGGGAAGACGGCTGCCGGAGATCCGAGGTGGACCGGGACAGGGTTGGAGCCCGCCGCTACAGACACCGGAGAACCGACCCGGAAACCGTGCACTGAGGTGGTACTTAGACCCTGAAACCAGGACCGGAACCAACGGCCTAGCTAATTAACCAATTGAGGGCAGGATTATAGGTCCTGTCCCAACCAAAGTCCCAAAAGCAGACAACAGCCCACCACGGGGGATAGGGCATCCGCCAGGGCCCGGTAGATCCCACGGGCCAGCGTCAGCGGGCACGGATCCCAACAAAAGGACCCGGAGCGGACTCCCGTGTTTCACACCGGGAAGTCCATCACACAAAACACAGAGTGCAGAGGAAAGTGACACAGACCATCAGCCCGGTTGTGGGACCAGATACACCCGACCACGGCGGCCGGCCACCAGCACCTTGGTTTACCATTGGACTTGTGTGATTCATTTAATCGTGAGTAAAGTAACATCCTCCGGTCTGACCGGGCGCGCCGGCCCCTGCAGTCACCATCCTCGGCATAGATACACTGGGCCCCGGGGCTTCCATCCCTACTCACAGAGGGGTTAACATCCAGCTGCCATCCCATCACCCCCCGGGTGCCCCACAACAGCAGCGGTGGTGTCACACTTCACCACACACCGTGGGTAGCGTCACAAACAGTTTACGGCAAATCCCGTCCAAATACGTCCCCTTTTATTTGAAGTGTCCATGCGACCCTAGGGTCCGGTAGAATCCCTCGAGCCACACTGTGGATCCAGATCTGAGCAGCCTGGCAGCTGGCACGGGGCGGCACACAAGCGCTGCAGGCGTGATATCAATTGTCTGGAGACACATAAGGACTGTTGTTGCTGGCTTGAGCTGGATACACATGCTACGGTTGTGGCATCAATTGTCTGGAGGATCATAGGCTGTAACTGCAGACTATACCGGAGGGAGACACAAAAGCTGTGGGCCAACAAAAGTTGGGAGACGGTAGGTATTGCCTATTACTATGGACTGGGGATGACTCATTTTGACCATCTACTTAGAGTTGCTGTGAGACTGTGGACATAGGAAATAAAAATAATTGCATTGTTAACCGGCCTAGAGGATTAATACAACCCACAACCCCGGATCCTCAAACTATAACACTTCTATTTTTTTTTTTAAAGCATTCTTACTTTGAGGTAATTTTTTCACACTGGCTTGAAACTGTTGCACAATACTGTATGTATACAGTGTGTCCACCCATATCCTGTCCACCGCCATTAACTTGACAATGGCGGCAGCTATAGGCATAGAAGTGGTGTCTAGATATAGTAAAGTAGCCATTCGCTATGTGACGTCCTGGCTTATCAGGTCGTCACAGGGTATTGTGCAACCTACCTTTCTGTGCAATATCCACCTCCTCCTTCGTAACGGGTCCCTAACCAAATGGTGTTGCCAAAGACCAGCTAATCAAAATCCTAGGAACAATCTGCACCACACCCACCAGACACACCAGTGGACGGCCTGAGTGGAATAGGGTCGTCCACTTGGAGGGTTGGTTAAGGGGAGGTCAGAAGTGTCAGGAGAAGGGCAGTTGAAGTTGGAGTTGAAAGTGAGAGGAGGTCAGGAGCTGGGCTCCTTGAAGTACTAGGTAGCAGACAGTCTGGGCCTGGTAGAAGCTGGACCCCTGGTCGCAGGGGATCGTGACTAGGGACACGGCATTGTCGGGGAGGACAGCCGGCGGCCTTGTACCATCACCGGGCTGGGACCAGGGCACGACGGGGTACGTGGACCCCAGATCAGGGAGTAGCTTCAAGAAACCTGACAATTCACCCGACGAGAACGGAGCCTTCAAGATCCTTTCTCCACCCGCTCCAAAATCGGGGTACTAGCGCAACGAGAGGGATAGGACTTTCCACAAATTCGGTCCAATAAATTCCAAGCGTGAACCCTGAGAGCAAGCTCCCTCAGTTAGCCATACTGGGGAGCAGGACCCGACTAGTTTCAGGCTTCAGGGACCAACCAGAGAGAAACAAGGTGCCAAGGGAAAGGTCACGGATCAACAGGCAACACCAACGGAAACGGGACCCAGGTGTGCTCCCCCTCAGCGGCAGCGGTGTCCAGAACTTTAGTTTACTACAGTTGTCGGTGTCAGCGTTACTGGACTGAGTGAGTACGCAAGTGACCCATAGTTCCTCAACGGCATCCCCCTGTCACCCTCACCGAGTCCCGGGGCATTCCCCCTACCCGTGGAGGGGTTAAACACCTGGCTGCCCGCTCCATCACCAACGAGCACTCCCAGACGCAGTGGTGGTACTCCACCTTACCACAAACCATGGGTGGCGTCACGAACTATTCCATACGGTACCCCCTGTAAATACCCCCCTTTTTCTATTCGAGTGACCATGAGACCCCCGGGTCAGGACGCCCCTCGAGCCACCGTGGATCTGGATCTGAGCAGCCCAGCTGCTGGCACGGGGGCGGTACAGCTGCCCAATGAAACCACCTATAGCGCCACCTGGTGGAAAACAACGGATTTAGCATTTTTATCTCGAAACCGAAACGAGATAGAGAAAAAAAGTGAGTTAAAAAATTGTAGGGCATCATCAATTCAATAAGAATTGACACCTTGCATACAGAAATGCTACGATATGAAACCCATGACCCCCCCAAAACATTGAATGCTGGTCACGCATATGGCGCTCATTTAACTTTGATGCTCAAAGTGGCCACCGTCAGCTGCAATGCACATCTGCACTCTGGACAGCATACTGTATCTTGCTGCACGTTGTGCAATATGGTAGGTGACACGTTTGCACAAGCATCTGTGATACGTCGTCATAGGTCCTGCAATGTTGATGGAGGGGTCGCATACACCTGCTGTTTGATGTGACCTCACAGAAAGAAGTCCAATGGGGTCAGGTCAGGTGAGTGTGAAGGTCACTCCATGCAGCCACCATACCCAATGACTTGTAGAAAGGTCTCCATGAGGTATGGCTTCACGTTCGCATCCTTGTGAGTTTTACACGTTCTAATCATAGCATTTCTGTATGCAAGGTGTCGATTCGTATTGAATTGATGATGTCTTACAACTTTGCAATTCACTTTTTTTCCTCCATCTCGTTCCGTTTTCGAGATAAAAATGTTGTTGTTTTCCACCAGGTGGTGCTATAGGTGGTTTCATTGCGTAGCGCATGGCTACTTTACTATACCTAGACAACACTTCTATTCCTATAGCTGCCGCCGTTCTCAAGTTAATGGCGGTGGACAGGATATGGGTGGACACAGTGTATGTAGTTACACACAGTACTGGTCAAAAGTTCAGACATACCTGTTCATGCAATGGTTTTCCTTATTCTTATTATGATTTGCACATTGTAGATTCAGACTGAAGTCAACAAAACCACAGAGCAACACTTATGGAAACAAGTAGTAAAGAAATATATTTGGGGGGAAAAAAAAACCCAGAATGTATTAAACCTTATATTGCCCTCCATCCCTTTTACTCTGATTACAGCTTTACACACTTTTGGCATTCTCTTGAAGGGATTATCTGGGTCTTTTCTTATTTAGAGACAGTTTGATGGTTCCTTGTTCTGATGAAGGGGATAGTCGGTCCCTGAAACGCGTTGACCTGACCTATATTATAAATAAAGAAATGTAATAATCAACATCTGTCATCTGATGATAGAGCGGCATATTAGCAGCATATTAGCCATCTCCCTCCTGATTACATGTGGCTATGATATTTCCTTGCGCAGAACGGCAATCAACAGGTGTATTTTGCAAAGGCAGCATCGGTATACTTTTGACAGGTACAGTATATTTGAATTGTATTAGATGGATTTTGGTCCTGTATTTTTCTGTACTTGTCCAATGTTCGGAGCTGTGTAGTTGTTCTGCTCTATAAAGTCTTGACTCTAGTATTATGGTTAGACATTTCTGGATTTTTACTATTTGCTCCTTTTTATGTGCAGTGGTGTAATTGGAAAAGATAAAGATGGATTTTCTTATACTCCTTCCGCCCTATTACAGTTCAATAGCCATTATTAGCAGAGCACTGGATTTCGGTTTTGCTGCAAAGCGCACTTAACACCGGGAATGTCATTACACAGATAAAGACACATAATACACATATAGGGCGAAAAGTTGGACAAGTGAAACCCATTTGGTATTCCATAGGTCATGGGAGAGCTATGCGACTGCAATTATTTTTTCACCTACCTTCCTTATGCCATCCATATGCAATCCATTTTTTTTAGCAACCATTATTCATTTACAGTCATTTACAGGACCATCAACAGTGTTCAATGATATAGAATGGTAATGTATCTGTAAAAAAAACAGGTGTCACTAAAATGGTCCATGTAGCATCCAATAATTTTTTTATTTTTCCCAGACCCATAGGCTGGGGACCACATGAGCTTATAAGAAATCTGACCAATTTTCATCTATAAAACCAGGACGAGTTTCAAATGGAACATAAATAGCAATCCGTTAACGGATCCGCTTTAGGTCCCCTTCACACGTCAGTTTTCATACATACTGGAGACACTGACATACGCAGACGCATTAAAATCAATGGATATGCACACACATCCATATTTTCTCATGGACATGTGTCCGTGTGGTGCACATGTGAGTCTGTGTGTTCCAAAAGGAGACAAGTCCATTTTTCTCTGGCAGTATGGGTGGGACACGGACCACACACTGATGGGATTCATGTGATATCAGTGTGACACGTACCGGACAAAACACTGTGTCTTTGAAATAAAATTATTTTCTATACTCATCTGTCTCTAGGGCTCCTGTCTTCGGCACTGCTGTCACTTGCTTCCGGTCCCGCTCATTATGCTTCTGAATATTCACTCCACCGCGGACCCAGAAGCAGCAGCAGTATCGGAAACAGCAGCACCATGGACAGGTAAGTATAGAAGTTCATGCTGTCATGCTATCTGGATGTCAGATGGATAGCACAGGGACAGCACATACGTGCCAAACTCACGGCACATTGATGGACCATACGCACCTTCAACACGGCCGTGGAACACACAAATGTTTTTCACAGACGTGTGAATGGGGCCTTACATAGACTCCAATGTTAAAAACAAAAAAAAAGATAAATAATGATTTTTAGGCCCCTTTCACACGTCAGTGATTCTGGTACGTTTGTGCTTTTTTTAAAACGTACCAGAATCCCTGACATACGCAGACCCATTATAATGAATGGGTCTGCTCACACATCAGTGATTTTTCACTGCACGTGTCTCCGTGCGGCGTACCCGCATGTGCGTGATTGCCGCATGGAGACATGTCCATTTTTTTCTGGCATCACTGATGTCCCACGGACCACGCAGTGGTGTGGTCTGTGAAACACGTGCCAGAAAAAACGTGCTTTTAAAATAAAAAACATTTTAACTCACCCGGCGTCCAGCGATGTCCTCTGTAGCCCGTTCTCCCTGCTGCTTCTGAGCCGGCTCATTATTGTCGCGCATATTCATTATGCGCGACACAGCCGACCCGGAAGCAGCTGCTGCGGGGGTCACCGCCGGCCAGATGCTGCACCGCGGGAGCGGTCAGCACCATGGACAGCGGGAGCGCGCACAGGTGAGTTGTTTTCTAAGTGCAATCACGGGCCACAGAGAACGGAGCCCGGATTGCACTTAGACAACCCACGTGTGCCGTGAATCACGGCACACGCAGGGACATGTGCGTGTTTTACACGCCAGTGAAAAACGTCACTGTTTTTCACTGACGTGTGAAACAGGCCTAAAAGAAATAAAAAAAGTTGTGTCTGTACAACTTTTTTCCAAAAGACAGCTGTTGGATATATACTGAAGGCTGATTACTGGACTCGTGGACTTAGCCTTACTGTGTCCTATGCTGCAGAATGGTAATGTAGCCATAAAAATTGGACACCATATGGATCTTTGTGGTGTCTGATTTTTTTTTCTTGCTCCCATAGACTTGCATTGGTAAGGGTCATCTGATTTACGCATCCACTTGTAGCATGCTACCACTTTTTTCTCATCCGAAATCTGGATGCGAAAAAAATGCTGATCTGCTCTGCCTCATTGACTAAAATTGGTGCGAGTGCAGTGTGAGATTTTCTTGTATCACACTCGTCCGATTCATACGTTCACGTGAGTAAGGCCATAGACTTGAATATGTGAGTCTCGTCCACTTTACGCTTCCACTTGTAGCATGCTGCAATTTTTTCTTCACACCAAATACATCTGAGAAAAGAAATCGTAGATCTGCCCTATCCCTTTTTCCATTTGATTGAACTAGACCGATTTATACACATGTGAGCGAACCCATCATGCACGGAAGTTGAGAAAGTTACACAAAACTGCAGCTTCATAGCGTCATTTATGTTGGAATGTAAGTGAACATTTTAGTTTCTATGAAAAGCTACTTTTAATCTGTTGTAATGTTTTTATCATTTTATCTAGCAGCATTTGCTTTCAGGCCCCTGGCATCTCTGTGCCAATGACTTTATAACAAACTTTTACAAGATAAATAAAAGAGTACCTGTCACTTCCAACTTTTTTGATAAATCACTGAATAGTATTGAACATAATTCTTATAATAACTCAAAATCGGCCAAATGCATAACCAGCAAGATATTAGTAACAGCTATGGCTGCCACTAGTTTGCCAATGTAACCGCAATAAAACTATTGTTGTACATTGATGATATGTTAAGCAAAATGGATTTTAGGTGTTTGGCTGATTTGGAGCGATAGACTGAGGATCCATCAGCACTATTTCATAATGTAAAGACATAGCTGTAATAGCCGTGTAATATTGATTACATTCATACTTTTGGTGAAAAATCTGCTTCTGCAAATTAGATCTCGGTGCAAAAGGGTGGGACTGTGCACTGGGTCTTCTCCTCCCTGTCTGTGATTCCCCAGCTACTCTGCCTGCCTCTTGTCTTTGAATGACAGGTAATTGCTGATATTTCACACAGAGAAGGCTGATTCACAGACTGGAAGCAGAGGGGCCGGAGAATCACAGACAGGGAGGAGAAGATACGGTATATTTTAACAAATAAAAAAAATTCCTAAAATGTACAATTTTATTTGTGATACTTAAACACTAAGTGAATGTATAAAGAAAAAACACTCCAGAAAAATGGAACCGTAAGGATTGAGAGGTAAAATGAGCAAGGGTATAATGATGTACCTAAGAGGGCCCTGCTATTAGCCCTAAGGTCTCACCCTACATTGCCGCAGAGGTCGGGACCCTAATAAAGTGCAAATGGCACCTCTGCTCACCAAAGACTCTCCCTCTGAGACCCTAAAATGAGCCCTACTACCACCAATGTCATCCACAAATACTAAATGTGACCAAAGGTACAAACAACCACGCTCAAAAAGTGATAACGCATATATCCACTAGCAACAAAAGGGAGGAGAAGACTCAGTGTACAGTCCGGCCCGTGTGCATTGAAATCTAACCAGCAGAAAACTTCAAATGCTAATTAAAGAAGAACCATAAAGCAAATTTCTTCACCAAAGGCATCAATATAATCAATATTAAAGCATCATTACAGCCATTACAAAATCATATTGATAGGTTTCGCTATAATTCTGTGACCCCAAAAATTATCTGGTATCACAAGGGAAATTAACTGTCAAGTGTCACATTCTAACTCCAGCAATACGTAGGCCAAAAATTACATAATTCATCTACCGGGATCCCCCAACACCATCTTTACCTTCCCTTCCCTAAATTCATTACAGTGTTCATTTTCCCTGTAGTGCCCATCAGGATTTTGTTTCTTAACACATCCCATTGTGAAACTTATTATTTCAAGATCTATTGATTAAAATGAACATTTTCAGTGTTAAAACTCCTTTAAAATCAAAACTAGCTGCATTCTATAAAATGTATAATGTGTTTTACTTCGTACATAATTTGTATGAGAAGGTTAATAAAACAATATACCAACTATGTTATGTCATTTGAAGGGATTGTCCAGCCCAGTGCAAATTTTTCCAGTAGGCACTGCAGCTAGCTGCATCCTAGAAGATTGACCACCAACTCTCAAGGACAGGACTACGGATAATAGTAATATCAGACCATAGTAGTGAAGGTAAAGCTGGGTTCACACTAAGCGACAGCGACGTCGCTGTTACGTCACCATTTTCGGTGACGTAACAGCGACCTTGTAAGTCGCTGTTATGATCGCTGCTTAGCTGTCAAACACAGCAGAAGCAGCGATCATAACGTCGCTGTGCTACATGTGCAGAGAGCAGGGAGCCGCGCTTAGCGCTGGCTCCTTGCTCTCCTTGCTACAGTATACATCGGGTTAATTACCCGATGCGTACTGCAGCCACATGTGCACAGAGCAGGAGCCGGCGCTGGCAGCAAGGGCGGAGGCTGGTAACGAAGGTAAATATCGGGTAGCCAGGGAAAGGTCTTCCCTTGGTTACCCGATGTTTACGCTGGTTACAGCTTACCGCAGCTGCCAGTGCCGGCTCCTGCTCGCTTCATTTCGTCGCTCTCTCGCTGTCACACACAGCGATGTGTGTGTCACAGCGGGAGAGTGACGACCAAAAAATGAAGCTGGACATTCAGCAACGACCGGCGACCTCACAGCAGGGGCCAGGTCGTTGCTGGATGTCACACACAGCGACAGCGACGGGACATCGCTGCAACGTCACAGAAAATGGTGACGTAGCAGCGACGTCGTTGTCGTTGTCGCTGTGTGTGACACCAGCTTAAGACAGTGAGATAAGGAAACAAGAGCAAAGACATACGGTCCAGAAACCAGAAGAGTATGTGATACCAGGTGTAAAGGAAGATGAGCAAGTTGGGTCAATGGTACAATATGGAATCCATAGAATCTTGGAGTGGATTTTTCACTTCAAGTAAATTTACCATTTAAATTAATTGCTTCCGAAAGCCATACTATTCACTACTCTGACAAAAAGTACGGATTTCGGGTTACTCGCTAATTAGCGAGTATTTCCCATTCACTTACTTTGCGCCTGCTACTCGTAACGAATATGCGAGTAGCGGACAGTACTCGCTAACAGCATAGCGAGTACGAATAGTCAACTATTCGCTCAACACTATTAAAGAGTTATTCCCATCTGAGATTTCAATGGTGTAAATAGGAAGAACTCAGTTCAGGCAAACACAATAGGCACCGCTATAGAAATAGCTAAGTGTAGCTGATGTACTGTTTCTGTAATTTCCCAAAAATTTAATTGGAGCTATGGAAATGTCGCGGGCGGCGGGGCGCTGCGCTCGCTAACGCTCGGGTCCGGCGCTCCTGCTGCTCGGTGGCTCGAGTGGTGGGCGGGATCCGGGGACTCGAGCGGCGCTCCTCGCCTGTGAGTGAAAGGGGTGGTTTGGTTTGGGGATTTGGTCCGTGATGCCACCCACGGGTTGTGGTGAAGGTGGGCACCACCGCTGCTGATGACGGGGATCCCGGGAGCGATGGTAGGGAGCAGCTGGGATGTTGTTTTCCCCCTCCGTGGGTAGGGGTTGGTGGTCCCGGGGCCCGGTGGTGTGATGGGGAGGCAGGGCTGGTGAGGTGCAGGGTCGCAGGGACAGCGCAGCGTGGTGCTGGATGGCACTGGTGTACTCACTCAGCAACAGATGCACGCAAAGTCTCTGGTAAACCAAACGGCTGGATGGACGGGTCCCGCAGCTGGCTGCTGTGGCTTCTCCCGGATGGTTGGCGGTGGCTGCCTTTCCCTGCACCTTTGTGTATGTTCGCCTCCGATGGCTTCCCACCAGTAACCCGCTCCCCAGCGTATATGTGCCGGAGGAGCCCTTTTGCCCGCAGGCTCTGGCCCTTGGAATTCTAGCTTTGGTGGTAGCTTTATTTCCTTTTGCTGGTCGGACGGTTGCCTTTTATCGGGTCTTGGCTGCTAGGAAACCCCTGGGGTTCCGGTCACTAACGGATTTGACTTTTGACGGCGGCTCCAAGCCTGGTCGGGGTCCGCAGGCCCTGCCTGTGTGTGCTGGCTTCACTTCGCTCCCCGGTTCGGTACCGGCGGGCCACTGCCCGACCCCGGTCCTACGGTTCTGCGTTGATTCTCCTCTTCTGCAGACGGCCACCACCGTCTTCCAACCTTGCTGTCAGTGCCTGGGCCACACACCCAGACACAGCCAGTGCAGCTCCTCCACTTTCTCCTACCACTCTCTACTCTCCACTTTCGCTATCTGCCTGGCTTTCCCACCTCCAGGACTGTGAACTCCTCCGTGGGAGGGGCCAACCGCCTGACTCCACCCCACCTGGTGTGGACATCAGCCCCTGGAGGGAGCCAACAAGGGTTTTGTGTTTGGCTGTTGTGCCTGTCTCGGGGTGGGGGTGTGTGTGTTGTAGTACCTGTGATGACCTGGCTAGTCCAGGGCGCCACAGAAACATTGCCAAATTGCTCCCAATTATTTCCATAGGGTTACTTACTGTTGACACTTGGAGAGCGTTATTCCTGTCTCAGACATGATAGACAAAGATGGAAATAGCCCTGATAATGATGGTGTCAGCATACTTTCACCACTATGGGGAATTGTGAGATTTTTCTTTAGTGAGAATATATTTTTTCAACTTGAAAAGGGTTTTTCACATTTGGAAGTTATCCCAAAACCTTGGATCAGGAATTCCAATTACTGGGGGTCCGACCAATGAGACCCCCCCCCGCAGATCTACAGAATTGCTAGCAGATTATGGCTGTATTATTTAACCACCATCATCTGCCTTTAGCAGTTATTTTTTTTCTATATAACAATCAAAACGCCGGGATTGAATTTTTTCAGCCACCGTAACAATAGAAAAAAAAATGCAATGAGGCAATCAAAACATCACATCTACCTTAAAATGGCATAGTTAAGAGCTATGGCTCAGGCCACAAATATATCATACATTTAGATTACCCAAAAATTGAAAAAATTATGGCTCTCAGAAAATGGAGAAACTAATATATATAGTTATTTGAGCAGTATATATATATATATTTATATATAATATATATTTTTTTTTTCACCGCTTAAATAAAGAAAAACTCTGCATGTTTGATATCGCCACAATTATAATAAAATTGCACTCAGGACCACGTTATTCACTGGGTCAGGCTGATCTGCGAGTTTTTCCTCCGCTGTTATCTGACTGAGAAATAGATTGTATCATGCTGCGTATGACCGTGTAAAACGGACAAGACGCGCCAAAGCAAGTCAATGGATGCCAGAAAAAAAAATAAAATATGGACATCACACGGACCATGCACGAGGCATCTGAATTTTATGGATACATTACCATTCTATAGCATGCAAATTGTCTCTTCTGGGAGCAAGGAGACAAACTCTGCTGCCATCTATTGGAAGTAGAGTTTGTCTCCTTCTTCCCTGAAGAGACAATCTGCATATTTCCCAGAGGAACATTGCAGCTATAAGACTCCTCACCACTGACAGCCAGATTGGTTTGTCAGCCTCTAGAAGGAGAAAAGTTTTCCCCTTAGACATTTTGTAGCAAAAACACTGGAAATGGTCCTGTAAAGTATTGGAGAATAATAGCTGCTTAGAAAAAAAGCGCATGTCATATGAATGTTAGACAGGGGGTGGGGGCCAAAAAAAAAATGTGCACGCTCGCATAGCACTTGCATGACATAGGCAATATCAAACGGGTTTCACTCATCCAACTTTTCAGGATGAAAATTGGTGCAATTTATTGTAGGTAAGTGGGAGCGCGGCCTAACCTGGAGGATGATATTTCCAGGTCACTTTTACTGTATAATGAAAGCTGTAAATAAAAATAAAACAACTGCAAAATTATGCTTTTTGTTACTGTTTCACCACATTTGAATTTTTTTCCTTTTGTGTCTATCTGTCACGCTCCAAGTAGGGGAGGTCCGGCGTGAGGCCAAAAACACAAGTAAACAGGGGAAGCACAATGACAAACTAGGAGTACATTTTAACACCGGTGGGCAATAGCGATAGTGTGAGGGAATATGGACACCTCCTCCACTTACCTGCCACTGTACCCTGCACTCTGAGCCAGTTCCTATACAGGTTCCTCACCTGTCGCCGAGCAGGAACCTGAAGCCTTGAGATGACCCTACAATAGTCCCTGACTAGGGTGTGGGCAGGTAATGGATCCTAGTCTCACCGTTGCAGTGAAACAACACACCAGGAAAAGAAGACAGACAGAGGGAAAACACCACAACAGAATGCTGCAGTTAGAACCAAGACTACAACCACACCAGCTTCTTCTTCTTCTTCTTCTTCTTCTTCTTCTTGTTCTTCTTCTTGTTCTTCTTCTTCTTGTTCTTCTTCTTCTTGTTCTTCTTCTTCTTGTTCTTCTTCTTCTTGTTCTTCTTCTTCTTCTTGTTCTTCTTCTTGTTCTTCTTCTTCTTCTTGTTCTTCTTCTTCTTCTTGTTCTTCTTCTTCTTCTTGTTCTTCTTCTTCTTCTTGTTCTTCTTCTTCTTCTTCTTCTTCTTCTTCTTCTTGTTCTTCTTCTTCTTCTTGTTCTTCTTCTTCTTCTTGTTCTTCTTCTTCTTCTTCTTGTTCTTCTTCTTCTTGTTCTTCTTCCCGGCACCCTCTGCTGGAAGCAGAGGGTATATAAAGGGACTTGGAGTGGTCCAAACCGGAAACACCTGAACAGGAGACTGGGGCTGCTGCAAGGCAAACTGACATTAACCCTCACTTTGCCAAGGGAAATAAAACCACATTTAGGCTAGTTTCACCCTTGCGCTATTTTAACGCAAACGGAATCCGTCACTAATGTAGTACAGTTCATTTATTTACAGTGGAAGCGCGTTACTATGGCGCGTGTGTGTCATGCAGTACCCGCTTGTGTCCACATGATGTCGCGCTTCCACTGTAAATAAATGAACTGTACTACATTAGTGACGAATTCCGTTTGCGTCAAAATAGCGCAAGTGTGAGTGAGCCCTTAAATAGAAGAGTCTCACCTGGTAAAGTGAGATTCAGACCCAGAACCTATCACTAATCTCTTACAGCAGAAAGACGACCGTGACAGTATCAAATGGTAAATTGTATGGTGTCATTCAAAAAGTACAACGTCCCATGTGAAAAACAAGCCCTCATATCAACGGAAGAATATAATGTATAGCTCTTGGAAGAATGAGAGGAAAAAACAAAGCATAAAAATGGAGAATTGCCCATCGGGAAGTGATTCATTACTTGTCCCACTTCAGACATCAAACATGTAATTTTCCCAGGGAAAGCCGAAACCGCCAAGGCTTTTCTCCTGCAGGGGTCACTTTTATGAACGGTTACGTCCTTTTTGACATTTAGGATATATGCGCACTTTGCGTCGGGGTAGTTGCAGTTCTAAACGCATCCTCTGGCAGAAATAGTTTTGCCAAAGTTGGTTTTGACCACAAAAATGCGATAAATACACGTGCGTATTTACCACGTTTTAGCTGCGTTTTTAGCGTGATTTACATGCTTTTCCATTGCTTAAAGTCAGATGCGTTTTGAATACAAAGTCACTACTAAATAAAGTTTAAACATTCAAACACTATGAAAAAAACGGAAAAAAATGATAACAAATATCAAAATTATTATCAAACAAAAAATGGCGCTTTTTTATTAAAATGATAACTTTGTGATAATAATTATGCATAAAATTACATTTATTTATGGATTTTCTAAAAAATAATTGTCGGACTATGTGTGTGTGTGTAAAGGGACATATCATGCCATTAATATTTTGCCAAAAACGCATGCAATTAATTGGTCCAAAACGCATGTTTACAGCATCAAAAAAAGCATGTAAAACGCAAGAATTTTGATGTTGCTTGCGTTTTGCAACTTCCCATAGACTTCAATGTTAGCAAAACGCTGCCCAAATGGCAAAAACAATTGACATGCTGCTTCTTTAACCCCTTCACGACCTTTGACGGATCTATCCATCATGGAGCGTGTCACGTTAAGCCCAGCCCCCTGCCGCCGGCAGGCGGCGGCGATCAGCACACATATCAGCTGTTTTCAACAGCTGACATGTGTGCCTGCATTTAGCGAGTGGAATCTATATGCACGCGGCCATGATTTTTATTTACCGCCGCCCCCACCGGAAGTCACGTGCGTGATCATGTGACTTTCGGTGGTTGTCATGGTAGCACAGGGTCATGTGATGACACCTGCAACTATGACGTTTCACTTTCGTTTTCACCCGGCCCGGAGCCGAATGAATAAGGAAGTGACCGTATCTGCTGTTTACAGCTGTGTAGCTGTGATCAGCAGATAGATCAGAGACATCGGATTGCTGATCGCTATAGCCCTCTAGGTGGACTAATAAAATAAAAAAAAATAAAAGTAAAAAAAAGTTTTAAAAAAACCAAAAAACCTAAAAGTTCAAATCACCCTCCTTTCACCCCATTGAAAATTAAAGGGTTAATATATATATATATATATATATATATATATATATATATATATATATATACAGTTAGGTCCAGAAATATTTGGACAGTGACACAATTTTCGCGAGTTGGGCTCTGCATGCCACCACATTGGATTTGAAATGAAACCTCTACAACAGAATTCAAGTGCAGATTGTAACGTTTAATTTGAAGGTTTGAACAAAAATATCTGATAGAAATTGTAGGAATTGTACACATTTCTTTACAAACACTCCACATTTTAGGAGGTCAAAAGTAATTGGACAAATAAACCAAACCCAAACAAAATATTTCTATTTTCAATATTTTGTTGCGAATCCTTTGGAGGCAATCACTGCCTTAAGTCTGGAACCCATGGACCTCACCAAACGCTGGGTTTCCTCCTTCTTAATGCTTTGCCAGGCCTTTACAGCCGCAGCCTTCAGGTCTTGCTTGTTTGTGGGTCTTTCCATCTTAAGTCTGGATTTGAGCAAGTGAAATGCATGTTCAATTGGGTTAAGATCTGGTGATTGACTTGGCCATTGCAGAATGTTCCACTTTTTTGCACTCATGAACTCCTGGGTAGCTTTGGCTGTGTGCTTGGGGTCATTGTCCATCTGTACTATGAAGCGCCGTCCGATCAACTTTGCGGCATTTGGCTGAATCTGGGCTGAAAGTATATCCCGGTACACTTCAGAATTCATCCGGCTACTCTTGTCTGCTGTTATGTCATCAATAAACACTAGTGACCCAGTGCCATTGAAAGCCATGCATGCCCATGCCATCACGTTGCCTCCACCATGTTTTACAGAGGATGTGGTGTGCCTTGGATCATGTGCCGTTCCCTTTCTTCTCCAAACTTTTTTCTTCCCATCATTCTGGTACAGGTTGATCTTTGTCTCATCTGTCCATAGAATACTTTTCCAGAACTGAGCTGGCTTCATTAGGTGTTTTTCAGCAAATTTAACTCTGGCCTGTCTATTCTTGGAATTGATGAATGGTTTGCATCTAGATGTGAACCCTTTGTATTTACTTTCATGGAGTCTTCTCTTTACTGTTGACTTAGAGACAGATACACCTACTTCACTGAGAGTGTTCTGGACTTCAGTTGATGTTGTGAACGGGTTCTTCTTCACCAAAGAAAGTATGCAACGATCATCCACCACTGTTGTCATCCGTGGACGCCCAGGCCTTTTTGAGTTCCCAAGCTCACCAGTCAATTCCTTTTTTCTCAGAATGTACCCGACTGTTGATTTTGCTACTCCAAGCATGTCTGCTATCTCTCTGATGGTTTTTTTCTTTTTTTTCAGCCTCAGGATGTTCTGCTTCACCTCAATTGAGAGTTCCTTAGACCGCATGTTGTCTGGTCACAGCAACAGCTTCCAAATGCAAAACCACACATCTGTAATCAACCCCAGACCTTTTAACTACTTCATTGATTACAGGTTAACGAGGGAGACGCCTTCAGAGTTAATTGCAGCCCTTAGAGTCCCTTGTCCAATTACTTTTGGTCCCTTGAAAAAGAGGAGGCTATGCATTACAGAGCTATGATTCCTAAACCCTTTCTCCGATTTGGATGTGAAAACTCTCATATTGCAGCTGGGAGTGTGCACTTTCAGCCCATATTATATATATAATTGTATTTCTGAACATGTTTTTGTAAACAGCTAAAATAACAAAACTTGTGTCACTGTCCAAATATTTCTGGCCCTGACTGTATATACTAGAAGGTGGCCCGATTCTACGCATCGGGTATTCTAGAATTTACGTATTGTGTAGTTCATGTATGAATTTTGTTATATATATAGATGTTGTTGTGTGTAGTTACCAAGTGTTTGTGTAGGGCGCTGTACATGTTCTGGGTGTTGTCTGGGTGTGACGGGGGGGTGAGAGCGGTGTTGTATGTGTGTTGCGTGTGTTGCGTTGTTTGTGGAGCGCTGTGTGTCTGTAGCGTTGTGTGTGTGTGTGTTGCGCGGTTTGTGTGTGTGTGGTGTGTTTTGGGGGGAGGTATGTTTTGTGCAATGTGTGTGTTGTGCGGTATGTGCGTATATTTGTGTGTGCCGCGGTGTTTGTGTGTTGGGTGTTGTGTGTGTGCAGCGTTGTCTGTGTGTGTGGGTGTCTGTGTAGGGCAGTTGTTTGTGGTTCTCAGTGTGTGTGTGTGGTGTGTTGTGCAGTGCGCGCGCGTGTGTGTGTGTGTTGGGGGGAGGTGTGCACTTCCCATCGTGCTCCATCCCCCATGCAGCGCACTCCCCATCGTGCTCCATCCCCCATGCAGCGCACTCCCCATCGTGCTCCATCCCCTATGCTGCGCACCCCCCATCGTGCTCCATCTCCCATGCTGCGCACTCCCAAACGTGCTCCATCTGCCATGCTGCGCACTCCCAAACGTGCTCCATCCGCCATACTCCGCACTCCCCATCGTACTCCATCCCCCATGCAGCGCACTCCCCATCGTGCTCCATCCCCTATGCTGCGCACCCCCCATCGTGCTCCATCTCCCATGCTGCGCACTCCCAAACGTGCTCCATCCGCCATGCTGCGCACTCCCAAACGTGCTCCATCCGCCATGCTGCGCACTCCCAAACGTGCTCCATCCGCCATGCTGCGCACTCCCAAACGTGGTCAATCCGCCATGCTGCGCACTCCCAAACGTGCTCCATCCGCCATACTCCGCACTCCCCATCGTGCTGCATCCCCCATGTTGCGCACTCCCAAACGTGGTTCATCCGCCATGCTGCGCACTCCCAAACGTGCTCCATCCGGCATGCTGCGCACTCCCAAACGTGCTCCATCCGCCATGCTGCGCACTCCCAAACGTGCTCCATCCGCCATGCTGCGCACTCCCAAACGTGCTCCATCCCCCATGCTGCGCACCCCCCATCGTGCTCCATCCCCCATGCTGCACCAGCATCAGCCTCTCTACCCGCAGCATCAGCCTCTCTGCCCGCAGCATCAGCCTCTCTCCTCCCAGCATCAGCCTCTCTGTCCCCAGCATCAGCCTCTCTCCTCCCAGCATCAGCCTCTCTCCTCCCAGCATCAGCCTCTCTCCTCCCAGCATCAGCCTCTCTCCTCCCAGCATCAGCCTTTTCTGTCCCCAGCATCAGCCTCTCTCCTCCCAGCATCAGCCTTTTCTGTCCCTAGCATCAGCCTCTCTCGTCCCAGCATCAGCCTCTCTCCTCCCAGCATCAGCCTCTCTCCTCCCAGCCTACCCCAGCCTCAGCCTCCCCCAGCATCAGCCTCTCTCCTCCCAGCATCAGCCTCTCTCCTCCCAGCATCAGCCTCTCTCCTCCCAGCATCAGCCTTTTCTGTCCCCAGCATCAGCCTCTCTCCTCCCAGCCTACCCCAGCCTCAGCCTCCCCCAGCATCAGCCTCTCTCCTCCCAGCATCAGCCTCTCTCCTCCCAGCCTCCCCCAGCATCAGCCTCCCCCAGCATCAGCCTCTCTCCTCCCAGCATCAGCCTCTCTCCTCCCAGCCTCCCCCAGCATCAGCCTCCCCCAGCATCAGCCTCTCTCCTCCCAGCATCAGCTTCTCTCTTCCCAGCATCAGCCTCTCTCCTCCCAGCCTACCCCAGCCTCAGCCTCCCCCAGCATCAGCCTCTCTCCTCCCAGCATCAGCCTCTCTCTTCCCAGCATCAGCCTCTCTCCTCCCAGCCTACCCCAGCCTCAGCCTCCCCCAGCATCAGCCTTTTCGGTCCCCAGCATCAGCCTCTCTCCTCCCAGCCTACCCCAGCCTCAGCCTTCCCCAGCATCAGCCTCTCTTCTCTCAGCCTCCCCATCCCAGCCTTCCCCAGGATCAGCCTTTCTCCTCCCAGCTTCCTCCAGCACGCCGTGCTCCTCTGCCGACACTCACAGATCCGATCGCATACACTCACACACACACACACACACACACACACACACACGATCGCATACACTCACACACACCCGATCGCATACACTCACACACACCCGATCGCATACACTCACACACACCCGATCGCATACACTCACACACACCCGATCGCATACACTCACACACACCCGATCGCATACACTCACACACACACACATTGGCGATATTGCACATACGCGCTCACACTCACAACATCTGGAGATACCACATGCTTCTGGCCATGTGATCCTCCGGCAGGTCCTGGAAGCTCACAGCACAGTATCGCCGCCGAGAAGCAAGCAATATCCCAGGATGTTGTGAGTGTGTGGATGCGATGTGATGTGTGTGTGAGAGTGAGTGTGATCTGATGTGTGTGTGTGTGTGTGTTGTTATGTGTGTGTGTGTGTGTGTGTGCTGTTATGTGTGTATTTTCCGCCGCTGCAGGACCTTGATGCGCTGGTAACTATGCTAGCATGGTTACCAGCGCATCTCGTTCCCCGCTCGCACGGGAGCCCACACCAGCATACGCCGGCCAGCCCCAGCAATGCGAGGGTATGTGTTGGCTGGTTTGGCGGCGTACGCTGATGTGGGCTCCCGGGGGTACAGTACTCACCTGTGAGTCGTGGCTCCATGACCTTGTCCGTTCGGGGAATCCGTGGGGGGCGGGGCCAGAGGTAGCGTGCATTGCGTGAGGGGGGCGGGGCGTGGCCGAGTTGCCAATGCCTGCAGGGTGCCGGGGCGAGAGGCCAATCTGTGGGGGGGGCGGAGCCTGGGCGAGCGGCCGGCCAATCCGTGTGGGGGCGCAGCCTGGGCGAGTGGCCAATCAGTGCGGGGGGGCGAGGCCATGGCGAGCCCAGCGGCCAATCAGCTTTGTGTCACCGTAAGGACACAATTTTGGAGCAAGACAGACAGACAGACAGACAGACAGACAGAATAAGGCAATTATATATATAGATATATACACATATTTGGTATCGCTGCGTTCAGAAATGCCCGATCTATCAAAATATAAAATCAATTAATCTGATTGGATTTTTTTTGCCGCTACGCCGTTTACCAATCGCCAAAATTACGTTTTTTGGTCGCCGCGCGTTTTACGCAAAATGCAATAACAGGCGATCAAAATGTAGCATCTGCGCAAAAATAGTACCATTAAAAATGTCAGCTCAATATGCAAAAAATAAGCCGGCACTGAGCCATAAATCCAAAAAAATGAGAATGCTACGTGTTTCGGAAAATGGCGCAAAACGTGCGCCACTTTTATTGGACAAACTTGTGATTTTTTTTTAACCCCTTAGATACAAGTAAACCTATACATGTTTGGTGTCTACAAACTCGCACCGACCTGAGGTATCACACCCATACATCAGTTTTACCATATAGTGAAAGCTGCGGAAACGCAGGTAAAAACGCAAAGTGCGCACATAGCCTTAAGTACACTGATGGGTGTTCAGTTTCTTTGCCCCCATACTGTTGGATTCCTGTCCCATTTTTTTTTAGGGTCAACAAATCGATTCTACTAGCAAAAACAAATAAAATGAAGGCTATAAAGTAGAGGTGACTCAATAGTTATTGAATAGTCCAATAATTCCATGCCTGATTGCTTCTTGTACACAGATATGAAATAAGCATTTTCATTTTTGAATAAAACGTAAAATTCGGCATATTCTCATTTTCCAGGAAGATAAAACTTCATCCGCTAAATATTAATCACTCTGGATTGTAAATTTTAATGAACACTTCTTCACTCAAATGCTATTTTTCTATTAAAATGTCTGTGCAGGTCATGAATAGTATTGATTAAAATATAACTTATGCTGGGAACCAAACTGGTGAAGCTGCAGAATGATAAAAAAAGAAGCAAACGCCATTATCTGCCTACGGTATTATTAGCAGCTGAGCTAGTAATATTAATGAAGGCAATTATGAGTTGAGGTATACATGTAGAGAAATGGCCCCCAGTCTATATCTCTCCGGTTTTCATTACTCTACAACTCACACTATGCCCACGCACATGTAGGCTGTACAGTAATGGAGAGCCACAGCTTGGAGACCACGGCAGTAGAGCTCAATGTTTCCTAAGACTAAACGTACTTTTTGCAAATCCTGAAACTAGGAAGCTGCTCTAGCTTAAGAATCATGAACATTTTTTAAAAAATCAATCATAAAGCAAAAATCTAGTGTGTGTTATACAGAAATAGAAAAAACATATCAATAAGCAAATAACTAGTCAGAAGAAGAGAAAAATGTCAACTTCATGCCCCTTGGTAGAGATGAGCGGACCTGTGAAAGTTCAGGTTCAACGGGTTCAGCTGGACTTTACATAAAGTTCAGTTAGGGGACCATGCTTGACCTGATCTGGATTCCACAGCCTAACCCCATTAATAGTCAGTGACTGGGCAGTTCGGCTGTCACGGATGTGTCATAGCCGGCTGACAATCCCGGAGCAGAAAGTGTTAGAAAATCCCCGAGATTCGCAGCATGTGTTGTTATCTGACAGTTCCCTATTTCTGCAGCAGCGGACTCTATGACCCTGGGAAACTGTCAGTTTTTCGTCTCAGTTGCCAATCTTTGACTTCCTTTATAAGCCTCACCCTGGGGTGCTTTGGGTGCGGTTTTTAGTTGGAGTGCAGCGATCAATTTCTCTTATTGTGCCAGAGATGTCTGTGGTAGCTGCTCCTAAGATAAGTGTTTGACTTTTGCTATCTACCTGGGCTCAGCTGATAGTATTTGTATTTCTCCTGTATTGTTTCCTTTTTTTCTCCCTTAGCATTAGTGGTGTTGATGAGGAGCTCATACCTTTCATCCTTACTAAGGGCCCAGATCAGGGTTTGGCTAGGGTGAAGTATTCCTGCTCAGCCACAGGTGTGGAACTTGTATAGGGTTGGTGAGGGCAGTGAGGGTGAGCTGCAGATTATTGGCAGGGGTCACCAATTCCCCCTTTCCCAAACAATTCAAGGCATTCCTTTCCCCTTCCCTTTGCATTGTAATATATGGCTGATATAGCTTCTATCCCCGGCCGTGACATTGGCTCTCTACCCACATACAGCCAGCCATAAACAGAACATTTCTGGGAGAGGGAGGGTGGTTTTTTTTTTGTACACACTACATCGGAACATGTTGTTTTTACCCCCAGTCAGAGTCCTTCAGAGATTGCAAATGACTTGGACTGGGCTGAGCATGGAGAATAACCAAGCAACCTGATGCTCTATCGAGTGGTGGTCAGCATACAAAGAGCACCCAAACTCCGAACTTGGACACTGATTTTTTGTAAAGTCCATGTTCAATATGAGCCCTGAACTTTACAGTTTGGGTTTGTTCAGCTCTACCCCTTGGACCAATTCATACCATTTATGACAGAGGCATCTGTAGAAAGTCTGTGGGAGTGCACATTGGTCTGTTCGCATTGGAGGATAAGCTGAATGCTTCTGTTCCTAAATTTAAGCAATCAGTAATGGTCTTGTGACATCATGACTTCCAACAAAAAAATAATAAAGAACAGTGGCTCTTACACGTCCAAAAATGTTTAAAGCTTTAGTTACCCTTGAGGAATAGGTTTTACAGACAATTATTTAATATTATTAAACAAAAAAAAAATCTAATTTTAAAAAGGACGTTACCAGCTAATATTTGATCCCTTTTCTGTAATTATACTTTATATTATGGATCGTAATCTGTTATACAATTTGCAAGCTATTTCATGCTCATCAAGAGACCTGTGGTTTGATGAGGTTTTTTTGCTATTTATGGTACTATTTATGTTATATCAGTTAGTAAGTTGCTAATTTTATTTCACAATATCTGTCTGTGATACTGGTGTGATATCTATCACCTACATCGCTACTTGGGATTGAGACCTGTTTTTCTACAATATTTGGTTGTTGGACAAAATTGGGCTATTTCTCAAGTACAGACTTGCATATAAAAAGTGGTTGACGATTCCCATTTTCATTAGTTGTAATCAGCCTCAGTGTTTTTTTTATATTAATAGCTATCTAGTGTTTGTGTATACGCTTCTAAATGGGATATGGGATGAGGCTACACCATAATTCATGCAATTGTATCTAAGAGTGTGTACATACAGTGTGTCCACCCATATCCTGTCCACCACCATTAACATGAGAACGGTGGCAGCTATAGGCATAGAAGTGGTGTCTAGGTATAGTAAAGTAGCCATGCGCTACGCATTGAAACCACCTATAGCGCCACCTGGTGGAAAACAATGGAGTTAGCATTTTTATCTCGAAAACAGAACGAGATAGAGAAAAAAAGTGAATTAAAAAACTATAGGGCATCATCAATTCAATACGAATCGACACGTTGCATACAGTAATGCTATGATATGAAACCCATGACCCCCCAAAAATTGAATGCTGGTCACACATATGGCGTTCATTTAACTTTGATGCTCAAAGTGGCCACCGTCAGCTGCAATGCACATCTCTGGACAGCATACTGTATTTTGCTGCACGTTGTGCAATATGGTAGGTGACACGTTTGCACAAGCATCTGTAATACGTCGTCGAAGGTCCTGCAATGTTGGTGGAGGGGTCGCATGCACCTGCTGTTTGATGTGACCTCGCAGAAAGAAGTCCAATGGGGTCAGGTCAGGTGAGCGTGGAGGCCACTCCATGCAGCCACCATACCCAATGACTTGTAGGAAGGTCTCCATGAGGTATCGCTTCATGTCCGCAGCCTTGTGAGTTTTACACATTCTAATCATAGCATTTCTGTATACAAGGTGTCGATTCATATTAAATTGATGATGTCTTACAACTTTGTAATTCACTTTTTTTTCTCTATCTCGTTCCGTTTTTGAGATAACAATGCTAATTCCATTGTTTTCCACCAGGTGGCGTTATAGGTAGTTTTGTGGCGCCGTGAACAAGCCAGGGGCCACAGAGAACAACATCCACACACCCCACACTCCCACTCAGGCACACCGAAGTCAGACATAAAATCCTTGTTGCCTTCCTCCAGGGGCTGATGTCCACACCAGGGGGTGGGCCAGGCGGTTGGTCCCGCCCACCGAGGAGTTCACAGTCCTGGAGGCGGGAAAACAGACAGATTAGTTTTGGAGGTGAAAGTGGAAGGAGGAGAAGTGGTAGTGGAGCAACTAACGGACAGCGTCCGGGTGTGTGGCCCGGGCGGGACAGCAAGGTTGGCAGACGGTGGTGACCGTCTGCAGGAGTGGCTGATTGGAGTCTACCGTAAGGACCGTGGATGGGCGGTGGCCCGGCGGTACCGGACCGGTACACAAAGAGAAGCCAGCACCATCTGGCAGGGGCTTACGGACCCCGGCAAGGCTAGGAGTCGCCGTGAATTTACCAAATTCGTTAGTGAAGGGAACCTCCTGGGTTTCCCAACAGCCAAGTCCCGACAGAAGGCAACAGTCCAACCAAGTGAGGGAGACACCGCCACCGCCAAGGCAACCGTTTCTCAGGGTCAGTGCCTGCGGGCAAAAGGGGCTCCTCCAGCTCATATCCAAGCTGGGGAGCGGGTTACCGGTGGGAACCCATTGGAACCATCTACCGTATATAGGTGCAGGGAAAGGCAGTCATCACCAACCTGCTGAGAGAAACAACACCGCAGCCGCCTGTGGGACCCGTCCATCCAGCCGTGTGTTTTACCGAAAACTGTGTCCTCATCATTGGCTGAGTACCACAGTGCCGTGCGGCACAGCGCTGCCCCCGCGACCCTGCACCTCACCAGGCCCCGTAACCCGCCTGCCATCCATCCTTACCCCCATCACCGGGCCCCGGGACAACCAACCCCCTACCCACGGAGGGGAGAAATAACAACCAAGCTGCTCCCTGTCACCGCTCCCGGGATCCCCGTCTAGAGCAGCGGTGGTGTCACCAATATCACCACAACCGTGGGTGGCGTCACGGACAATAAACAAAACCCCCGCAATCAAAATCCCCTTTTCACTCACGGGCGAGGAACGCCGCTCGAGTCCCCGGGATCCAGCCCACCGCTCGAGCCACCACCAAGCAGCAGCACCAGCAGCAGCTGGACCCGAACAGTGGGAGAGCGCAGCGTCCCCTCCTCCGCCCGCGACAACTTGGCGTCACGAACAGGATCCTACCGCTCTGCCGTCTGGTAGAGGTGCGCCTTGTTACCGCCAGAGGTGTCCGGCCGGAAAATTTGAGAAGCCGCCATCTTGGGCGCGAAGAATTCCCGCTCGAGCGTCTCCTCGAGTAGTGGAGGTGCGAAAGCCAAAACCACGCCCCTGTAGAGGAGGAGCCGGAAAGAGACTAAGGGGGAACGGGATAGAAGATGTCGGCTCCCGGGTCTGATGCTAGCTCCGAACCGCCTGATGGAGCGGCGGCGCCCGCGGGGGCAAAAGATGGTGAGATGGCTGCAGCCCCTGCTCCGGTCGCAGGAGCCGTGGGCCCCGAGAAAGCGGCAGTAATTCCCCGCGCGGCAGCTGACAGCGGCCCGCCTGTCGCGGGGAGGGTGTCTGCCTTGGCAACCCGCCCGACCGTAACCGGAATGGCGGGCGGCGCAGAAGACCCAGGTGGAGCCAGCTCGGGACAGGAGACGACAGATGGAAGTAGCTCAGGGGAAGATACGGAGTCCCTGTCGGGAGATGAGGCCCCGCTCGTCATCCGCACCTTCGGAGACACATGGATGGCGCGCTGCAGGTACTGTCGGCAGTGGGGGCATTTTGCAGGTCAGTGCCCTGCAAATGGCCGGCCTTGAAGTAAGAAAAGTTCAAGCATGGTAGAGGTTCCCGGCTACCTTGCTGTCTGTCCCCATTGGGACCCTGCTGACGTTCCATACGGACCTCAGGGCTAAGGAGTCTAGTTGGAGGGGCAGTCGTACCCGCATCATCGGCAGCTGAAAATGGAGTCCTGTGGGACAGTGTCACCCCTGTGTGTGGGTGGCGTTGGGGGCTCGTGCTGTTCGGTGGTGGACTGTGGGAAAGCTGCGGAGGAAGTTGTACCGGAGCCAGGTGTTGTGGATGGCCCCTGGGACCCAGCTGACGGTCCCCGTCGGGACCCTACAGCAAGTCTCCGTTGGGATCCTACAGTTTTGTTTGTGGTAGCCCGTTGGCTACGAAGCACTGTTGTTCACCTGATTGAAACCCTGATTTGAACCGGTCGTTGCCAGCAACTGGTCCCCGTTGGGACCCCCTTCACCATTTTTGCATAAGGAACTCCTTATGAACAGGCCTGAGAACTATCAGGGCAACCACAAACTAGTGGCATGTAAATAATGTTGTTGTGGCTTTTACCGTGGCCGCCTCTGGAGAGGCAGATTGGAGGAAGGGCTCGCAGTGAAGCAGGCTGGGGCCCAGCCACCACCGGAAGCGGTGGCGATCCTCTGGGGGTTTCAGGGGTTTCCCATGGACGTGGGTCCCCTGAAAAGGACAGAACTCGCTCGGGCAACTTGTGCTGGACTGGGGTCAAGGGGTGCTGCCTGTTTGCTTAGGGGCAGCATCAGGGCCAGGTTGCTTGGGTGGGAGAGAGCGGAAGCCGTAACCGTTACGCAACATTTAAGTAAGAGTACCTCCCGATGTGGGAAGATGTTATTATAAATGTAATCTGTGCTTTACCGTTTTTCTATTTTTCAGTTTGTGAAAATAAAACCGGTGATGGACGGGCATCCTGCGGACGGTCTGCATTTTACTAAGGGGGAATGTGGCGCCCTGGACAAGCCAGGGGCCACAGAGAACAACACCCACACACCCCACACTCCCGGTCAGGCACACCGAAGTCAGACATAAAATCCTTGTTGCCTTCCTCCAGGGGCTGATGTCCACACGAGGGGGTGGGCCAGGCGGTTGGTCCCGCCCACCGAGGAGATCACAGTCCTGGAGGTGGGAAAACAGACAGATTAGTTTTGGAGGTGAAAGTGGAAGGAGGAGAAGTGGTAGTGGAGCAACTAACAGACAGCATCCGGGTGTGTGGCCCGGGCGGGACAGCAAGGTTGGCAGACGGTGGTGACCGTCTGTAGGAGTGGCTGATTGGAGTCTACCGTAAGGACTGTGGACGGGCGGTGGCCCGGCGGTACCGGACCGGTACGCAAAGAGAAGCCAGCACCATCTGGCAGGGGCTTACGGACCCCGGCAAGGCTAGGAGTCGCCGTGAATTTGCCAAATTCGTTAGTGAAGGGAACCTCCTGGGTTTCCCAACAGCCAAGTCCCGACAGAAGGCAACAGTCCAACCAAGTGAGGGAGACACCGCCACCGCCAAGGCAACCGTTTCTCAGGGCCAGCGCCTGCGGGCAAAAAAGGCTCCTCCAGCCCATATCCAAGCTGGGGAGCAGGTTACCGGTGGAAACCCATTGGAACCATCTACCGTATATAGGTGCAGGGAAAGGCAGTCATCACCAACCTGCCGGGAGAAACAACACCGCAGCCGCCTGTGGGACCCGTCCATCCAGCCGTGTGTTTTACCGAGAACTGTGTCCTCATCATTGGCTGAGTGAGTACCACCGTGCCGTGCGGCACAGCGCTGCCCCCGCGACCCTGCACCTCACCAGGCCCCGTAACCCGCCTGCCATCCATCCTTACCCCCATCACCGGGCCCCGGGACAACCAACCCCCTACCCACGGAGGAGAGAAATAACAACCAAGCTGCTCCCTATCACCGCTCCCGGGATCCCCGTCTAGAGCAGCGGTGGTGTCACCAATATCACCACAACCGTGGGTGGCGTCACGGACAATAACCAAAACCCCCGCAATCAAAATCCCCTTTTCACTCACGGGCAAGGAACGCCACTCGAGTCCACAGGATCTGGCCCACCGCTCGAGCCACCACCGAGCAGCAGCACCAGCAGCAGCCGGACCCGAGCAGTGGGAGAGCGCAGCGTCCCCTCCTCCGCCCGCGACAGTTTCATTGCATAGCGCATGGATACTTTACTATACCTAGACACCACTTCTATTCCTATAGCTGCCGCAGTTCTCAGGTTAAAGGCAGTGGACAGGATATGAGTGGACACACTGTATAAAGCTGATAAGTAGCTATGATATTTGAGATCATGATTTAGAGTAGAAGAGTAGATTTTGAAGTATATAAGTATAAGTATAAGCCATAAGTGTATTATATATGGAGGTTTAACTCCAGACAACTTCACTCGTCTACAGAATGAGAGTATCTGGTACTATACCTAAACTTTTTCAAGTAAATGTAGACCTGTAAGGCTATGTGCGCATGTTGAGTATTTGGTTGCTGAAATTTCTGCACCAAATCTGCATCTCTTGGCAGGAAAATCACATCTTCAAAAATGTGTGTTTTGCCATATTTTCTCTCTCTTTTTGATGCTTTTTTTCATAAGAAACATCGTCCTCCAGGCTTAGACTGGCTCACCGGAGATCTGGGAAAACCCCTGGTGGGCCCCTGTGCAAGAATTGGCCCCCTCTCTCTTAAATGAACAGTATTTGGCACAGTGTGCTTAATATAGAGTGTACATATAGGGATGATCGAATACCTCAAATATTCGGCTTAGCGAGTATCCGACGAATAAGTCGCCGCTATCCAAATATTCGATGCACAATGTAAGCCTATGGGAAGCCCGAATAGTTCCGAATAGTTGTTATTCCGGTTTCCCATAGACTTACATTGCACATCGAATATTCACGAATAGTCTAATAGCGGCGACTTATTCGGCAAATATTTGCGAAGCCGAATATTTGAGGTATTCGATCATCCCTATGTACATACAAGAACAGTATGTCATCATTCATTTAATATACTACCCAGTTAATTATTATATAAAACCAAAGGCAAATTTGTGAACAAGGATCAGGTAATATTTCACGTAGTGGAACAATGCTCCCCTAGATTAGATTAGATATTACTGGTGGGCCCTTTGCACCTCAGTCTGACACTTTTTTGCTTCTGTATCTGGGAAAAATACTGGCTCATGTCATCATATCTGAGGATCTTTTCTTTGAAGCTTCCTTGTTTATTTCTTTTTTTACAGCTACTGTATGTCCCCTTCCAGAAGCATTCAGAAGGACGTGTTCCTGAAATGTACAGTGATCTCATAACAAGGTTTCTGCTGTACAGTATACTGGCTTTCAATCAGGCACAGACTTGTTTTTTTATTTCTTCGCTGGAGAAACAACAACATATCTGTGCACCAAACATTGGCATTATGTTATAAATAATAGGATAGTGACATATATATCTTGTCTTTGAAACTGTTCTGTAACTATTTGTTTTTTTGTTTCTACACTCCAGAAAGTTGTAAAAGACATATTTTCTCATAAGATCCTTACTGCTGCAGAGTTACAATTCGCTACATTTAAGTTTAAATTACCAGCAGCCGGTGCTACAGCTTTTATGCTCTTTTTATTGATTCCCTCCTGTCTTTATGTTCGCACTCGGCTGTGACCCACTCCCCATGTGGTGCTGGGCGCTGTCATAGCCAGTACACATCTATAGAGTTAGATACCGCTAGTGAGGTGAATGGCAGCGAGCATTGTGTGAAACCATTTTACTTATTAGCGGAATATCTGTTGCCTCCGGGCAGACACTGAATTTATAAGAAAGAGGTTTTACTGCATAGCAATAAGGAGTCATATGTGGGAAACACATCAATATGTTTAATATCTGTTCTGCCAGAAAACTTTATCACATTATAAAATATCTCGGTGCTGCTTGCCGGGGTTTTTTTTTCTACCTGAGTATGACAGAGCCCTGAGGGTATACAGAAGCCTGCTGGAAACACACAGGGAAATTGATGCCTGTTTACCTTTCCAGAAATCAACATAAAAGGGTTATAATTAAACTTGATGTGTGTTTTTAATCAAATTCAGCCCTTTTAGTATAACTTGTTGACTCGGCCAACACGGGCAACATGAAAATCCGACCAAGTTATTATTATTATTATTTATTATTATAGCGCCATCAATTCCATGGCGCTTTACATGTGAAAGGGGTATACATAATAGGGACAAGTACAATAATCATAAACAATACAAGGCACAGACTGGTATAGGAGGAGGAAGGTCCCTGCCCGCGAGGGCTCACAGTCTACAAGGGATAGGTGAGGATACAGTAGGTCAGGGTAGAGCGGGTCGTGTGTCGCTGTATCAGACTGAGGATTACGGCAGGTTGTAGGCTTGTCGGAAGAGGTGGGTCTTCAGGTTCCTTTTGAAGTTCAGTACTAGTCACTACGTCAGATTTTTTTATTTTTTATTTTAAATGCCTTTATGTCTGAGCCTTTCCTGTAGACATTTAGAAAATGTATTTGCTTCTTTATTAAAGGGAACCTCTCATAATGTATTTTTTATATATATATATATATATATATATATATATCTCAAACCACCCACAATGTCTTTTAAATTATGTAGTGTGCATCTCTGGCACGATTAAAAAAAAAAAAAGACTTTATATGCTTAGGTGAATGCAGTAAATGCATTAGATTTCAGTCATAGGGGCGGAGCTTTTTCTGGGTTCAGTCACTGTCACTCAGGTTCAGGCAGGATTCTTTTTTTAACTTAGTTATGCTCCCAGCATTGTAATTGATTACACCACAGGTCCTTCAACATCACTTCTCTGCTGAGCTCCGCCCAATACGGTCACATGATCGTGACATCAGAACAGGTCCTACAGAACAACTTCTTCTGATTACCACAGGTCCTTCACTATCACTTCTCTGCTGAGTTCCACCCATTACGGTCACATGAACTTGACACCAGCACAGGTACTTCACCACTAGAGATGAGCCACCCCCCTAGTGTTCGAGTTCGGTTCGAATGGTGGGTGTGTTCGGTGAACGTTCAACAAACACCTTCGAACCCCATTGAAAACGATGGCAGGCAAACACAAACACATACAAACACATTACACATGTACACATACAGTTAATAAACATTGCCATTATACTTACAGGTCCCCGCGATGCGTCCTGCAGACTCTGTCTCCCGCTACTTTTCCTTCCGATAATCGCTGCGTCCTCCCGGTAACCAGCACTGATGATAGGACCTTCCGTGACGTCATCATAGCATGTGACCAGTCACGTGTCTATTATCTCATTGGCTACAGACTGGTCACATGGGTAGACGGTACGCGGTGCTCGTTTGAGCATCTCCGTGTACCGACGAGATGCTTGGTCACATGCTTGGCTCCCCGTTCCTGCATGTCGGCGCGCTTTACAGAGTCAGCCCACATGCAGGGACTGGATGCCACAGCCGGTGAATAGCGGCACCGGGAATCAGGTGATCGGAGATTCCGTTGCTATAGTAACCCGCCTGTCAGATTACTATTGCAACGGTGGCAGCGGTGATGTCACCGCTTACAACCCGCAGCCTCTGCTCACTCACTGAGTGATTAGACTGCACGGGAGCAGCAGCATCTTCCTCCCATGCAGTGCTGTCTGATGTAGCAGACCTGCATGGGTTGAAGGAGAAAGAAGACAGAAGACCAGGATCGTGGAGGGATGAGAGGGAGTAATAAACATGGAGTCTCTAAGTGTGTCTGTGTATTTATTTCTATT
This sequence comes from Anomaloglossus baeobatrachus, assembly GCF_048569485.1. Classification (NCBI taxonomy): domain Eukaryota; kingdom Metazoa; phylum Chordata; class Amphibia; order Anura; family Aromobatidae; genus Anomaloglossus; species Anomaloglossus baeobatrachus. Next base: position 82,916,640 of record NC_134357.1, on the reverse strand, counting down.
AAAGTATTTTTTCTCTGTGTGGTGTCTTTTTTTTAACCCTTTATTGGAGATTCTTAATAGCCAGGTCAAACTTGCCTGACATTAAGAATCTCTGGCTTAATACTAGCTAGCAAAACAAATCTAGTATTAACCCTTTATTACCCAGCAAGCCACCCGGCATCAGGGCTGCTGGAAGAGTTGGATACAGCGCCAGATGATGGCGCTTCTATGAAAGCGCCATTTTCTGGGGCAGCTGCGGACTGCAATTCGCAGCAGAGGGGCCCAGAAAGCTGAAGCCAACCTGTGCTGCGGATTCCAATCCCCAGCTGTCTAGTTGTACCTGGCTGGACACAAAAATGGGGCGAAGCCCATTTCGTTTTTTTTTTTATTTATTTCATGAAATTCCTGAAATAATTAAAAAAAGGGCTTCCTTGTATTTTTAGTTCCCAGATACAAATAGACAGCTAGGGGTTGGGGGCAGACATACCTGCCTGCTGTAGCTGGCTAGCATACAAAAATATGGCGTAGCCTACGTCATTTTTTTGGTGGGCAAAAACCTCCTGCGTACAGTCCGGAATGGAGTATGCTGAGCCTTGTAGTTCTGCAGCTGCTGTCTGCTCTCCTGCATACATTAGTGAATGGAGCATGCTGAGCCTTGTAGTTCTGCTCCCCCTGCCTCTCCCTCCAGCATACAGTCCTGGATGGAGGATGCTGAGCCTTGTAGTTCTGCAGCTGCTGTCTGCTCTCCTCCATACAGACAGCAGACAGCAGCTGCAGAACTACTGTACAAGGCTCAGCATACTCCATTCAGGACTGTATGCAGGAGTTTTTTGCCCCCCCAAAAAATTACGTGGGCTTCGCCATATTTTTGTATGCTAGCCAGGTACAGCAAGCAGCTACGGGCTGCCCCCAACCCCCAGCTGCCTATTTGTACCCGGCGGGGAACCAAAAATATAGAGAAGCCCTTTTTTTTTTTAAATTATTTCACTTCTGTGCATACTCCTGTCCGACAGCATCAGCTGATAGTTTAGCCAGCCGAGAGGTAAAAAGCCGTCCTCACCGCTCGACTTATAGTGTCAGCTGATGCTATCAGGTGACCGCATCAGCTGATCATCGCCAGGAAAAGAGAGGGGAAAAAAAGAGAGAGAAAAAAGAGAGAGAGAAAAATGAGAGAGAAAAAAAAGAGAGAGAAAAAAGAGAAAGAAAAGAGAGAGAAAAAAGAGAGAAAAAAGAGAGAAAAAAAGAAAAGAGAGAGAGAGAAAGAGAGAGGAGAGAGAAGAGAGAGGAGAGAGAAGAGAGAGAAGAGAGAGAGGAGAGAGAGGAGAAAGCAATGCAGTCTCATTCCGTGAACTGCTCCGATTTTATAGGTGTGTCACAGCTGATGTCCGGCTCCTCCCCTCAGTGCATAATTAAATTAAATTATAATTATAAATAAACAATAATTATAATTTAAAATTATAAATAAATTAAATTTTTTACCGAGACGGCTGGGACTCGAACTTGTGAACTAGTTCTCCTTAGGCAGTAGCTCTACCCATTGAGCCACTGCCTGTAATGAAAAGCATAGGAAGATTTGGTAATCTTGACCTCTGTATTGCAGTAGAGAAACCATGAAAAAGATGAGAGAAGAGAGAAAGAAAGAAAGAAAGAAAGAAAGAAAGAAAGAGAGAGAAAGAAAGAGAGAGAGAGACACGCAGGCACTACCTGAGTGAAGTCTCCGGTGACAGCGCGGCTCACTTCAGTTGCTGTGTGGAGCTGACACAGAGCGCTCGTGTTCTATGGCGCTCCCTGTCAGCTTCATGTAGCAGAGCTGAAAGCGTCGTGTGGATTCCTTCGGACCTGGATGTCTGTTTGGCGATTAATAAAGTGGTAAAAGAGGGGGGGGGTTTGTCTTTTATTCCAAATAAAATTTTTTTCGTTGTGTGTTTATTTACTTTCACTTACAGGTTAATCATGGAAGGTATCTCGGGGAGATGCCTGTCATGATTAACCTAACCTTATTACCCCGATTGCCACCGCACCAAGGCAATTCGGGATGAACCGGGTAGAGTCCCGGGACTGTCGCATCTAATGGATGCGGCAATTCCAGGCGGCTACTGGCTGATATTGTTAGGGTGGTGGGGTCCCCATAACGTGGCGCTCTCCATCTTGACAATACCAGCCTCCAGCCACGTGGCTTTATCTTGGCTGGTATCAAAATTGGGGGGAACCGCAGTTTTTTTTTTATTATTTATTTATTTATTTTACTGCACAATATAGACCCACCCGCCGGCGGCTGTGATTGGTTGCAGTGAGACAGCTGTCACTCATCGTGGGGGCGTGTCTGACTGCAACCAATCATGGGCGCCGGTGGGTGGAAAAAGCAGGGAATACCAGATTGAATAATGAGCGGCAGCCATTTTCAAAAGAGGAAAAGCCGCCGTAGCTTTGTGACAGCCGTGCAATGCCGCGCCTCTAAATCTCTAAATGCACCCACTATTAATATATAGCTAGCTGTTATTCAACCCACCATTCCAAATGTAAATTAATGATCCCCTATTAACTGTAATTAGTCACTAATCCCCACCCAATAAATATATAAATAAATTAGCCACTGTACTTTTCCCCCCAATTCATTACCAGTCACTTTCTTTCTTGCTTTCTCAACCCTCCACCACTGTGCTCCTTCCTAATTTATTACAAATACATGTCCTCCCCCAATTCATTAAAATGTCACACTAGGTATTGGGAAGTACCAAGCGAACGGCGAACGGGAAGGGAAACCCTGTGTCTAAGGAAGGGGGAGATGGTGACCCCTGACCAAACCTACCGCTGGGCCCTGAATCCCCTCACCATACTAGATAGGTTCCGCACCAATGCGTCAAGCCAGATATCTGACCTTAGACTGACCCTGATTGCGCTCCTTGGTGGGAAGCAGAGGGGATGAGCTCTTCGTCTGCCTCACTTGGCACAAAAGGACACACAGGGATAACAAACAAGAGAAAACAACAAAACATATCTTTAGATGACTCAGTAAGAAGTTCAGTAAAGAGCAGAAACAATCCTACTGATGAGTGCAAGCCGCCTGCTTGCATCCAGTGCTTGTGAAGGAACTGAATATCACCAGTACAAGTCCAGAGAAAATTAGAGTATTTAAACCCAATGGGAAAAATACAGATGATTAGAAGCTGAAAGGAAGAGGCGCTCCCCAGGGTCCTAAAGGGAAAAGGATGAAAACCGAGCAGAGGAGATACCTAGATACCTAGTACACTGAATACTGACAACAAGAATAATAGAAAGTCAGGGAGCATTTTACTCAGCCAAACGCTGTGACCTTCTATTGCCAGACACCATAGGACTGTCTGTTACCCGTGACACACTCATAACTATGTGTCAGCACACAGTCATTTTCTTTCCCCTTCACCTTACAGTCCTGTGTTGATCTGTAATGATATGTGAACACTATGGCTCGCTCAATCAGGATTCTGGTGTTAATGAGGGTTCGGGGTGGTGTGCGAGGCTCCTGGATCGTTAAGAGGTGCCTTTACATGCTGCGCCTTAGAACAAATCTTACTCTAGTCTCAGGAATCTGATGAGCAGAGGTCACCACTCCAACATCAATCTGTCCACTTTGTCGGAGCTGGGCAAAAATGACATGATATCGCCAAAAGTCGCAACATTTTAGTTTAGCCTTGAGCCTTTTCAAAGCATTTTAAGCTAGAACTTTGGTGTAAAAGCTGGATAAATCTGGCCCTTTGTATTATAGACCCTGAATAATGGAACCGTCATTTCTTTTAGCCACTTCATGACTTTCGAAGTCGGAAGCAGTTAAAAGAAGCTACAAAAATATGGACTAGAAGCACAGCAAACTGCTTTCACATTGCTGTGCTTATGTTCATTTTTTGTGCTGGAAAAATGATTCATAGCACCTATTGTGCTGGATATGCACCCAGTGTTTGAGATTCAATAGATATTTCTGTCAGTTCTGGAAAAGCAGTTCACAACTCCTATTGTGCTGGAAAAGTGATTCACAGCACCTATTGTGCAGGCATATGCACCCAGTGGTTGAGATTCAATAGACATTTAACAATGGAATCGGAACCTTTATTGTGCTGGCACATGCATGATTCTAGTGCTTGGATTTCGGAAAAGTGATTCACAGCACTTATTGTGCTGGAAAAATGATTCACAGCGCCTATTGTGCTGGCATATGCACCCAGTGGTTGAGATTTAATAGACATTTAATGACATTTTAAAAATAAGGATATCCATTCCCTAAAATTATAAAATTAAATTCTTGATCTACCCACACTGACATACATTATAACAATATTTTTACATGTTACTAGTGCAGGCATACTCAGATCATTTTTTGAAAAGTTCTCATGATTTTATGTATTAGGATTTAGGAGTTAATATATGATTTATATGATTATATTATCACATGTGTTTTTAAATAATGTTTTTATGGCAATGAGTCTTTTTGAAAATTCCTTTTTAAATATCTTTTATTAGCTTTTATATTATTGTTGAAGGGTTGGTTGTGATACATTAAGGGTTAACATTTCAATTAATTTGGTGTTGACCAATGGAATCGCACCTGTCCCTTTAAATAGTACTCTCCACATTCCGTTTTATATCCACCTGATGAAGATATTGTGTATATCGAAACGCGTTGTGGCTGATAGAAAACAATAAATTCTAAAAAAAATTAATCTAATACTGTGGCCTCCTTAGCGCTCTATCAGACCGTGCTTCTATACTTTTCCTATGTTCATTTTTTAACATTTACTGAGCACTTTTTCAGGCAGGTTCAAGAAAAAAAAAAAAAGGCTGCCAGAAAAAGATGCCATGTGCGCATACCCAAAGGTAAGTTACTGCAGAAGGAGGTCTCATCCATTGCTGTGTCTGCAAGAAGATACAAATCATTGTCCTTTTCTCAAGCCTTGCTGTACAGTCACATATAAGATTCCTTGCAAACTGAAAAATGCTGGAACACAGTTTATCTCTTTCCTTACAGTCCAGGTGCTTCTTTACTTGCTTTGGTTTGTGAACAGTTTATGAATTACAATTAAACTGATTTACTTCTAATACTCGCCAAGGTGATTATAACTCATCTCCAGTAAAGTCTACTGCTGCTGCAAAACATATTTCAGATGATTCCTATCCTCGGTCTAATAACACTTTCTTTATTATTGCCCAGTAATCCTGCCTGAGAATTATTTTCATTGCTTGCTGGATTAGGAGGAATTCTGGACAATTACAATTTGTATTGAACTACTTTATTTTATTAACCGCTAACGGTCCAAGCGTAATGTGGCCTTAATGTCCATCTTTTTTTGTTATTTCATCGCCATATTCCTTAAGCCATCATTTATTTTATTTTATTTATTTTTTTTAGGTTTTATTTTTAGAAGAACCAATTATACTTGTAAGAGGCATCATTTCGGAGGTACATACAAGAAAATACATAACATTTCTTCATTTCTTATGGGAAAAAAACAGCAATTCTGCTATTATTTTTTTATATCTTAAGTTTTATGCTTTCGTATATTGCAAAAATAAAGTAACATATTTTTCAGACTGTAAGATGCTCCTTACCATAAGATGCACTTAGCAGTGGAGTAACTAGAGTTTGATGGGCCCCGATGCAAAGTTTGGGCCTGGGTACCCACTCGCATTTTAGTTAGATGTATGGGCCAGTGTAGCTTTCTAAGTCCTATAAAGACAAATGAGTTGCACCCCCTTCATTACGTAGTAATGTCTCCCATCCTGGGATGCTTCCTGGTTAATATGTCCCCGATCCTGGTATATTTGTCCCCATCCTGGTATATATGTCCCCATCCTGGTATGTTAACTCCATCCTGTTATATATGTCCCCATCCTGGTATATTATCCCCATCCTGGTATATATGTTTCCCATCCTTGGCCCCATGCTGGAAAAAAATGTCCCCATCCTGATATGTTTCCCCATCCTGTTATATATGTCCCCATCCTGGTATATTACCCCCATCCTGGCATATATGTTCCCCATCCTTGGCCCCATGCTGGTAAAAAATGTCCCCATCCTGGTGTATACTGATACGCAAAAGGGTAACAATGTTTTAAACTTTTCACTTTCAGACTCCCTATCTCACCATCCACTACAGCTTAAAACGTGAGACTACCTTTAGTTGATAAGCAATCATCTTGGCTAGTTCATATATAAATTTGACTTGCAACTATTTAGCATAAAGGGGGCTTTACACGCAACGACATCGCTAACGAGATGTCGTTGGGGTCACGGAATTCGTGAAGCACATCCGGCCTCGTTAGTGACGCCGTTGCGTGTGAAATGTACGAACGACCGCTAACGATCAAAATTACTCACCTAATCGTTGATCGTTGACACGTCGTTCTAATCCCAAATATCGTTGCTGTTGCAGGACGCAGGTTGTTCGTCGTTTCTGAGGCAGCACACATCGCTACGTGTGACACCCCAGGAACGATGACCATCACCGTACCTGCGTCCTCCTGCAACGAGGTGAGAGTCACTTTCTTTCGGCTGCTCTCCGCCCCCTCGCTTCTATTGGACGGTTGCCGTGTGACGTCGCTGTGATGTCGCACAAACCGCCCCCTTAGAAAGCAGGTAAGTACGTGTGACGGGTCCTAGTGATGTTGTGCGCCACGGGCAGCGATTTGCCTGTGATGCACAACCGACGGGGGCAGGTGCTTTCACCAGCGACATCGCTAGCAATGTCACTGCGTGTAAAGCAGCGTTAAGATTAGTTATGTAGATTCTTATCTTGTCACTACATTGTTATTATTTTGCTCCTAAAAATATGAATTTTAATTTTTTATTACTTTGCTAGTATTTTGTAAATCCACCTTTGTCTTTCAAAACTTCCTGAATCTTTCTGGATATGCTCTGATTCAAGCATATCTCTACCAACAACTGATCCCAGGTTTTTACTACACATTGCCAATGTTGGTGCATACGGATAGACTCACTAGGGTAAGTATACAGCTTTTTCTTCAACCTTACACACAAGTGTTTGATTGGGTTGAGGTCTGCGCCTTCCATGACAGTTTGTTCAATTTCATGAACTGTTAGCTCCTTTTTTTCTTGTTTGCTCAAAAAGCATTTGCATCCTATTGACTTTTGTCTCATGGCTCCAAATCACCCGTTTTCAATCTTCTGCTGTCCACTTTTCATACTTTTTATGCAAACTCGAGCCGACGCTTCTTATGATGATATTGAAGTTGAGGCTTCTTAACATTTTTCCAGGCTACCAGTCCAGACTTGTATAATGTACGTCGCACAATGCTTGCATAAACATCCTGTGATCACACTATCATAAAGTCACCTCCACTGCCATGTTTGTCACTCCAAACCTGATAGACTTTGTGATGATCTGACTTGTTGAATCCAATATTTTGTCTGGACCTCTACTTCATGGCTTTTTAATGGATGGATGGATTTAATTTCGTAATATTTCAACTGCCATGGCACTCACATGGTGCAGTTTGGCAATGTCCTTGGCAGAGAGACCGCTATCGATGAGCTGGATGATGTTGTTTCTCTGTTTTTTGGGAAATCTTCAAGAGTCCTCCTCAATTCAAACTAGTGACCTTTCAACCTAATCAACCTAATAACTCACAGAGCTATTAGGGAATGTGAAAACAGGTTGTAATTTGTAATATAAAGGAAAATTAAAAGATTTTTTTTAAACCACCAGGAGCAAAACAGTAACAATGTAGTGACATGACAAGAATCTGCAAAACTAATATGCTAAATAGTTCCAAGTTTATGTATTATATAGTTAAGATGACTATCTATAAAATGAAGGTAGTCTGATGTTTGAAACTGTATTGAATAGTGATATATGGAAAGTTCAAAATATTGTTACGCTTTTGCTCATCAGTGTATATGTCCCCCATCCTGCTATATATGCTCCCCATTCTTGTATATGTTTCCTATCCTAGTATATATGTCCCCATCCTGGTATTTATGTCCCCCATCCTGGCATATGTGACGCCCTGGGCAAGCCAGGGGTCACAGGTCATGCACCACCACACCCTACATCCCAGTTAGGAACACCAAAGCTAACCAAAAATCCTTGTTGCCTTTCTCCAGAGACTGATGTTCACACCAGGGGGTGGGCCAGGCGGTTGGCTCCACCCACCGAGGAGGACACAGCTCTAGAAGCGGGAGAAACCAGGCAGTTGAGCCCAGGCAGGGCTAGAGTGCAGTTTTAGCTCAGGGGGAGCTTGAGTGAGGAGCTAAGGGAAGGAAGTAAAGTGGTAGAGGAGGAAAGTAAGCGTGGTGACAGAAAAAGAAAGAGAGAGAAAAGCCTGAAGAGTCCAGCTGAGTGCAGGACAGGGTCAGCAAGGTCAGCAACGGCGGTGACTGTCTGTAGGGGGACTGTTTGGAAGTTCCTGGAAGGACCGCGGACGGGTAGTGGCCCGGCGGTCTGGAGCAGCGGACCAAAGGACAGTCAGCACCAGGGACCACCTCTCGGACCCCGGCAAGGCTTGGAGTCGCCAGAATTTGCCAAATCCGTCAGTGAAGGGGACGCAGATCCCCCAACAACCAAGTCCCGATAGAAGGCAACAGCCCAACCATTGTAGCAGAAACACCGCCACCGCCAGGGCACCAGTTTCTCAGGGCCAGCGCCTGCGGGCAAAGAGTAGAGCTCCTCCGGTCCAGCTTGAAACCGGGGAGCGGGTTACCGGTGGGAACCCATCGCTACCAACACAGACACAAAGGTGCAAGGAAAAGGGACATCACCGTCACCTACTGGGAGAGCAAGTGCAGCCGTCCGTGGGAACCGTCTTTCCAGCCGTGTGGTTTACCGTAAAACTGTGTCAACGTCTCAGGCTGAGTGAGTACCATAGTGCCGCAAGGCACAGCGCTGCCCCCGCGTCCCTGAGCCCACCAGGCCCTGCATCCCCCCATCTCATCACCGGGCCCCGGGATCACCAACCCCTACCCACGGAGGGGCAACGCAACATCTCGCTGCTACACACCATCGTCCCCGGGCCTATAGAGCAGCGGTGGTGAAATCACCACAACCGTGGGTGGCGTCACGGACAATAAACAATCCCCACACCCAACAAACCCCCCCTTTCACTCACGGGCGAGGAGTGCCGCTCGAGAACCCCCAGGATTCGGCCCACAGCTCGAGCCACCACTGAGCAGCAGCCGCCGGACCCGAGCAGAAGGGGTGAGCGTAGTGTGCTGACACCCTCCTCCCCGCCCGCGACAACTTGGCGTCACGAACAGGATCTTACCGCTCTGCCGTCTGGTAGAGGTGCGCCTTGTTACCGCCGGAGGTGTCCGGCAGAAAAATTTCAGAAGTCGCCATCTTTGGCGCGAAAAGTTCCCGCTCGAGCGTCTTCTCGAGTAGCAGAGGCGCGAAGGCCAAAACCCCGCCCCGAGAGAGGAGGGGCCGGAAAGAGCTAAGGGGGATGCGATGGCGGCTGGCTGCATGTAGCTGCAGCTATAAAAGCAGGGACGCCAGGACTCTGCAGACATACCTTTCCTGGAAGAAGAAGTCACCATGTGGATGCCGTCCCGCGACACCGTAGCCCCCGCGCCTGGATCCGCGGCGTGGGTGGAAACCCGGACCGCGCAGCTCTACCAACGGCTGCAGGTCAGGATGCAGCTCCTCATGGAGGAGTGGGAGACCGACATGGCGGACGTTATAGCCACCGTGCGGAGACGCGAGGAGGAAGCGGAGAAAGGGAGGGTGAGTGACCCACGTCCTGATGCCCTGGAAGGGCCGGTCATCGCGGCTGCGGGGCCCGGTCCAAGCCCTCTCCCCCCGTTGCCTCCCTCGCCACCCGTCTCGGAGGCCGTGACCCCGCCACTAGGCCTGCTACCACCGCAACCGGTAGCAATACCCAGCGTCCCCGCCCAGGCGGACCGACCTGTAGCCGGAGCCCGTAGTAGACCGGAGGTGTTGCCGTGGAAGGTCCCGAAGGCTGAACCGGAGGCATCCCCTGAAAAATTCCCCGAGCCGGAGCCGATGACCCGCTCCGAGCCGAAGGCCCAGCAGCGGAAAGCCCCTATGCCCATCCCCCACACCTCGGCTGAGGTAGCGCCGGGTTGTTGCTGTAAGGCAGCGCCCAAGGCCAAGACACCGCGGGACACGCCGCCCAGATTCCTGACAGTGGGCAATGTCCAGAATGTCCCGCGGGGCCCGACCCGTGCGCCGGAGCTCACAGCAGCGCCGTATTGGGATAGGGAGCCGGTACCGCTGGGCCTGGAGATCGGCGAGAGGGAGAGGAAGAAGGCCGAGCTGGTGGCCTGAGCTATCAAGGAGAAGGAGAATCTCCGCCAGGCCACGTTCCGTGTCCGGGGCCCGCTGTACGAGGGGCAGGTGAGGCGGTTTGATGTCCGCCGGGGCTACGGGTTTATCTATGAACCGGGCCTGGAGGCCGAAGTGTTTGTAGCCCGGCAGGATGTGAATGCCCACCTGCCTGAGGAGCATCCCGGCCGCAACCTAATGCCAGGAGACATCGTCCAGTACACCGGCACTGTGGAGAGAGGGGGTGGTTTGCCCTGGATGTGAAGCTGCGGGGCAGCCAGGAGAGCAGGGTGAGTCCTGCACCCCCTCCCTCGGAAGAAGCTGAAAGTCCGGAGTAGGGCAGCGGATGCCCGCTGCAGCAGTCCCCGTTGGGACCACCAGAGTGTTGTTTAAAAGTTTGTTTGAAAGTTTAAAAAGTTTTGAAAATGATGAAAATGATTACGGAACAGTAACCTGATTGTCTGCTTGATTTGCAACCGGCCGGAGCCGGCACCGTTGTCCCAGTGGGGACCGTTTAAAAAGTTGTTTTGCATGGGAACTATCCATGGACAAGCCCGTGAACTTGCAGGGCAACCACAAACGTTAGTGGCTTGTAAATAAGTTGTTTGCCGTTACCGTTTTCCGCAATGCCGCCTCCGGAGAGGCAGGTTGGAGGGAGGGCCCTCAGCAGAGCAGGCTGGGGCCCAGCCGCCACAGGAACCGGTGGCTACCCTCTGGAGGGAAAGGACAGATCCCGCTCGGGTGACTTGTGCTGGACTGTGGGTCAAGGGGTGCTGCCTGGGCTTTAGGGGCAGCATCAGGGCCAGGTTGCTTGGGTGGGAGAGAGCGGAAACCGTAACCGTAAACCGTATGCAACGTTTAAGAAAAGTGCCTCCCGTTATGGGAAGATTCATTAAAAATGTATATATGTTACAGTTTACCATGTTATCTTTTGCAGAAAAATAAAACCGGTGTTGGACGGGCAGCCCGTGGACGGTCTGCATTTTGCTAAGGGGGAATGGGACGCCCTGGGCAAGCCAGGGGTCACAGGTCATGCACCACCACACCCTACATCCCAGTTTGGAACACCAAAGCTAACCAAAAATCCTTGTTGCCTTTCTCCAGAGACTGATGTTCACACCAGGGGGTGGGCCAGGCGGTTGGCTCCGCCCACCGAGGAGGACACAGCTCTAGAGGCGGGAGAAACCAGGCAGTTGAGCCCAGGCAGGGCTAGAGTGCAGTTTTAGCTCAGGGGGAGCTTGAGTGAGGAGCTAAGGGAAGGAAGTAAAGTGGTAGAGGAGGAAAGTAAGCGTGGTGACAGAAAAAGAAAGAGAGAGAAAAGCCTGAAGAGTCCAGCTGAGTGCAGGACAGGGTCAGCAAGGTCAGCAACGGCGGTGACTGTCTGTAGGGGGACCGTTTGGAAGTTCCTGGAAGGACCGCGGACGGGTAGTGGCCCGGCGGTCTGGAGCAGCGGACCAAAGGACAGTCAGCACCAGGGACCACCTCTCGGACCCCGGCAAGGCTTGGAGTCGCCAGAATTTTCCAAATCCGTCAGTGAAGGGGACGCAGATCCCCCAACAACCAAGTCCCGATAGAAGGCAACAGCCCAACCATTGCAGCAGAAACACCGCCACCGCCAGGGCACCAGTTTCTCAGGGCCAGCGCCTGCGGGCAAAGAGTAGAGCTCCTCCGGTCCAGCTTGAAACCGGGGAGCGGGTTACCGGTGGGAACCCATCGCTACCAACACAGACACAAAGGTGCTAGGAAAAGGGACATCACCGTCACCTACTGGGAGAGCAAGTGCAGCCGTCCGTGGGAACCGTCTTTCCAGCCGTGTGGTTTACCGTAAAACTGTGTCAACGTCTCAGGCTGAGTGAGTACCACAGTGCCGCAAGGCACAGCGCTGCCCCCGCGTCCCTGAGCCCACCAGGCCCTGCATCCCCCCATCTCATCACCGGGCCCCGGGATCACCAACCCCTACCCACGGAGGGGCAACGCAACATCTCGCTGCTACACACCATCGTCCCCGGGCCTATAGAGCAGCGGTGGTGAAATCACCACAACCGTGGGTGGCGTCACGGACAATAAACAATCCCCACACCCAACAAACCCCCCTTTCACTCACGGGCGAGGAGTGCCGCTCGAGAAACCCCGGGATCCGGCCCACAGCTCGAGCCACCACTGAGCAGCAGCCGCCGGACCCGAGCAGAAGGGGTGAGCGTAGTGTGCTGACACCCTCCTCCCCGCCCGCGACACATATGTCTCCTATCCTGGTATATACTGTATATCTTTCTTCCTAGGTCCCATCCTAGTTTATATGTCCCCCATACTGGTTTATATGTCCTCATCCTGGGCCCAACACAGTTTACATGTCCCCATCCTCGTATATATGTCACCATCCTGGTATATATGTCCCCTATCATGGACCTATCCTGGAATGTATGTCCTCATTCTGGGCCTATGCTGGTATATATGTCCTCATCCTGGGCCCATCATGCTATGTATGTTCCCATCCTGGTATATATGTACCCATACTGGTATGTATGTCCCCATCCTGGGCCTAACCTGGTATATTTGTCCTCATCCTAAGCCACATGCTGGTATGTAGTATCTCCCCTTCCTGGAATATATGTCCCTCATCCTGGTATATGTATTTATACTGGGCCCATTCTGGTATATATGTCTTCATTCTGGTCCCATCCTGGTATATATCCCCATCCTGGGCCCATTCTTGTATATATTTCCACCTCCTGGTAAATATATCCTTATCCTTGGCCCCTTCCTGGTATATACAGTCCTCGTTCTGTCTCTAAAGGATTTAAAAAAACCTTTAGTGATAAATTTACTGGAATGAGGGGAAATGTGTTTTGCTGGAACACATATGGTCGCTAAAGATGTTGAGTAATTTATATAATGGGTAATACATTGATAAATAATACGTACCTTGTGACTTATATTGATGTGGGGCGTGAACTACAGGTGCATTGTTTATTCTGTAACTTTTGTGGTGTTTTTTGTTACTGACTAAAGGTTTTTCCCCTTTCTGTGATGTTTTTGTGGGGAAACAAATTGTTATACTTGTGTAATGTTGCTGATAAATTAAAATGAACGTTCATGCCATGGCGCATACACATTTGTACACATAATTTTAATTACCACATCTTTACGTTACACTTACAGATACATACATACAGTTGAAATCAGAAGTTTACATACACTATCTAAAAAGACACATCTGCAAGTCTTTCTTACTATCTGACATGAAATTAAAACAAACCTTTCCCGTTTTAGGGCAATTAGGATTACTACATTTATTTATATTTGCCAAATACCAGAAGAATGAGAGAGACAGAATGTTTTAAGACATTTCTATTAGTTTCTGCAAAGTCAAACGTTTACATACACTAAAGGCTGCTTTACACACAACGATATTGTTAGCGATCTCGTTAGCGATGTGACACGCCCAGATCGTTGTTCCGATTTGCTGAGGTCGCTCATAGGTCGTTTTGTAGCGGTCACACGTACACATCTCACAAACGACGCTACATCGTTCAGCGATATATTGTTTGTCCAAGGCGGTCGTGTGGATGTTGTTCATCGTTTGCAGGGTGTCAAACGTAGCAATATGTATGCTGCGATCCAAACGACGAATAATATTTTGAAACTGAACGACGTGTCAACGATCAACGATTTTCACCCTATTTGCGATCGTTCGGAGTCGCACATAGGTGTCACACACAACGACGTCTCTAACGATGACGGAAGTGCGTCACGAAAACCGTGACCCCGACGACATATCGTCAGATAAATCGTAGCATGTAAAGCGGACTTAAAAGTACTATGTCTTTAAACAATATGCATTATTGCGTTCCACCACAGGTCCTTCACATGTTACCCGCAGGTCCTCCCACTCCACTACACTGCGTCCCACTGCGAAGGTCACAGTTCTGTCTGGTCTGTTATACCTTTCAACAACTCTGAGGCAGTGTGCTGTTTGTCACCTGAACAAATTAATATCAGCAGAGCCTGATAACACTTAACTGAAGCAGTGCTGTAGAGCTTACATCTCGCGACTGATATGGATGACAGAGATGACAATGTGAAAATGGAGGATGAGGAGGATAAAAGGGTGCAGCAACTGGTGTAAGAAGTGGAGGAAACCCTCCTGGAACTAGGGCATCAATCCATTGGTAGTACATGCGCCATCCCATGGTCCAACTTTGTCCTGGCTTCCACAAGGTTCACCCAGTGTGCCATCAGCCAAATGTAGCCAGGCCACAAATAGTTGTCCACGTGTTGATGGTTAAGTGTACCTTCCCAATAACAGTTTTGGTGAGGGCATGGGTGATGTTATGATACACGTGCTGGTGTAAGGCAGGGACAGATCAGAAAAATAGTGGCAGCTGGGGTACAAGTACCGGGGTAGGTCACTGCCATGACGTTGCAGAAGGCCTCAGTGTCAACAAGCCTAAATGGCAACATTTCCAAGTCAAGCTGTCTGGAAATTTGACCGTTTAGTGCTTGGTCCTGTGAATTGGTGGGTGACTGGGTATGTGTTTGCATTTTAAAGGGTACTTTACATGCTGCGATATCGGTACCGATATCGCTAGCGAGCGTACCCGCCCCCGTCGGTTGTGCGTCACTGGCAAATCGCTGCCCGTGTCACACAATGTCGCTAACACCCGTCACACATACTTACCTGCCTAGCGACGTCGCTGTTGCCGGCGAACCACCTCCTTTCTAAGGGGGCGGTTCGTGCGACGTCACAGCGATAGCAGCAGCCCAATAGAAGCGAAGGGGCGGACATGAGCGGAACTAATATTCCGCCCACCTCTTTCCTTCCTCATTACCGGCGGCCGCAGGTGCAATGTTGTTCCTTGTTCCTGTGGTGTCACACATAGCGATGTGTGCTGCCACAGGAACAACAAACAACATCGCTACTGACCAGACAACGATAAATGGTAAGTGAACGACCTCTCGCAGACAAACGATTTTTGCCTCTTTTGTGAACGTTTAAGGTCGCTCCAGCCTGTCACACGCTGCGACATCGCTAATGACGCCGGATGTGCGTCACAAACACCGTGACCCCGACGATATATCGTTAGCGATGTTGCAGTGTTTAAATGGACCTTTAGGCTTGGACTAGGGACAACTAAATGCTGCCCTGGGACAAAAAAAAACTAAATCTGACAATGTTTCTGATGATGCTTGCGAATATACAACAGGTGCAGGGCGGGAGGCATGCACACCGGCATTCCTGGACAGTGGATTTGCAAACAGGTAGCACATGGACAGAGGCAGTGGTGTCACCGGCATACACTCATTGCGGAGCCAGGCGTTCGCCCATCTAGTAGGGTACTTTACTGACATATGCCTGAGCATGCTGGTGGTGGTCAGGTTGATAGTGCTGAGGCCCCTGTTGATATTAGTACAGCACAGTTTGCAAAAAAGTGCCAGACTGTGGAACACCGAACCATTGGCCTGAGAACTTGCTGCATGTGCGTGATCTGTGCAACAGTTGCCCACTTCCTCTCTCTGGCCACATAATTTTCCAGAAGGACAACGACTCAAAGCCTCAAAGCATACATCGAGATTGGAGAAGAAATGGTTTAATTATAATGAAGTAGAGGTGCTTAAATAGCCCCTACAGTCCCCAGACCTCAACCCAATGGAAAACCTGTGGGTAGAGTTGAAGAAAAAGCAAAGTGAGTTAAACAATATGCACCAACATTGGGAATATGTAGGAGAGACCTGGGATCAGATTTTGCTTGAGACATTCTTGAATCTGAGCGAGAGCATGCCTAGAACGATTGAGGCAGTGTTAAAGCCAAAAGAGGATTTACAAAATACTAACAAAATTATAAAAATTATAGTTGTTCTAGAGATGTGTCTGCTGCTAGAACTCTGTGTGGCATTGACCTGGTCTCTAATCTGAGCTGCTGTTAACCTGTGATTTCTGAGGCCGGTGACTTGGATAAACTTATCCTACGCAGCAGAGGTGACTCTTGGTCCTCCTTTCCTGGAGCGATCCTTATGTGAGCCAGTTTCTTTGTAGCGTTTGATGGTTTTTGCCACTGCACTTGGGGACACTTTCAAAGTTTTCTCAATTTTTCGGACTGACTGACCTTCATTTCTTAAAGTAATGATGGCCACTCGTTTTTCTTTACTTAGCTGCTTTTTTCTTGCCATAATACAAATTCTAACAGTCTATTCAGTAGGACTATCAGCTGTGTATCCACCAGACTTCTGCACAACACAACTGATTGTCCCAACCCCATTTATAAGGCAAGAAATCCCACTTATTAAACTTGACAGGGCACACCTGTGAAGTGAAAACCATTTCCGGTGACTACCTCTTGAAGCTCATCAAGAGAATGCCAAGAGTGTGCAAAGCAGTAATCAAAGCAAAAGGTGGCTACTTTGAAGAACCTAGAATATAACATATTTTCAGTTGTTTCACACTTTTTTGTTAAGTATTTCATTCCACATGTGGTAATTCATAGTTTTGATGCCTTCAATGTGAATCTACAATTTTCAGAGTCATAAAAATAAAGAAAACTCTTTGAATGAGAAGGTGTGTCCAAACAGTACTGGTCTGTACTGTATATATTCTACCAGTTTAAAAAAATGGTGACAATTTTTTTTTTCTTTACAATATTGATTTTTTTTCAGAATTGTTTATTATCGCTATAAACTTATTGACCGGAAGATTCATATTTCAAGGTTATTTACACTAGAAAGATAATGCCATATCCTTTTTTTTTTTACACCATCTCAGCGCTCTTCAATTGTGTTTGCTATCTTTACATACTTCATGAGGTGAAATAAATTGTGTTATTCATGACTGCATCTTGTCTTGAAAAAACAAACACCCATACGTCTGTCAATGCAGAAAAAAAAAGTCATGTCTATTTGAAAATGGTTGACTGCAGACGAAGGGGGCTAAACAGGTTGTCCAATATTTTAAACATTGATGGCCAGTCCTTAGGATAGATCATCAATGTCTAATGGGATGGGATGTGACACCCTCCGCTGATCAACTGTTCCCAGTGTTGGCGGTGGCCAGAACTGCTTAGTTACAGACCTGCACAGTGCAGCTCTATCAACTCTTTAGTTGCCGCAGCCGGGTACTGCACATCCGCCCCCGGGTACTGCACATCCGCCCCCTATTGATTTGAATCATGAGTGGATGTGCAGTACTGGCTGTAGCCATTAACGAGTTGATGGAGCTGCACTGTACAGCTCCCTAACTGAGCAGTAGTGGCCATTGCCGACACTGAGAACAGCTGATTGGCATGGGTGCCGTGTGTCACACCCACACCGATCAGACATTGATGACCTAGCCTAAGGATTTACAGGAAATGTTAAAGTAGAGGACAACCTCTTTAAGTTTCCTATTGGTTGATTTACGTTTTGACAATTTTTTGAGTAATATGTTGTCAGTTGTTATGCTAAGTCCCTTTCTAGCAAATCCTCGTTCTCTATTTGAAGCCACATTCTCATTTTGACTGACTTTTACTGAGTTTTAAACATAGAAAAATAGGTCAAAATCTTGATGTGACAATTTGTGAAGAAATTTAGAGCATTGAAGGCAAACTCACTAGAGTAAATTTGCCGCACTATAAACAGTCGCTGTTTTCTTTCATCTGATTGGTAGGAAATCACAAGAATTATACAATGTGATAAATGATTGCCCCCACCGGTGAAAATCTGTGATTATAATTAGGGATGATCGAATACCTCAAATATTCGGCTTTGCGAATATTTGCCGAATAGGTCGCCGCTATTCGACTATTCGCGAATATTCGATGCGCAATGTAAGTCTATGGGAAACCCGAATAACAACTATTCGGAACTATTCGGGCTTCCCATAGGCTTACATTGCGAATTGAATATTTGCACAGTGGCGACCTATTCATCGGATATTCGCAAAGCCGATTATTTGAGGTATTCGATCATCCCTAATTATAATACATGGTTATATACGGTAACTCACGGCAGCCGGGGGGGGGATTGCACCATTCTTTGGCTATGGTTTCTCCGCATCTGTCTTTTATTGCACTCATCTGTTTTCTATGAGATTCAGCAATAAATCCAGAATGTTACCTATGAGAACAATTGTAAGCACCTGTACAAATAGGTGATCTGTGCAAAGCAAACATTCAAATAATGAATCCCAATTGTAAGCGCTGAATATTTCTACAGTCACATCCGTCTATTACAGTTACGGACCCTCAAGAGCCACCACAATCTATGGCAAACTCTTATGCCTCCTCTCCGCCGATATTCCCTAGATCCTGTAACCATCTGTGTGCTGCAATCTGTTTGCCGCTTAACGTTTGGACAACTCTCCGTCTTCTGATCATACAAGAAGCGATCCCTCCTTGCAGAGGTTAAGAGAAATGTCATAAATAAACACAGCATTAATCACTGTCCAAAGGGGCATCAAGGTCACTGCTTCCCTCTGGAAACTGCTCTGTGCTTTAATTGGCTAATTTGTAGTGTTAATTACTGCAGTCAGGATGAGTAATGACATTAACTGCCTGATCTTGGTCTTATTTTTAACTTGCATCATTGAAAGATGCTGTGTTACTGTACTACAAGGCCGGATTCATTGAAGAGGAAATGAACCATTTACACGGAGTTCTTCTTTGGTAATGAGAGGTAGGAAGGAATCAATGACTGAAAGCCCAGAATGATAATCTGTGGAGTAGATCAACATGTGGTGAGCTAGATTATAAAGTAAGAAATGCAGGACAATTCTTTTTTTATTTATTTTTTTATTTTACATTTTTATCATACATTAACCTCTGTCTCTACCCAGCCCAGCGGCCTGGATTACGTGGAAGCACCATCCATCAATCTCCATGGGATATGTCAAAAAATGAAAGCCATAGCTATACCATGCAAGACTGGATAAATTATTAAATGACATTCATTTTCCATATCTCACACAGATTTAAAATGGTTATCCCACCAATATATATGTATGAATGGTACAGGTTCAATGAGTTTTGGCAACAGGGGTCTCATATTACTCCTGTGAATGGAGCCACAATTTGCATGATTGACCATCGCTTCATATACCATCTATATGAGTGACTTATAGAGCAGGGACCGAGTGTTGTGTTTGGACCCCCACCTATCATATATATTATTTATCAGAAAAGACTATGAAAACCACACAGTGGGTACTTGCAGCAGTGGCAGCTGATATCATAGGAAGCAGCCGACATGGATAGTAGCAGCAGTGGACTTGTAATACACAATCACAGCTATGAATCAGCATACAGCATAATAACAGCAGCACAATGGACCTGCGAACTAGCAACATATAGAGTTTGTTGTCCAGGCATCTACCCTAAGGGGAAGTTGCCTTAAATATCTGAAGCCTCTCTTCAGAAATGAGAAGCACTTTTGGGTCCGGGTGTACTTGCCCCTTAAGAAAAGGGGTGTGTCTGTGCACACCTTACAGGCATTCCCATGAGGCCTATGTGGCATGTGCAGTTTCGGGGAGACAGCAGCATCGACTGGGGATGGAGCAACCACTGCTGGGCAGCCGGGAAGGTGAGCGAGCCAGCGTTCCCGCTAGAGGAGGAGGGCAGGACAGCATGGGGACGCTGGTATGGGTGTTACACTTCTTTTGAGAGCAGCATGATGTAGGCAAAGAGATCCTGAATTCAAAGATGTAACAGAATACTAGTTGCAGCCATTCTGACACAATTAGAACTTTTTAATTTAGTCATGTAGCAGAGCTGAGAGAGATGTCCTGCCCACACCAGGCTCTCTAAAGAGATTGTACATTGACAGTGAGATGTCAATCACGGCAGGGAGCATGCCGGACTGCCATGCATGTGACATTGTCATTCATTAAGGCCCTGCTATTTAAACAAACATAGCAAATGCACAACTGTGACAAGTAAGGCATCCTTGATTTTTCTGTGTTAACCCTCGCAGCATGCTGGCTTCAGCTTACATAGCAAAAACCTGCTGACAAATTCCCTTTAATTTAGTAGCATGACATGCAGGCGCACTTCCCAGGATTATGGTAGGAGATTGGCAGAAGTTGTAATGAAAAAAGAAATGACATTTCCAGAATCAATGTATTTTGACCAATGTGGTTATTACTGTGGTTTGTGGGTGTAAAACATGCTGACAGATTCCTTTTACCAAATAAAACAATTCTGTAACTGTCAGGAAATATCATTTGAGGCTACAGCCTTGTTTTTAGCTATAAATATAAAATGGATTAAGGAGATGAATTTTAAAAATGAAGCATAATACTATATAAATAGAGATTGCACTGACAGGCGCTGCTGATTTTAGACTTTGGCAACATGACAATAAATTATTGATGGTTTTATCGAGGTCAGCAGGTAACATTGTATTATCCTTATGACAGGTGATATCACAATGCATTAATATAATATAAATCTGCTAAGTGGATACAAATGATAGGTTATATGTAGGGCTGAGCGGATCCGAACTGTAAAAGTCCAGATCCGCGCGGTTTCAACGCTGCCCGGGTGCCGTACTCGGATTCAGGTTTCCGGTTCACGATCCGGATCTGGCACTGGGGAAAATAATTGAAAAACAAAGAAAAGAAATAAAACAGCAATTCATACTAACCAAGGCTTGGTGTCATGGCGGCATACTACTTCCGGGTCGAGCCTTCACTTCCTGTACTGTGCATCGTGTACACACAGCTTTCCGTGTTTTCCCCGCCCACCAGCCATCCTCTCGTCTGTGATTGGTTGCAGGCAGACGCACCCTCAGCCTATGACAGTATCTGCCTTCTGTGCAGTCATCGCGGCTCAGTCATTATCTGCAAAGCCAGCGGTCATGCTCTATGGCTGCTGGCTGTGTTATGTAGCAGAGCTGAAGCGGCGTGGAACCTCATGTGGATTACGCTGGACCTGCAGGTTGTTGGAGGTTAATAAAGTGGTGAAGGAGGGTGTGTTTTGTACTTTATTCCAAATAAAGGATTTTTCTCGGTGTCTATGTTTATTTACTTTCATTTGCAGGTTAGTGTGATGCAGGTATCTCATAGATGCCTGTGCTATCACTAACCTAGGGTTTAGTAGCAGCTGTGCGCTGTTATTAACCCTTTATTACCCCGATTGCCACCGCACCAGGGCAATCGAGAAGAGCCGGTAAAGCACTGAGATTGTCACATCTAATAGATGCAGCAATACCGGGCGGCTGCGAGCTGAGAATACCAGCCCCCAGCTGGCTTTATCTTGGCTGAGGATGAAAATTAAGGGGGACCGCACATTGTTTTTTTTTAAATTTATTTAAATAATAAAAAAAAGCCGCATCACCGGCACAGCTGCGCACACTTCTGACAGGAGTATGCATGTGTTTCTAGGTACATGCACGCTCATACTCAGAGAGCGGCAGGCTGTGTCGGGTGCTGTTATCCCATACTCGCATGAGTCTGACATCGCAGCACAGCCACGCACACTTCTGACAAGAACATGCATGTGTTTCTGAAACGCATGCACGTTCAACATACTGACCCACAGACACATGTACTGCTTTCCTCACCCACTGACCATCCTGCTGCCTGTGATTGGTTGCAGTCAGCTGACACGCTGACACTTATGGTGGGGGCGCGTCTAGCTGCAACCAATTACACACACCCGTGGCAAAACAATGAATATTGAATTGTCGGCTCCGGAAGGGAAAAGTGTGACCCGGAAGGAGTTTGCTGCCATGAGACAGCCTCGGGTGAGTACACCGCATGCGCTACTACCCTCTACCCCCTCCACAAATGTTTTTAATCTCTGGATTCTGGTCCCCATAGACTTATATGGGCACCGGAATCCGGAGCTGATCCAGATTATTTTTTTTAATCCTGCAGTGATCTGTCGGTGCCGGATTTCGGTGGGTTCAATCAACTCTAGTTATATGTTCTTATTCTGACTTAAGATAAACTTGAATTGGGTTAGATTGGTTAACCCTTCAGAAGCAGGGTATTTTTATATTGTTATAACAATCTAAAACTGGAGAATATAGGGTTAAATCAGAAAAGTATTCACTGACGACAGAGGTTTTCTATTGACGTCAATCGGGGGACTGCGATATTTGGCGGTGGATTTTCATTAGATAAACTTTTGAATGTGTATTTCATAAAATTCTCACGTCAGGATCATTTGCGTCGTGAGAGCGGCTGTTCATGTAGAGGTTTGTGCTGGGACTTGATTAGTAGGTGACACGATGTCACAGGGAGCAGGTTGGTCTGGAACAAAGGAACAAAGGCTGCACTCTCTCGTCTCTGTCCCTGTCATGACTTTCAGCACCAAGGACAGCTCCTTCCCATTGATTTATCATATTTGCTTCCATTGATCTTCTTGCTCTTTCGCTAATAGCTATCGCTTTTCATCCTGTCATTGTTCTGCACAAGTCTCTACTTTCTGAAACCTATTTAGCCGGGCTGCTCCAACAGGCACTTTACTGATGAGTTATTCTGGATACTTCTAGAACTTCTAGGAAGTAAATCTTCATTTCATTCTGTACAGTTAAGATAAAAAAAAATCAATTATGACTTTATGTCTTTGATCGTTCTCTTCTGCAGAATTGTTAAAATTGTATATAACCATTTCTTTGTGGTATCTGTTTCTGGAAGGGCTGATGACAAGGTTTATGGCTTCTATAACACACTGCAGATGGGCTGACGACAGTCAACTAAATAGGTAATGGTGACCATGTTATTGGTCACTCAGAATATTTATCATATAAAGAAGATATGGCTAAGACTAGGCTGAAAGAATTGAATACAGGCACGGAAAGAATCCATGATAGGACAAATAAAAATGGTGCCAGGAGGACCTTCAAGGGTCTGTCTGGTATCTTTTATCATTAGAGATGAGCAGAGTGATTTGGGGAGGATTGAGTTTGAGTTGAATTTCCTGAATTTGATGGTTACATATGAATTCGAACAATTTAAGATTCAATTTGTTATTCAAAAACCTGGCAGCATTTCCCACACTAATGATGAAGCATAAAAGAATGAGCTGATATCATTTTGGGTTGTCTTGCGAGCCTCCCCAGAATAACCCGCAGCTATGACATCTAGCGGATTATCATACCTCGTACAGTGGTGGTCATCACGGATCAGTGGTTCCCAGTGGAGCATAATTTGTGCAGCAGAGTTGTTTTCCATCTATCTCTTCTTTAGAATGTAATATCGTATAGTCATCGAGTTTCTTTCTTTCTATGAATTTTTCTTCTGTAGATTGTAAGCTGTTATGGTCAGCAGAATCCTATCTATCTCTCTCTTGATCATAGAGTGTAAGCTGTTATAATCAACAGAGTCCTCTTTCTCTTCTGTAGTGTGGAAGCTCATATGGTCAGTGAGATATTCTCTCCTGTAGACTAAGTTCTTATGATCAGCAGAGTCCACTCTCTAGCTCTCGCCTGTAAAGTGAAAGCTGTTATAATCAGCAGAGCCCTCTCTCTTTCTTGATCTTCTGAAGAGTCTTAAGGCCGCTTTACATGCTGCGACATCGCACCCGCCCCCGTCGTTTGTGCGTCACAGGCAAATTGCTGACCGTGGCAAACAATATCGCTAGGATGCGTCAAACAGACTTACCTTCCTAGCAACGTCGCTGTGGGCAGTGAACAACCTCTTTTTTAAGGGGGCTGTTCGTGCAGCGTCACAGCAACGTCAATCAGCGGGCCACCAATAGAAGCGGAGGGACGAAGAGCAGCCGCATTCACGTCACTCCCACCTCATTGCCGGAGGAAGCAGGAACGCTGTTGTTCGTCATTCCCGGGGTGTCACACGTAGCGATGTGTGTTTCCTCAGGAACGACGAACAACCTGCGTCCAAAATGAGCAACGATATTTGGGAAAGGAACGACATGTCAACGATCAACGGTTTGGTGAGTATTTCTGATCGTTAGTGGTCGCTCATACTGTCACACGCAACGAAGTTGCTAACTAGGCCGGATGTGCGTCACGAATTCCGTGACCCCAATGATATCTTGTTAGAGATGTAGTTGCGTGTAAAGCGGCCTTTATACTCAGCAGGGTCCTCTCTCATATAGAGTGTAAGCTCTCATGGTCAGCAGGATCCTCTCTCTCTTTATTCTGCATTGTGGAAGCTCCTATGGTCAGCAGGGTCCTCTCTCCTGTAGAATGTAAGGTCTTATGGTCAGCAGGATCCTCTCTCCTATAAAGTGTAAGCTCTCATGGTCAGCAAGATCCTCTTTCTCTCCTGTAGAGTGTATGTTGTTTTGATCAGCAGAGTCCTCTCTCCCTCTCTTCTGTATTGTGGAAGCTCATATGGTCAGCAGGATCCTTTCTGTATCTCTCGCCTGAAAAGTGTAAGCTGTTTTGGTCAGCAGAGTCATCTCTCTCTCGCTCTTCTGTAGAGTGAAAGCTCTTATGAACAGCAGAGTTCTCCCTCTCTTCTGTAGTGTGGAAATTCATATGGTCAACAGGGTCCTCTTTCCTACATAGTTACATAGTTACATAGTTACATAGTTACATAGTTACTTAAGTTGAAAAAAGACCTAGGTCCATCTAGTTCAACCTTCCTCCACCAGTTCTACATTTGGTCACTAAGTCATTTATAACCAACAATTTTGTGTGTAGTGAGGAAATCATCCAGCCCTTTTTTAAAAGCTGTTACAGTATCAGCCATTACTACCTCTTGTGGTCGGCATTCCACAGTCTGACTGCTCTAACTATAAAGAACCCTTTCCTATTTAGCTGTGGGAATCGCTTTTCTTCCACTCGCAGTGAGTGCCCCCTGGTCCTTAGTATTGTCTTTGGAAGAAATAAGTCATGTGCCAGACCTTTATATTGACCACACATGTATTTATACATATAAATGAGATCTCCTCTGAGACGTCTTTTTTCTAAGCTAAACATATCTAACTTTTTCAACCTCTCATCATATGGGAGGCCTTCCATTCCTTGTAATAGTCTAGTTGCCCGCCTTTGAACTGCCTCTAACTTCTGAATGTCCTTTTTAAAATGTGGAGCCCAAAACTGGTTCCCATATTCCAGATGTGGCCTTACAAGTGATTTATAGAGGGGTAACAATACGTTGGGATCACGGGATCTAATCTCTCTTTTTATACACCCTAAAATCTTGTTTGCTTTAGCAGCTGCTGCCTGACATTGAGTGCTGCTGCTCAGCTTATTTGTAATAAGAATACCCAAGTCCTTCTCCTGTTCTGTAGTCCCAAGTTTACTTCCATTTAATGTATATGCAGCTATAGGATTACTCCGTCCTAGGTGCATTACTTTAGATTTATCAACATTAAATCTCATTTGCCAAGTATCTGCCCATTCTGATATCTTATCCAGATTTTTTTGTAATATTGTACTATCAAGGTCAGTTTTTAATATCCTACATAGTTTGGTGTCATCAGCAAAGACTGACACTTTACTATCAATCCCATCCACAAGGTCATTAATAAAGAGATTAAAAATAATTGGTCCTAGCACAGATCCCTGCGGCACCCCACTGCTGACTATAGCCCATTTAGAGAATGTGCCATTTATGACTACTCTTTGTTTCCTATCTTTTAGCCAATTCCTTACCCAGTTGCATATAGTTTCCCCTAGTCCTTGTTTCTGGAGCTTTAATATAAGGCTATTGTGTGGTACAGTATCAAATGCCTTTCCAACGTCCAAATAAGTCACATCAGCTGCATTACCAATATCCAGGTTTGCACTTACCCCCTCATAGAACCCCAACAGGTTGGTTAGACACGACTTATCTTTCATGAATCCATGTTGTTTGTCAGTTATTATATTATTTTCTGCAATATATTTTTGCATGTCATCCCTTAAAATGCCCTCAAAAACTTTGCATACTACTGATGTCAGACTTACTGGACAGTAGTTGCCTGGATCTACCCTCTTACCTTTCTTAAATATCGGTACCACATCAGCAATCCTCCAATCCTGAGACACCAACCCTGTTACAAGCGAGTCTAAAAAGATGAGATACAGCAGTCTGTTGATAATGGAGCTCAATTCCCTCAATATTCGTGGATGAATGCCATCTGGCCCTGGGATTTGTCAATGTTTAGTTTACTTAGACGTAGGCGTACATCTTCTTGTGTTAAATTAATTATATTGGGTGGTGACCTTTGATTTTTCTCTTGTTGAATGATCCCTGGTACAGTCAGTTCCTTGGTGAACACAGATGAGAAATGCCTATTTAATATCTCAGTCTTTTGTTTGTCCTCTATAACTAACTTGTTATTATATTTTAAGGGGCCAATACTATCCTTTGTTTTCCTTTTGGCATTATTGTATTTATAAAAGATTTTGGGATTTATTTTAATGTCCTTGGCGATTTTTGTTTCAGTAGCTAGTTTTCCTTGCTTGATTTCTTGTTTACATTTCCTATTGATATCTTTATACTTCTGAAATGCTTTTTCTGTATTCTCAGCCTTTAAGATTTTAAATGCCCTTTGTTTTTGTTTTATTATACTTTGTATTTTATTATACTTTGTACAGTCTTATTTTTCCATAGTGGTTTCTTTTTATTCCTGGACATTTTATTACCAGAGGGTATAAGCTTTTTACAGGACTCTAGCAGTATATCCTTAAACTTACCCCATTTATGTTTGGTATCCTGAGTTACCATGACTTTGTCCCAATCTACACATTTAAGCTCTTCCCTTAATTTGTTGAAATCAGCTTTCCTAAAATTCCAGGTTTTTGCATTTCCCCTTTGAAATGTTCTATTGAATATTACTTTGAAGCTTACCATATTATGATCGCTGGTGCCCAAGTGCTCCCGGATCTGTAGGTCTGAAATGGTATCCGGTCTATTTGACAGGACCAGATCTAGCAAATTATCTCCTCTGGTCGGTTCATCTACCATCTGAGAGAGGAAATTGTCTTGAATGGTAGATAAGAATTTACAGCTTTTAGCAGAACTAGAAGATTCTATGTCCCACTGAATGTGTGGATAGTTGAAATCCCCCATAATAAGAACCCGATTATTATTATTAGCTGCCTTTTCAATTTGTTCCAGCATTTCACCCTCTATTTGTTCAGGTATGTTAGGAGGCTTATAGCAAACTCCAATTAGCATTTTTCCATTATTCCCAACCCCATGTACATTTACCCATACTGACTCCACATTGTTGCAGTTCCCCCCAATGTCATCATTCAACACAGGTTTTAGGTTAGATTTGATAAATATACACACCCCACCACCTTTTTTGTCTTTCCTGTCCTTCCTAAATGTAGTATAACCCTGTATGTTTGTCACCCAGTCATGGCTTTCATCCAGCCAGGTTTCTGTAATGCCCACCACATCATAATCCATGGTTGACATAAGAGTCTCTAATTCATTTATTTTGTTTGCAAGACTTCTTGCATTTGCCAGTAGACATTTAATACTATTAACACCTTTATTACTCCTAGCCTCCCTACGTTCCTTGCATGTCCCACCCCCCCCTAATCCTTCATTGACCCTTACCATCTCACTGTCTCTATCTGCTCTATCTATCCCCTTATTTGCTCCACTACCCTCCCTCCCCCCAGATCCTGGTTTAAAAGCTCCTCCATCCGTCTGACCATTTTCTCCCCCAGCACAGCTGCACCTTCCCCATTGAGGTGCAGCCCGTCCCTACCGTAGAGCCTGTAGCCAACTGAGAAGTCGGCCCAGTTCTCCATGAACCCGAACCCTTCCTTCCTGCACCCATTTCTAAGCCACGTATTTATCTCCCTAAGCTCCCGCTGTCTTTCTAGTGATGCTCGTGGCACCGGTTGTATTTCTGAAAACACCACCTTGGAGGTCCTGGACTTCAGCTTCTCTCCTAGTTCCCTGTAATCATTTTTAAGGACCTTCCACCTCCCTCTAACTTTGTCATTAGTACCAATGTGCACCATGACTGTTGGGTTTTCCCCAGCCCCACCCAGCAATCTGTCTATCCGATCCGCAATATGCTGAACCCGAGCACCCGGCAGACAACACACTGTTCGGCATTCACGGTCTCGGCGACAGATGACCCTGTCTGTTCGCCTAATTATAGAGTCCCCTACCACCAACATCTGTCTGGGCTTTGCTGCACTCCAATTTCCCTCCTTCCTACAGCAGTCGTTCTCCTGGTTGCTAGGAGCAACGTCCTGCTGTAGTGACCCTAGTCCTGGCCCTTCATTGCTCAGTGTGTATGTTTTATTGGACAGCGAGATCATCTCTCTATCTCTCTTCTGTATAGTGTAAACTCTTATGATCAAGATTCCTCTCTCTCTATCTCTCTCTCTCACTCTTCTGCAGATTGTAAGCTCTCATGGTCAGTGAGGTTCTCTCTCATCTAACTCAATTGTATTTCCTGACCGATTGCAATTTTTGCAGTATTGAAATTTTCACAAATTTATTTAATTAAATTTTGGGGGGCAATATGGTTCAGTCAGCAAATTCAAACTTCAAAAGATCCACTCATCTCTAGTCATCAACTGTCCATCGTTCTTCAGAGTCATAAACTTCATGTTGAACGAAAAAAGGTTGTGAAAATCCAACTCATGGGTGGGATGAGGACTGTTATTGGATTTCGGTTAAATCTTCATTTTTACATGTCACTCATCTCATGTCAAAATTATTAGACGTTGTGTTTTGCTGGAGAAATACTTGTTGTCCTGTTGTATTATATGAGCTAGTTTGGTGGAAAAAAAACCTCTGAATGTCACATTTCATTAGACAGTGAATTACAAGAGCCTCATGTGTGATATTAGTCTTACGGCAGTAAAGCAAAAGTATTTTCATACAATTTAATCAAATCTGACATCAATGTACTGAATGACAGTCGTGTCCTGCAATATAAAAACATTTAGAAAGACGCATTACCTATAATTAATGTTATTTTCTATTCTTGCGCACCATTTACTTTATGATTACTTTGTTTTTGGTGTGAGCATTCATCGGCTAACGGCTTATTATGGCATCAATATATCCACCTGATGGAGGGAAATATAATGTAAATCCTTTAAATCATTTACAAACACGATATCCTTCCAGTCTCTTCTTCCTGAATACAGAATTTACAGGAAAAGCATGAAGAAGGAAGATTAATGAAAACATGACATGGATGACTTGTCACAAAAAATGCCACTGCCAAGAGCGCAAAATTGTATGGAAGTGATAACCAAAACAAAGCTGGGAATTACTTTTCTTCCGTTCATGAGCAAATAGAGTCCATATTTTCCTAGTTTAGCTGCCTCCTGAAAGCTGAAGGTGAGGACTCAGAGAGGTAAGTAAGACAAATGGTTGGAGATGGTGGAGTGGACAGATCTCTTTGCAATTTGGATCGTCACGCTCTAGATAATCTATCAAATTCCTTTGCTATATGATGTGTAGAAAATATAAACTGTATAGCTCCCATGCTACTGGATTTGCTTTCCTCTTATACTAATTTTCTGTGTACATAAACCATATGTGTGCCTAAAAATCTTCCTTCTTTTCCTCCCTCTATGGTTCTTACCCTCAGATCCCGATCAAGATCCACAAGTCCATGTTGCAAAAACAGTTATCGCACCAAAGAATAGTTCAGAATTCTTTCATTTGCACACTTCTTTAGCCCTTTCAAAAATTATAGCCCCATAGCAGGGCTGAATATTGCAAATGGACACATAAACAAATCACCAATATTTCCTATATTACATTTTTCATCTTGACTGTCACGCTGTACTAGTGGGGGCATTGAGAAACACTAGAGAAGCTGTTTCTAGATGCAGTTACCAGACTACCCACTAGAGGGCGCAAAAACAATAGAATAGTCAGCAGGCCGAGTCAGTACCAGGATGTCAAATCAAAACTAGGGGGGAAGCAAATCATGGTCAGGTGCTAGCCAGAGGTCGTGAACCAAGGAGTAACATCAATGATAGAATGGAGAAGTGGAGCTGCAGTCAGGTACAACAAAGCAAGGTCAGAGGACGGGAGATCAGAGCTACAAACAGGGACAGGAGAGTCACGGGACGGGACCAGGAAGTCAGGAGGAGCTGAGCATACAGATGGTACAGGGAGATGCAGGAACAAAAGAGACACAGAACGGGACCAGGAAGTTAAGAGGAGCTGGGCAGACACAGTTCGGGGAGGGCTCAGGTCTGGAAGGTAGCTAGAAGGTAGGATGGATCAGGGAACACTCACAGGAGCCAGACTCACATGCTGGCAATGTTCCAGTAACAGCAGCACAGAGCTATAGTGGCCTGATCACCGAGACGAGGCAGATTGGAATAAGCCCTCCCATGACCTGTAACCCTGGGGAAAGATACATGCAATGGCTCAGTGGTGCCTGGGCCTGGCACAGATCATAACATTGACCAAAATTTGAAGATTGGAACGTGTAGATTTGTATGCTGTTGTTCCATCCATCTCTGGGTTGCCAAGACAGTCTGTAACACTAAGGAACATTTTTGCCCTGTACATAAAAAAAAGTTAGGGCGTCCATTACTGTTTTCAAGCTGAAGAAACTTATACAATTATTTTTGCTGTAATTATCATCATTTTACAATTTACAGTAAATGCAGCTCATTTCTTCATATCAATTGATATGTTTTAGACATACTGTATATCACACATGAGGCTCTTGTGATTCACTGTCTAATGAAATGTGACATTCAGAGGTTTTTTTTCCACCAAACTAGCTCATATAATACAACAGGACAACAAGTATTTCTCCAGCAAAACACAACGTCTAATAATTTTGACATGAGATGAGTGACATGTAAAAATGAAGATTTAACCGAAATCCAATAACAGTCCTCATCCCACCCATGAGTTGGATTTTCACAACCTTTTTTCGTTCAACATGAAGTTTATGACTCTGAAGAACGATGGACAGTTGATGACTGACTAGAGATGAGTGGATCTTTTGAAGTTTGAATTTGCTGACTGAACCAAATTGCCCCCCAAAATTTAATTAAATAAATTTGTGAAAATTTCAATACTGCAAAAATTGCAATCGGTCAGGATACAATTGAGTTAGATGAGAGAGAACCTCACTGACTATGAGAGCTTACAATCTACAGAAGAGCGAGAGAGAGAGAGAGAGAGGGAGAGAGAGGAATCTTGATCATAAGAGCTTACACCTTACAGAAGAGAGATAGAGAGAGGATCTCGCCGTCCAAAAAAACATACACACTGCGCAATGAAGGGCCAGGACTAGAGTCACTACAGCAGGACGTTGTTCCTAGCAACCAGGAGAACGACTGCTGTAGGAAGGAGGGAAATAGGAGTGCAGCAAAGCCCAGACAGATGTTGGTGGTAGGGGACTCTATAATTAGGCGGACAGACAGGGTCATCTGTCGCCGAGACCGTGAATGCCGAACAGTGTGTTGTCTGCCGGGTGCTCGGGTTAGGCATATTGCGCATCGGATAGACAGATTGCTGGGTGGGGCTGGGGAAAACCCAGCGGTCATGGTGCACATTGGTACTAATGACAAAGTTAGAGGCAGGTGGAAGGTCCTTAAAAATGATTACAGGGAACTAGGAGAGAAGCTGAAGTCCAGGACCTCCAAGGTGGTGTTTTCAGAAATACTACCGCTGCCACGAGCATCACTAGAAAGACAGCGCGAGCTTAGGGAGATAAATACGTGGCTTAGAAATTGGTGCAGGAAGGAAGGGTTCGGGTTCATGGAGAACTGGGCCGACTTCTCAGTTGGCTACAGGCTCTACGGTAGGGACGGGCTGCACCTCAATGGGGAAGGTGCAGCTGTGCTGGGGGAGAAAATGGTCAGACGGATGGAGGAGCTTTTAAACTAGGATCTGGGGGGAGGGAGGGTAGTGGAGCAAATACTGTACATAAAAAAAAGTTAGGGCGTCCATTACTGTTTTCAAGCTGAAGAAACTTATACAATTAATTTTGCTGTAATTATCATCATTTTACAATTTACAGTAAATGCAGCTCATTTCTTCATATCAATTGATATGTTTTAGACATACTGTATATCACTTATCATAATGAATTATTATTGTTTTGCAATGTGTTCATAAAAAATATGGTCTGTTCATAATTTTTAGATTAACTGTGCAGGAAAATTAAAAAAACAAGTTGACAACTCTCTATCTATCTATCTATCTATCTATCTATCTATCTATGTATCTATTTCTATTACAGAATGGCCTATTACTTAAAGTTTTTATGTTAAACATATTATTTAACCCCTTGAGCCCCAAGCCTATTTTGACCCTAAACACCAGACCATTTTTTGCAATTTTGACCAGTGTCACTTTGAGGTTATAACTCTGGAACGTTTCAACGGATCCCGGTGATTCTGAGACTGTTTTTTCATGACATATTGGGCTTCATGTTAGGGGTAAATTTAGGCCGATATTTTTTGCGTTTCTTTGTGAAAAAACGGAAATTTTGCGAAAATTTTGAACATTTTGTAATTTTAAAACTTTTAATTTTTATGCTCTAAAACCAACAAGACATATGACACAAAATAATTAATAAATAACATTTCCCACATGTCTACTTTACATTCGAACAATTTTGGGGAAAAAAAAAAAAATTTAAGGAAGTTATAGGGGTTTAAAGTTTATGAGCAATTTCTCATTTTTACAACAAAATTTACAAAGCCCCTTTTTTTAGGGACCACATCACATTTGAAGCGATTTTGAAAGGTCTACATGACACAAAACACCCAAAAGTGACACCATTCCAAAAACGGCACCCCTCAGGCTACACAAAACCACATTCAAGAAGGTTATTAACCCTTCAGGTGCTTCACAGTAACTAAAGCAATGTGGAAGAAAAAATTAACATTTTACTTTTTGCAACAAAAATGTTAATTTAGCCTCAAATATTGCATATTCACAAGGGTAGCAGGATTAAATGAACCCCCAAAATTTGTTGGGCAATTTCTTCTGAGCACGCAGATACCTTATATGTGGCGAAAAACCACTGTTTGGGCGCACAGCAGAACTCGGGAGGGAAAGAGTGTCATTTGACTTTTTTAACAGAAAATTAGCTGGAATCGTTAGCCGCACCATGTTGCATTTGGAGAGCCCCTGAGGTGCCGAAACAGTGGAGCTCCCCCACATGTGACCCCATTTTGGAAACTAGACCCCTCATGGAATTTATCTAGATGTTTATTGAGCACTTTGAACCTCTGGGGGCTTCACAAAAGTTAATAGAGTTGAGCCGTGAAAATAAAAAAAATTTTTGTACCACAAAATTGTTACTTCAACAAGGTAGCTTTTTTTTCACAAGGGTATCAGGAAAAATTGCACCATAAAATGTATTGTGCAATTTCTCCTGAGTACACAGACACCTGATATGTGGTGGAAATAAAATGTTTGGGCGCACAGCAGGGTTCAGAATGCAAGGAGCGTCATTTGACGTTTCAAACGCAAAATTGTCTGGGATAATTAGCGTATTCCATGTTGTGTTTGGAGACCCCCTGAGGTGCCGAAACAGTGGAGCTCCCCCACATGTGACCCCATTTTGGAAACTAGACCCCCCCATGGCATAGAAAAAAAAAACAGGGCGCACGCACAAATGTTCTGCAAAAAAAGGGGGGGACTAGGTGGGATGGAAAAAAGAAGTCCCGTCCAAAGTTGAGTACGACTGCAGGACAATTGCTGATCAGGTACCTAATTGTTCATGTTTTGTTTTGTTTTTTTTTTATTTGGGGTGCACAAAAAAAAGCAAAAACTAGAACAGCAATTACGTACCTGATCAGCCAATCACGTAGCTGATCAGCACTTGGCGGCAAGCGGGTGGGGGAGGAGGGGGGGAGGGAGTGGGAGATGCGATTGGGGATAGTTAGAAAAGAGCCATGAACAATCCTTACAGGATGGATCAGAACAGCGGCAGATGGGGGGGGGGGCGGCAGATGGGGGGCAGCAGATGGGGGGGCAGCGGCATATAAAGGGAGTATCTGTGAATGTGAGATGGCGGCGGCTGAGATAGGGTGGGGGTGGATGGGAGAGGGCGCAGTGGATGCAGGAGCGGCAGTGGATGGGGGAAGGTGGGATGGGAGGGAAGGGGAGTGGGCGGTGAGATTGGTGATAGTTACCCTACAGGATGGATCTAGGCAGCAGGATCACAGGAGATGAAGGAGGCAGCAGAACGGGGAGGGTGAGAGGTGGGAGAGGGAGCGCAGCGCAGATCACGGAGGAGACAGGTGAGTAGAGCACAGATCACGGGGGTGACAGGTGAGGGAGCACAGATCACCTGGGTTACAGGTGAGGGAGCGCACATCACGGGGGTGACAGGGGTGGGAGTGCAGATCACGGGGGTGACAGGGGAGGGAGCGTAGATCACAGGGGTAACAGGGGAGGGAGCGCAGATCACGGGGGTTACAGGGGAGGGAGCGCACATCACGGGGGTGACAGGGGAGTGAGCACACATCACGGGGGTGAGAGGGGAGTGAGCACACATCACGGGGGTGACAGGGGAGGGAGCACACATCATGGGGGTGACAGGGGAGGGAGCACACATCACGGGGGTGACAGGGGAGGGAGCACACATCACGGCAGTGACAGGGGAGGGAGCACACATCACGGGGGTGACAGGTGAGGGAGCGCACATCACGGGGGTGACAGGGGAGGGAGCGCACATCACGTAGGTGACAGGGGAGGGAGCGCACATCACGGGGGTGACAGGGGAGGGAGCGCACATCACGGGGGTGACAGGGGAGGGAGCGCACATCACGGGGGTGACAGGGGAGGGAGCGCACATCACGGGGGTGACAGGGGAGGGGGCGGGTAGCCGATCACGGGGGTGAGAGGTGGGGGGAGCAGGCAGCACATCACGGAGGGGAGGGGGCAAGCAGCACATAACTGTGGGGGCGAGCAGCACATAATGGAGGGGAGGGGGTGTGCAGCACATAACGGAGGAGAGGGGAGGGAGCGCACATCATGGGGTGACAGGTAGGGGGTAGCGGGCAGCGCATCACGGAGGGGAGGGGGTGAGCAGCACATAACGGAGGGGGCGAGCAGCACATAACGCAGGAGAGGGGGTGCACAGCACATAATGCAGGAGAGGGGGTGCGCAGCACATAATGCAGGAGAGGGGGTGCGCAGCACATAACGGAGGAGGGGGGGCAGGCAGCACATAACGGAGGAGAGGGGGCGCGCAGCACATAACAGAGGAGAGGGGCCGGGCAGCACATAACGGAGGAGAGGGGGCGGGGCCGGGCAGCACATAACAGAGGAGAGGGGGCGGGGCCGGGCAGCACATAACTGAGGAGAGGGGGCGGGGCCGGACAGCACATAACGGAGGAAAAGGGACGGGGCCGGACAGCACATAAGTGAGAAGAGGGGGCGGGCAGCCGATCACGAGTGGAGGGGGCTGGCAGCACATCACGGAGGTGAGGGGCCGGGCAGCAGATCGGGGGGGAGCGGTGGCACTGTGGCAGATGGAGGGCGGCGGTGGCGGATCGTGAGGCTTTTTGCGGTTTCATACAATGCAATGGCAGTGCGATAACTTCTGGGTCCCATGCTCCTGTCACATAACAGCATGGGACCGGAGCTTGTCGCCCTGCCATTGCACTGTATACACTCACTGTGCTGGCGTGCTGCAGGGACTGACAAGTGAAGCTGTTGGGGGCAGTCACCGGCAACAGGTCCACTGTGATTGGAGAGATTGGTCACAAGGCCGATCTCTCCAATCAGAGCTACTGGAGCTGGGGGAGGGTGATCCAGTGAGGTCACCCAGCTCCAGCCAATGGCCAGTGCTATAGCTGCACTGGTCAGGGCTGGATTTCAATGTTTCAGTCACTTTAAATGGCTGGAACATTACAGTGGCTGTGATTGGTTGAGCGGCGTTCGTCAGCCAATCACAGCCTCCGTTTGTCCGGGGAGGAGGCACCACCCCTCCTGAGAGGTCAGGTACAGGTCCCCTCCTCCCCGAATCTGTGGTTTGTGTTAACCGATCGCAGTTACCGGGGGGCTCCGGTGCCGCAATTACGTCATGACGGAAAGATCCGTCCTTGGTCGTTAAGGCCCAGGGCACCATGACGGATCTTTCCGTCCATGGTCGTGAAGGGGTTAAGCCATTTTTGGTGATATATTTTTAATTTTTCAATATCACTAACAATTAGGAATGAGTGGACCGATTGGTGAAGGGTAGATTTTGAGTTGAATATCTTGAAATTCGCAGTATCACACAAATTCAAATATTTTGAGATTCAATTTGCGGTTCTCAAAAAAAAAAAAAAAAAAAACCTTGCCTGAAACCATTTTGCACATTCCTGAAGCATCAGGGTGCCGACTAAGATAATTTTGCATAATATATTTTACTAGTTGGTTTTAATTATTAATAAATATATGGGGGATGTGTCACTTTTAAAGCTTCTCATATTGTCAAAACATGTCACAATGGTAGAACCCCATTCAATGATGGATGCAAATGTGAAAAATACATTGTTATAATGATATCAAGCATTTAAATCAATCATGCCTAATTACACAGGTATGCAAAATTTTGGTTTATGTAAATTGTTTCAAATCCAATGACTGATAGTTAGTGATGAGCCGACCCAGACTGTAGGAGTCCAGATTCATGCGGTTTCAAAAGTATCCAGGTGCCAGACCCAGGCCCAGAGTTCTCAGGGAACTCCGGCTAATGATCGGGTTCTGGAAACTCTGGAAAAGAAAAAAAAAATAAAGGAAAAATAAAAATAAAGCAAGCACGCTATATTTACCGAGTCTCCGTCGCGGCTATAACTGCTTTAAGGCCTCTCACTCTTCTTCCGCAGCTGCTCATTTACCTTCATGCATATGCACTGCTTCCCCCGCCCACTGGCAGTCCTAGCATCTGTGATTGGTTGTACTCAGACGCGCCCACCTGCCTGTCTGGCTGCTTGCAATCACAGACCCTGTGTGTGGGTCACTACTATGGTGTAAAAATAAATAAATATATAAATTAGCATATGGTTCCCCTGTATTATGGCATGCAGCATAGATAAAGCATATGTCTACAGGCTACAGCCCCTAGCCGTGCATTTATCTTGACTGTGTATCAAAATAAAAGGGACCACATGCAGCTTTAAAAAAAAAAAAAAAATAATAATAATTTTTAAAAACAGCTAGTGCCCCCCCAATTTTGATACCCAGCCATGATAAAGCAAACTTGGTGCTGAAATCTGGCGGAGACTTTCCGCTCTAAATTTACACATCCTGGAAGAAAATTGCACTAAAACAGCGT
Organism: Anomaloglossus baeobatrachus; assembly: GCF_048569485.1. Lineage (NCBI taxonomy): Eukaryota > Metazoa > Chordata > Amphibia > Anura > Aromobatidae > Anomaloglossus > Anomaloglossus baeobatrachus. The sequence continues at coordinate 82,879,277 of NC_134357.1, read as the reverse complement.
CAAAACCTTTTATTTTTGCATTTTTGGACCAAGAAATGCAAACTTGGTGATGAAATTTTTATACCATGTTCATGCACCCAATCTACAGCTCTTGTAAAAAAGAATGCACCACATGTGGCAGTGCCACACTTTTACCAGGAGGCATAGATTGTGTACAGGAATTTACTATTGAAATTTCAGCACCAAATCTGCATCTCTAGGCAAACGCCAATACCCCCCCCCCCCCCCGCTCCCAGCCGAGGTGAGGTCACTGAATTTACTGAGGTCACTTGAGGTCAGATTACCTGCTATCACAGGTGGATTACAGTGAAAAATTCCAGCTGTGACTACAAATAAACTGAGGAAAGTCACTGCTGATCATGTGGCTCATTCATTCTCTGCCTGAAGCTCATAGCGGGTGGTCATTGTTCTATGGCTGCACGCTGTGCATTCAGATGGAGCACAGCTAGAATCATCATGGGATCTTGTGTGGATTACATCTGACCTGGGTGTTTTTGGGGTTGATAAATTAGTGAAGGAGGGTGGGGTTCTTTGTATTTTATTTCAAATAAAGGATTTTTTCTGTGTCTGTGTTTATTTCTTTTCACTTACCGATTAGTAATGGAGGGTCTCATAGATACTTCCTATTACTAATCTAAGGTTCAGCTGTGGGCTATTATTAACCCCTTATTACCCTGATTGCCAGCGCACCAGGGGAATCGGGAAGAGACAGGAAAAGTGCGGGGATTGTCACATCTAATAGATGCAAAAATCCTGGGTAGCTGCAGGCTGTTATTTTTAGGCTGAGGGGCCCAATAAGAATGAGTTTCCCCAGTTTGAGAATACCAGCTCCCAGCTGTCGGAATTTATCATAGCTGGGTATCAAAATTGGGGTGGACCACACATCGTTTTTTTAAATCATTTATTTAAATGATAATAATAAAAAATCCACATGCGATTACTTTTATTTTGATTCACAGCCAAGATAAACCCATGACTGGGGGCTGCAGCCTGTAGCCGTATGCTTTACCTGTGTTGGGTATCATAATATGGGCGATACTACACCAATTTATTTATATATTTTTATACCATAATATAGACCAACAGCCAGGGTCTGTGATCGCATGCAGTCAGACACTTTCACACAGGCTGGGGGCATATCCGAATGCAACCAATGTAGCTTCAAATTCATTAGACAACTGTCACGCAACATATGCGCACCTATGCGCCAAGCTGGATACCTGACCCTAGGTATCCCTAATGCTTCGCCCTAAATAGGGAATGGATGAGATGTGCTCTTTGTCAACTCCACAAAACTATAGATGACACAAGGGAGACACACATGGGAAAAGCATGAACAACTTATCTGCAGATGTCTCAGGTAGAGGTACAGCAAAGTTTTCAGCAACAGTACTACAGAGGAGTACAAAACACCTGCTTGCAGCCAGGGTTTGAAAGAACTGAAGAATAAAACCAGCACCAGTCCAAAGGACGTCAGGGGTATTTAAGCACAGAGAGAATACTGATAATCAGCAGCTGGGTGGAAGGTGAGCTCCTGCTGGGTCCACAAGGGGAAGGGAAGAATTCAGCAGGAAAGCTACCTATACCAATTAATACTGACAGCAGAAGCAATGGGAAGTGAGGGCACATTTTGTGCAGCCAAATGCTATGACCTTCTATGGCCCAAAAATACATAACTGTCTGTCACCCGTGACAACAACCAAAGGCTTTGAAACGTTTTAGCATGTTCTCCACAATAGACTTACATTTTTGGATTTAAAAAATCAAAAGCTTTTTTTCTCAACTGCTTTCATTTTTGTTTTCAAACATGTCTTTCTTGGTAAGTTTCTGACTATCTGGACTTACAAAAACGCCTTCCTTCAGTTTTGCTTTGGACAGTCCCTGAACTTTGTTCACAGGTACTTAAAAGTTTTTCCTTTTTTTGGTAGAGCTTTCACAAACTGCTTCATCAGACCAAGCTTAATGTGGAGTGGGTGGCAGGAGAACTTTAGTGGGATGAACTAAACTTTTCGCAACTATATTCTTCAGTCCAGGTTGCAAGGATGTTCTCGTTGGCCAACTATTTTGGCTCCAGTGATGAGTCCTTTCCTGCCTGTCCCATTCACACAAAAAGCATGGGTACTATGTGTATCCTCCTTGCTGCCCAAGGAGCAAAGAGAGAACTTGACCGTCCTTTAGTTAAGTTTTTAGAATAAAGTCTACATTCTCATAGCTTTCCTTCAAGTGCACAGAATGCCCTACAGCCATAGAAGCATACTTGCTGCTATTGTGCAGCAGCACAACTTTCAGACTTTTTTGGATGAATCAATAAAGAGTCTCCTCGCTCACATTTTACTCAATGTTAATTTTTTTCATCAGTCCAGGAAAATCACTGCAATACACTGGAGCACAGTCTTGAGAATTGTGTGGATGGAATTCCTTTTTTCTACTTGTGTACCATAAAAAACAGGTCTCAGAAGCTGGTAGGTTCTATTCCTTTAGTCTAGCTCCTAAAAGTTCTATAGAATGTTTAAGAAGGTCTAAGTCCCTGACTAAATCAGCTGTGACCAAAGCTGTAGCTCGTTGGGACTAGCATGAAAGTCTTCTTCAGAATACTACTCTTTATGTACTGAATCTTCAGAATCAGGTGAATCTTCAAGTTCCTCTGGAGGTGAAGGGACAGGTATGCCTGGATCGTGAGGCACAGGGCAAATCGCTGCGGGAGCTTCAGGTATATAATTTGCTTCTTATTTTTAAGGTTGACTCCCTTCACGTTGTAGAAGTTATCGATATGATTTTGCAGTTACCAATCTAATTACACCAAAATCACCTACCAAAGGTTACACAAAGAAATCAAAGTATGGTTCAAGAAAAAGCCTATGGAGTCAGTGATTGTGAAAAAAACTATACGTGAAAATTGCCTCTTCTTTTTCAAACAATTTTACCATTTGCAGAACTGTGTTATTATACTATCTCTTACAAATGATTGGTTGCATCTGGAGATGAGTGAATATTTGACAACTCCTTTTTTTCTAATTTCCAATGATTCTTTATAATGATTTGCTGCAAATTTTGAGGTTAAGCAATCAATTCTACCATCTGTATAGATAATCTTTAAAAGGTATTTTTTCCATTGATTACTCTGAAAGTTTAATCACTCTTATAACTCTGAATGTCAAAACTGTCCAATATTGATTCTACTACTTTTAGTTTTACATAAAAATGTCAGAGCCCTTTTGAAAGAATTATTTTAAAAGAATAAAAGCAACCAACATTCTGATTTTCTAGACATATAGTACTCCATAACCTAAACTTATTAACCGTTTCCTGACATTAGATGTACCAGTACGTCCTATTTTGCATTACATTCAAATGGATGTCCCAGTACATCCGTGCGATAGTGCAGGCACAAGAGCTGTGTACATGCAATCGTCTCCAGGATCTCGGCTTAAGTGATAGCTGAGCTCCAGCTGTAATAGCCAGGGCTGGTGACTGCACTGCTTCTGGCTGTTTAATCCCCCCCCCCACACCGTCTTAGCACTTATACCGCATGGTGAATGGCATAAAAAAATAGTACAAACTCTTGACCTACTGTTGATTTATTCAGTCTGTACCACCCCCGTGTCAGCTACCGAGCCGCTCGGATCTGGAACCGCGGTGGCTCGAGGGGTCTCCGGACCCAGGGGGTCGCGCGGACACTCGAATTCAAAAGGGGGTTATGTACAGGGGGGTTAGAAGTTCGTGACCCACGGTGCGTGGTAAGATGGAGTACCATCGCTGCTGTTGGGTGAGCCCGGTGGCGTTGGTATGGCAGCAAGGTGTTTAACCTCTCCATGTGTAGGGGGTTTTGCCCTGGGGCCCGGTGATGGTAGTGAAGGGGTGCCGTTGGGTAGGAAAGGGTTTTCTGCGTACTAACTCAGTACAAGAATACTGACACCGACAGCTTGTAAACCAGAATTCTGAGCACCGCTGCAGCAGGGAGGAAGCATGCGTGGATCCGTGCCCCTTGGTGTTGCTTGTTAGCCTGTGACCTTTTATATGGCCCTCTCTTCACTATTTGGACCCTGTAGTGTAGAACTAGTCGGGTCCTGCTCACCCGTATGGCTAACGGAGTGAGCTTGCTCTCAGGGTTCACACTTGGGATTTTCTGGACTATGTGTCGGGAAAGTCCTATCCCCTTGTTGCGCTAGTACCCCGATTTTGGAGCGGGTGGAGGATGAATCTTGAATACTTCACCCTCGTCGGGTAAATTACCGGGATGCGTGAAGCTACATCCCGGCCTAGGGTCCACGTACCCCGTCGTGCACTGGCCCCTGCCCAGAGATGGCTCAAGGCCGCCGGCTGACCTCCTCGGTAGATCCGTGCACCTTGACACGATCCCCTGCGACCGGGGTTCCAGCTCCTACCAGGCCCAGACCAACGTCTGCCACCTAGTAGTCTCAAGGAGCCCTGCTGCCAAACTGTGACCTCTCACTTCGAGAGTCACCGCTCCACTCTCCTGCTCCTAACACTTCTGACTCTCCCTTACCAACCTCCCAAGTGGGAGGCCCTATTCCCTTCAGGCCCCCATTGGTGTGTCTGGTGGGTGTGGTGCAGAGTGTTCCTAGGGTTTTGACTGGCTCTGCTCTTAGCAACACCGAAGGATAAGGATCTGTAACCAAGGAGGATGCGGATACTGTGCAGAAGGGCAGATTGCACAATACACTGTGACGACCTGATAGTCCAGGGCGTCACAAGTCTTCCTCCAAAAGATTGCAGTAAGGCTCAGTTCCCATTTATCCTGCACTGTACGCTGAGCGCTTACACTGGTGTTTACGTGTCAACCTTTGACATACATGATTCAGATGGAACACCCAATGGAGCATTCATTATAATGAGGCAGAGGGAGACACTGTGGACTCTCTTTGGCTTATAATCCAGCATTGTCTATCTCTTTAAGCGCTCATAAAAGCGCGGTCGGCCACAGTTTTTGCACTTCTAAAAAGATGGACTCCATTGAACAGAGGCTAAACAAAGTCCAGAATAACTCTGCTGCCTCAACATAATAAATGGATCCCTCAAGGTTTTTTTCTGAATCATTTTATGCAGAGATTTAAATGGTAACGGTAATGTAAGTGCTCAGTGTAGGATAAATGTCCAAAATGTCATATAAAATACTTCAACTCATTCCACAAAAAAAAAACAGCCTCCACTCAGGTCTGATATCTGTCAGTGGATATATAGGGGGTGTCCACTTTATTAGTAACACAAAAGTTATGGGAATGCAAAATGGCTAAAAAAATAATGCCAGCAAAATCTGCACTCCCAAATCCAAATGCACTTGTCCCTTCTAAGCCCCACAATATGCCTAAACCACATCTAGAACCACGTTTCAAATTTCCGTAGTGAGAAGAGACTGCTTAATCTACCTAGTGTGAGTGAGTCTTAGAACAATCTTAGGGCACTACAATGTACGGGCATTACAATGGCAGATTTCCAGTTTTTATTCAGCAACATTCATTGCTGCTTGTTTCTGAAAAACAGACATGGAGTCAATATAGTGACTACATCTTTGAATAAATTCACAGATGGGTGTCATTTCTAAAATGGGGTCACTTGAGGGGAGATTCTGCTCTTCTGGCACTTAGGGGTTCTGTATATGGAGTACACAAACTATTCTAGGAAAATCTGTTTTCCAAGGGTCAAATAGAGTTTCGTCCATCCCTCACAAGTATTGCTGTGTCTAAGCAGTACTGTACAGCCACACATGTAGCATTGCACGCTCAGCAGAAATTGGGTGCCACATTTTGGTGACATTGTTACCCATTTTCCAGTGTGAAAATGTAAAATTTGGGGCTAAAATAATTTTTTTTTGTGGTAAAAATGTAATTATTTTTCTTCACCACCTAATAGTATAAAATTGTGACACACCTGAGGTGTCAATATGATCACTGTACCCCAACATGAATTTACTGAAAGGTGTATATTGTAAATTGGGGTCACCTGTGGGGGTTTCAGCTGCTCTGTCACCTCATAGGATCTGCCAATGTGACATGGATCCCACAAACTATAACAAAGTCTGCATTACAATATGGCTCGCCTTGCCTTTTGAGTTTTCCACTGTGCCTGAAATGTAGTTCTCGATTACATCTAGAGTATTGGCACACTCAGGAGAAATTACACAGCAAACTATGTGGTCCATTTTTACCTATTAGCCTTTATAAAAATGTAAAACTTGGGGCTAAAACAACATTTTTGTGGTAAATATTTAATTATTCTCGTCCCCCTATGGTATAAAATTCTATGAGGCACATGTGGTGTTGACATGCTCAGTACACCCCTAGATTAATTCATTGAGGGGTGTAGTTTTAAAATGGGGTCACTTATGGGGGTCTGCTTTTCTAGCACCTCAGGGACTCTGCCAATGACATGACATGTAATGATGACAAAACACCCTCAAACCATTTCAGCAAAATCTAAACTCCAATATGGCGCTCTTTCCCTTCTAAGCTTTGCTATGTGCCTCAAAAGTAGTTTTTGAGCACATATGGGGTGTTAGCGAACTCAGGAGTAATTGTGTGACCAATAGTGATGGGCGGATCTGGACTGTAATAGTCCGGTTCTGTTCATTTTCAAAAGAATCCAGGTCCAGAAACTCAGGAAATAAGAAAAAATAAAAGAAAAATAAAAATAAACCAAGAGCACTATACTTACCGAGTCTCCAGTGCGGCTGTAACTGCTTCCAGGTTGCTCACTCTTCTTCCAGGGCTGCTTATTAGCCTCATACATATTCACTGCTTCCTTGCCCACTGGCAGTCCTGGCATCTGTGATTGGTTGCAGTCAGATGCTTGCCCAGCCTGTGTAACAGCGTCTGACTGGCTGCAATCACAAACTCTGTTTGCGTATCATTATTGTGGTATAAAAATAAATAAATTGGCATAGGGTCCTCCCGTATTATGATTAGAGTTGAGCGCGGTTCGTGGTTCGTGGTTCTCCAGTTCGCGGCTCGAGTGATTTTGGGGCATGTTCTAGATCGAACTAGAACTCGAGCTTTTTGCAAAAGCTCGATAGTTCTAGAAACGTTCGAGAACGGTTCTAGCAGCCAAAAAACAGCTAAATCCTAGCTTGGTTTCTGCTGTAATAGTGTAAGTCACTCTGTGAATCAAACTATTATCACATTTCAGTGTATAGTGTGCGTGAACAGCGCCTTCAGATCACTGCTGTTTCTATAATGGCGATCGCCATTTTTTTTTTTTTTTTTCTTGTCTTCCTTCCCTAAGCGCGCGCGTCTTGTGGGGCGGGCCAGCATGTCAGCCAATCACAGACACACACACACCTAAGTGGACTTTGAGCCAGAGAAGCAACGGCATGTGTGATAGGATCTGCATGTCACATGTCCCTGCATTATAAAACCGGACATTTTCTTCACGAACGCCATTATCTGCCTTCTGCGTCTTTGGTGTCAGACATCAGTGTCGCAGCTCCGTCCTCCTGAGTCCTATAGCCGATACAGCTGTATGCGCTGCATACACAGCGTTAGACAGCTTAGGGAGAGCACATTCTAGCAGTCCTTTTAAGGGCTCAAAGCGGCAGGGTCAGAGAGCCATAAGTGACAGGTCCTGCAAACAGCAACAGCGTCTGTGTAGCCCAGGTCAGGGATTTCCTCCCTGCATTTCACCATTAGGAGGGAATAGAAAGGCAGGCTTCCATTCCTCTACCCAGAGCACCACAATCCTGCCACTGTACCCTCTTGTCCTCTGCACACTCCAACTCATTCTAAGTAAGCCATTATACTAGCAAACACTCAGTGTACCTAGTGGCATCCTATACGTGGCTATTGGACTTTGCTATAGTCCCACTAGTGCAAAGACATTTGCAGAGCACGTCTGCCTGCATTGCACACTACAACTTTTTTAAACTAAGCAATTTTACTAGCAAACACTCAGTGTACCTAGTGGCATCCTATACGTGGCTATTGGACTTTGCTATAGTCCCACTAGTGCCAAGACATTTGCAGAGCGCATCTGCCTGCGTTGCACACTCCAAGTTTTTTAAACTAAGCCATTATACTAGCACACACTCAGTGTACCTAGTGGCATCCTATACATGGCTATTGGACTTTGCTATAGTCCCACTAGTGCAAAGACATTTGCAGAGCACGTCTGCCTGCATTGCACACTACAACTTTTTTAAACTAAGCAATTTTACTAGCAAACACTCAGTGTACCTAGTGGCATCCTATACGTGGCTATTGGACTTTGCTATAGTCCCACTAGTGCCAAGACATTTGCAGAGCGCATCTGCCTGCGTTGCACACTCCAACTAATTATAACTAAGCCATTATACTTGCACACACTAAGTGTTTTTTAGTGGCATCCTATACGTGGCTATTGGACTTTGCTATAGTCCTACTAGTGCCAAGACATTTGCAGAGCGCATCTGCCTGCGTTGCACACTCCAACTAATTATAACTAAGCCATTATACTAGCACACACTCAGTGAACCTAGTGGCATCCTATACGTGGATATTGGACTTTGCTATAGTCCCACTAGTGCCAAGACATTTGCAGCACGTCTGCCTGCGTTGCACACTCCAACTAATTATAACTAAGCCATTATACTAGCACACACTCAGTGTACCTAGTGGCATCCTATACGTAACTATTGGACTTTGCTATAGTCCCACTAGTGCCAAGACATTTGCAGCACGTCTGCCTGCGTTGCACACTCCAACTAATTATAACTAAGCCATTATACTAGCACACACTCAGTGTACCTAGTGGCATCCTATACGTGGCTATTGGACTTTGCTATAGTCCTACTAGTGCCAAGACAATTGCAGAGCGCATCTGCCTGCGTTGCACACTCCAACTAATTATAACTAAGCCATTATACTAGCACACACTCAGTGTACCTAGTGGCATCCTATACGTGGCTATTGGACTTTGCTATAGTCCTACTAGTGCCAAGACAATTGCAGAGCGCATCTGCCTGCGTTGCACACTCCAACTAATTATAACTAAGCCATTATACTAGCACACACTCAGTGAACCTAGTGGCATCCTATACGTGGATATTGGACTTTGCTATAGTCCCACTAGTGCCAAGACATTTGCAGCACGTCTGCCTGCGTTGCACACTCCAACTAATTATAACTAAGCCATTATACTAGCACACACTCAGTGAACCTAGTGGCATCCTATACGTGGATATTGGACTTTGCTATAGTCCCACTAGTGCCAAGACATTTGCAGCACGTCTGCCTGCGTTGCACACTCCAACTAATTATAACTAAGCCATTATACTAGCACACACTCAGTGTACCTAGTGGCATCCTATACGTGGCTATTGGACTTTGCTATAGTCCCACTAGTGCCAAGACATTTGCAGCACGTCTGCCTGCGTTGCACACTCCAACTAATTATAACTAAGCCATTATACTAGCACACACTCAGTGTACCTAGTGGCATCCTATACGTGGCTATTGGACTTTGCTATAGTCCCACTAGTGCCAAGACATTTGCAGCACGTCTGCCTGCGTTGCACACTCCAACTAATTATAACTAAGCCATTATACTAGCACACACTCAGTGTACCTAGTGGCATCCTATACGTGGCTATTGGACTTTGCTATAGTCCTACTAGTGCCAAGACATTTGCAGAGCGCATCTGCCTGCGTTGCACACTCCAACTAATTATAACTAAGCCATTATACTAGCACACACTCAGTGAACCTAGTGGCATCCTATACGTGGATATTGGACTTTGCTATAGTCCCACTAGTGCCAAGACATTTGCAGCACGTCTGCCTGCGTTGCACACTCCAACTAATTATAACTAAGCCATTATACTAGCACACACTCAGTGAACCTAGTGGCATCCTATACGTGGATATTGGACTTTGCTATAGTCCCACTAGTGCCAAGACATTTGCAGCACGTCTGCCTGCGTTGCACACTCCAACTAATTATAACTAAGCCATTATACTAGCACACACTCAGTGTACCTAGTGGCATCCTATACGTGGCTATTGGACTTTGCTATAGTCCCACTAGTGCCAAGACATTTGCAGCACGTCTGCCTGCGTTGCACACTCCAACTAATTATAACTAAGCCATTATACTAGCACACACTCAGTGTACCTAGTGGCATCCTATACGTGGCTATTGGACTTTGCTATAGTCCCACTAGTGCCAAGACATTTGCAGCACGTCTGCCTGCGTTGCACACTCCAACTAATTATAACTAAGCCATTATACTAGCACACACTCAGTGTACCTAGTGGCATTCTATACGTGGCTATTGGACTTTGCTATAGTCCCACTAGTGCCAAGACATTTGCAGCACGTCTGCCTGCGTTGCACACTCCAACTAATTATAACTAAGCCATTATACTAGCACACACTCAGTGTACCTAGTGGCATCCTATACGTGGCTATTGGACTTTGCTATAGTCCTACTAGTGCCAAGACATTTGCAGAGCGCATCTGCCTGCGTTGCACACTCCAACTAATTATAACTAAGCCATTATACTAGCACACACTCAGTGAACCTAGTGGCATCCTATACGTGGATATTGGACTTTGCTATAGTCCCACTAGTGCCAAGACATTTGCAGCACGTCTGCCTGCGTTGCACACTCCAACTAATTATAACTAAGCCATTATACTAGCACACACTCAGTGTACCTAGTGGCATCCTATACGTGGCTATTGGACTTTGCTATAGTCCCACTAGTGCCAAGACATTTGCAGCACGTCTGCCTGCGTTGCACACTCCAACTAATTATAACTAAGCCATTATACTAGCACACACTCAGTGTACCTAGTGGCATCCTATACGTGGCTATTGGACTTTGCTATAGTCCCACTAGTGCCAAGACATTTGCAGCACGTCTGCCTGCGTTGCACACTCCAACTAATTATAACTAAGCCATTATACTAGCACACACTCAGTGAACCTAGTGGCATCCTATACGTGGATATTGGACTTTGCTATAGTCCCACTAGTGCCAAGACATTTGCAGCACGTCTGCCTGCGTTGCACACTCCAACTAATTATAACTAAGCCATTATACTAGCACACACTCAGTGTACCTAGTGGCATCCTATACGTGGCTATTGGACTTTGCTATAGTCCCACTAGTGCCAAGACATTTGCAGCACGTCTGCCTGCGTTGCACACTCCAACTAATTATAACTAAGCCATTATACTAGCACACACTCAGTGTACCTAGTGGCATCCTATACGTGGCTATTGGACTTTGCTATAGTCCCACTAGTGCCAAGACATTTGCAGCACGTCTGCCTGCGTTGCACACTCCAACTAATTATAACTAAGCCATTATACTAGCACACACTCAGTGTACCTAGTGGCATCCTATACGTGGCTATTGGACTTTGCTATAGTCCCACTAGTGCCAAGACATTTGCAGCACGTCTGCCTGCGTTGCACACTCCAACTAATTATAACTAAGCCATTATACTAGCACACACTCAGTGTACCTAGTGGCATCCTATACGTGGCTATTGGACTTTGCTATAGTCCTACTAGTGCCAAGACATTTGCAGAGCGCATCTGCCTGCGTTGCACACTCCAACTAATTATAACTAAGCCATTATACTAGCACACACTCAGTGAACCTAGTGGCATCCTATACGTGGATATTGGACTTTGCTATAGTCCCACTAGTGCCAAGACATTTGCAGCACGTCTGCCTGCGGTGCACACTCCAACTAATTATAACTAAGCCATTATACTAGCACACACTCAGTGTACCTAGTGGCATCCTATACGTGGCTATTGGACTTTGCTATAGTCCCACTAGTGCCAAGACATTTGCAGCACGTCTGCCTGCGTTGCACACTCCAACTAATTATAACTAAGCCATTATACTAGCACACACTCAGTGTACCTAGTTGCATCCTATACGTGGCTATTGGACTTTGCTATAGTCCCACTAGTGCCAAGACATTTGCAGCACGTCTGCCTGCGTTGCACACTCCAACTAATTATAACTAAGCCATTATACTAGCACACACTCAGTGTACCTAGTGGCATCCTATACGTGGCTATTGGACTTTGCTATAGTCCCACTAGTGCCAAGACATTTGCAGCATGTCTGCCTGCGTTGCACACTCCAACTAATTATAACTAAGCCATTATACTAGCACACACTCAGTGTACCTAGTGGCATCCTATACGTGGCTATTGGACTTTGCTATAGTCCCACTAGTGCCAAGACATTTGCAGAGCGCATCTGCCTGCGTTGCACACTCCAACTAATTATAACTAAGCCATTATACTAGCACACACTCAGTGTACCTAGTGGCATCCTATACGTGGCTATTGGACTTTGCTATAGTCCTACTAGTGCCAAGACATTTGCAGAGCGCATCTGCCTGCGTTGCACACTCCAACTAATTATAACTAAGCCATTATACTAGCACACACTCAGTGAACCTAGTGGCATCCTATACGTGGATATTGGACTTTGCTATAGTCCCACTAGTGCCAAGACATTTGCAGCACGTCTGCCTGCGTTGCACACTCCAACTAATTATAACTAAGCCATTATACTAGCACACACTCAGTGTACCTAGTGGCATCCTATACGTGGCTATTGGACTTTGCTATAGTCCCACTAGTGCCAAGACATTTGCAGCACGTCTGCCTGCGTTGCACACTCCAACTAATTATAACTAAGCCATTATACTAGCACACACTCAGTGTACCTAGTGGCATCCTATACGTGGCTATTGGACTTTGCTATAGTCCCACTAGTGCCAAGACATTTGCAGCACGTCTGCCTGCGTTGCACACTCCAACTAATTATAACTAAGCCATTATACTAGCACACACTCAGTGTACCTAGTGGCATCCTATACGTGGCTATTGGACTTTGCTATAGTCCCACTAGTGCCAAGACATTTGCAGCACGTCTGCCTGCGTTGCACACTCCAACTAATTATAACTAAGCCATTATACTAGCACACACTCAGTGTACCTAGTGGCATCCTATACGTGGCTATTGGACTTTGCTATAGTCCTACTAGTGCCAAGACATTTGCAGAGCGCATCTGCCTGCGTTGCACACTCCAACTAATTATAACTAAGCCATTATACTAGCACACACTCAGTGAACCTAGTGGCATCCTATACGTGGATATTGGACTTTGCTATAGTCCCACTAGTGCCAAGACATTTGCAGAGCACGTCTGCCTGCATTGCACACTACAACTCTTTTTAACTAAGCCATTATACTAGCAAACACTCAGTGTACCTAGTGGCATCCTATACGTGGCTATTGGACTTTGCTATAGTCCCACTAGTGCCAAGACATTTGCAGCACGTCTGCCTGCGTTGCACACTCCAACTAATTATAACTAAGCCATTATACTAGCACACACTCAGTGAACCTAGTGGCATCCTATACGTGGATATTGGACTTTGCTAT